>NC_137814.1:46767369-46802369 GCF_963921795.1 Nannobrachium achirus | reverse complement strand
ACAGTGACAATTCAGCCTGCAGTGGCATTTTACCTGTGCTGGTTGGTCAGCTGCCGTATAACCCCTAGGTCGGTGTTTCTCAAACTTTCAAATGTCAAGGTCTCCCCTTAACTCTGAGAGTAGTACAAATGGAACCAAATGAACCCGTCAGGGTTCATTTGGTTCCATGGTTCCATTTGTACTACTCTCAGAGTTACAGACTTGTATGGGTCAATTTAGACCCCTCTAAAGGAACCCACATAGTCCCTGGAATCCACTTTGAGAACCACTGCCCTAGGTATACCATCCCGAATCTGACACAGAAAGAAGAAGAAGAAAAAGAACCTTGGTTTGAATTACATTTTGCTCACCCTAGAGTTGTGGGTGACCAATCAGAGCCCACTATTCAAAGTGGGAAATGTTTTGCTGTGACTTTTTAATCTGTTTGTAATGAATCGTCCACACTGAAGTTACAGGCTAATATCTATATAAATATTTGTCCATCTTGGCAAAACAGAGTTGATACTCTTTGGGGCTAATGCTAAATGAAATAAGTCCCCTGTGTTCCGAGTGGTATTACATAAGTTACAGCCAAGGGTGAAGTTGCTTAATCATGCTGCATCTTAGACTGAGTCTGATCTGTTGAGTATAGCGCAAAAATGTATCTGTAGATCAATAAAAAATTATTTCCAGCTAGAATATCCACTTTTATATACCGTACGTAGATATACAGTAAGTGCTCTCGAAATATTGGCCAGGGCACTAGCATCTACACTAGCATGCTATAAGATCCTTAAAAAGAAGCTGACCTTGTACTGTAAGATGAATTAGTTAGGTTGATCTTTAAATTCATTTTATTAGTGGCTCAGCACGGAGGAGAGGGTATCACATATGGAAATGATGGTAAACTTAGTGACGTACACAGTTAGTCCACCAGACTGTGCACCATACAGATTAAAAGGCTGTGTGGGAAAGGACTAGTTTTTATACTCTACTGCAGCAGTCATGTGGAATGGGTTACCTTACCTGCAAGCCTTAAGATTATTAGTTCTATTTTTAACTTCAAGACCTCCATAAATAACTAGCTGAATAGAAGCTGGACCAGGGCCGTGCAGAGACCACTGGAGGGCCAGGAGCTCAAAGTTCACAATAGCACATTGAACCATATTTTTAAAACACCATACATACACAATAACCTGTTGAAGTGCGTGCGTGTGTGCGTGCAATTGCATGCATTTGTGCGTGCATATATGTGCGTGTGTTTGTGATCTGTATCTATAATAAACCCAACATTAACCTATAAGTAATAATAGATCATAATCTATGATCTATTATATTATTGTCTCTGCCAGGCCGAAGGCGTTTTCACCCTTGTCCGTTTGTGTGTGTGTGTCCGTTAATCTGTGAACAGCTAATCTCCAGTAATCTCATACTTTCCCTGATGAAGACCAGTGGGTCGAAACAAGTTGGCTTTTTAACCTTTTGTAACGATTAAAGTACCTTGATTTTACGCCCTCTCCTCATTTAGCACGGTAGTAGGTAGCGATGTCACCTCACAGCTACTGTAGAAGGTCCTGAGTTCGATTCCCGCCGGTGCCGGAGGGACGCTGTGGATGCTGGGTTGTCAAAGGGCCTTTCTGTGTGGAGTTTGCATGTTCTTGCCGTGTCTCCTAGGGTAGATACCCTCACAGTTTTGTGCAGTTTGAACTGGAACTGTTTGGAATAACGTGTTCCTTCTACGTCCAACCGGGGAATCTCCCCCTGTCAGGTGATAAGAAGCGGCCTGCTCACTCCTCATGCATAGAAGGAAGCATGAGCTCAGTTCAGGGCCCTCCCCAGGTTGGCAGAGGGAGAGCAGAGCCCAGGTTACAGCTTAGGCAACTGGCATTGGGTGAAAAATGGGTTACAAAATCGTGGGATAAAAATTTAAGAGGAAAACCTCCACTGAGCACCTGGTTGTTCTCTCTTTTAATCTCCAGCACCGTTGGAACAATCTGCATGGTCGCACACTCCCTGCAAGCCAGAGTAGAATCTGTTGCCCAATGCTTTTACATCGGCCTGTTATAGATTCCGCTCACCCCTGCAATGACTGAATTCCGATCATTGCTGACCCACAATAACCTACCTGACCTGGCGGAGACTTTTCTGATTATAATTACATCTAACAAGGCTTCTCCTCCATTCACGTTTGGTTAATGTATATGCATTCTATCCTGATTGGCTAAGATTGGCTTCCAAAGTTTGTAGGATTGAGCCGTTTTGAACAAAATGCCTCAAATCCCAAACGCAAAGTGCAATTATCACGAAATCACGCACACACGTTCCCACTAGGTCGAGGAAGAAATGCCACTTCAAATTTTTGAAATCAGCCTCATGGTGCATGGTCGCACAGGCCGATTTGTGGTTTTACCTATAACTCCACCGATCAGTTTCAAACTTTGTAAGCGCACTCCCTAGAGGCCAAGGAAAAACCCTTTCCCTGCATTTTTCACATCAGCCTTTTATAGCGCCACCAGGAGGCCGACTTATGTAAAACACATTTTTTCCTATTATTCATTGAGATTTTATCCAAAAATCATGCAAATCGGTACACAGTATCTCTATAGTCATGTGATCAAGTCCGATCCATCTGATATTTCATGTTCCATCCTAATTGGCTAATATTGGCTTCCAAAGTTTGCAGGATTGCTCAGTTTTTGAACAAAATGCTTCAAATCATCAACGCAGCTTTCGATTACTGTGAAATTTGTCAAACATGTTCCCACTATGTCAAGGAACAAATGCTACCCTTTTCACGTTGGCCTGTTATAGCGCCACCAGCAGGTAGACTTTAGCAAAACACATTTTTGGAACACAATGCTCAAATCATGCATGCAGTGTCCGATTGCCATGAAAGGTCTAAGGTGAAGAACATATGCCAGCCTATTTACATTGGCCTATTATACAGTAGCACCACCAGGACGCATGGCCTGGTGGAGACCTGTGCTCGGAAGAGCACTGCTTCTAGTTACATTTTGTGTTCCTGCAGATGTTCTCGCAGTGACACTTTACTTCCAATTTCTAGTATTATTATAATCAGATCATAATCTTATTTTAGCTTCTGAGGTGTCTGAGCGGCATCTTTAAGGCAGCCATCGTGCGGTCTGCTGTTTGTAAGGCAGCAGCTGTCTTCTCTCCAGGCTCTTTATGGGGAAAATACTATAATGGCAGCATAAACACAAGCAGTATAGATGTGGAATGTGGCACAATTGCCTTCCGCAAAGTTAACCATGTTTCTTACCGTTTGGATTTCACGTGAGAAAGACATTAATTTCTTAATTGTTGGATTAGCTAGCAAACTGTAGAAGGTCTAGTATAATTAAATGGTTCACAGGTATTACACAAATAATCTAATCACACTGTAGCATTTCTTTTTTGACTACATCAACTCTGAAGCAAAATAATCACATTTAAATGCCAACGCAAACGCAGAGAGCATGTACTGTAGGTTTAACATTTTCATATAATGTGTGTGTGTGTCTGTGTGCGTGAGCTATTTTTTCTGTGTTAGATGGCATTTAGTAAGTGAAGAGATCTCATTTAGCAATTACCGTGTTTATATAGATGCATCGTTGTGTGCATATACATTGTAAAAGTAGGGCTGTCACAATTATTACATAATCGTCTAATCGCAATTATTTGACATAATCGTGATTATTTTTCATAATCGTTTGAAAAATGTTCATATACATTTTTTTAAATTCAAAAATAGTGGAAATAGCATATCTACAAGCTCACAACGCGTCGCATTGTGAGCTTGTAGATCGGCTATTGCCACTATCAATGTTTTTTTTTAAGTATAAAGTTGTCAAATATGTCAGTAATTTATTTGTATATTTAGATTATGTGTCATATCTACCATGTGCAACTTAAAAGCCAAATAGAAATCTAATTGTCTATGACAAAAACACAATTAAATTGTTTATCACAATTATTTGAGAGACAATTAATCGTCATGTAAAATGTCATAATCGTGACAGCCCTATGTAAAAGCACATTGAAGCTGTGGCACAATGGCAGTGGAGGTGGTGGCTTTGTGCTCCTGGCAGGAGGCCTTTATTTTGAAACCATGAGCCCATGATCCCCATCCCCACCATCCTATAAATGTCATTGATAATTAGGCCGATAGGTCAGTGTGCTTCAAATAGCCAGAGAAACAGGTGGATACGCTCTGTACTGTGTCCTGCATATAAACTCCATAGCTGCATCAATGTGGAGACATCGTTCAAGTTGTGTTTGCTTCTTCACAGGTTGCTCAATAACGGCCGCAACATGGATTTTTCAAGGTCCCGTCGAGTACTTTGAGACTTTGAGAGTACAGTATGTGGAAAATGATGTCGGAGAAATGCGGAGAAGTTGAGCACTGCATGCGCGCGTGTCTAGGACCCTGAGTTCTAATGAGGCCGAGCAAACAGCTATCGCATCTGACAGAGTTGGAGAGTTGGCTCGTAACCCAGAACACAGGAACAAAATAGCAGCTTGCGCCTTGTTGTTAACTCACCAGAGTAGAGAGAGAGGCACAGTAGACGTCGCCACCGTTGCTCTGTGGAGGAGGAGAAAAGTAAAGGGGTGGAGATATGCCAGCTCTCAGAGTCAGAAAGGATGCAATTAGCATAATATGAGCCAAGTGGTTGCAGATCTTTGAAATGTATTAAAAGTGTCCTCTTGTCACAGCATCCCTAGTCTAGTTTCCATAACAACATTGGACTGGCTAATCTCAATCTGTTCACAGCATGAAAGTAAGCCTGATGGCTCTATTCTGTAATGTTGTACATGCCTATAGTAAGGCAATTACAGTTGATTCCTTGGTAAGCAGTTAACAGCTCAATGCAAAATGCTGTACGTCTTCCTTTCAAAGCAGCTGTAGAAAGTAAGCCCGTTTCCACATGGAATCCATAACAATACAAAATAGACAACAGACAAAACATAACCAGCAGTGGTAGTGGTATGGATAGTCATTCACACAGTGGCCTCATTTCTTTAGAATCTTATGTCATATTAACGTATGTACTGTAAATATGCAAATCCTTCAAAGATACAGTAGGCTTTGTCACAAGGAAAACTTGACTGAATATGTTTCCATTATTAGGAACGATTGAAAATCACTTTTATACTTGGCGTTTAACCACTTAAACCATAGCATCCCTTTTCTGTTTTTTTTTTTTTTTGGTTTTGGTGTACTGTAGTCTGAAAAAGAACGCACCAAGTAAATTGCAAATGATAAATTGTAAATATTATCAAAGTATTCTGAGGCACCCCTGGACTTGGGTCAAGGCACCCTAGGGTGCCACAGCATCCACTTTGAGAAACCCTGCCGTAGGGTGGAGTTGGGTGGAGTTGATCATCTATGCATGTAAACAATATATTTTCTCTTACTTTACTTTTTTTTCTGAAGTATCTTTCTTTTTTTTTTTGGTGAGGACTCTAAAGATTGATATGTCCTTTTAGAACGAAGCCTACTACTGCTGGTAAGTGCTTTGTGCTGCTGAAATAGTAAAAAGTAAAAAAAAAATGCTGGTGTTCAGAGATTCACATAATTATTTTTCTTTTTCTGCATGCATTATAATTAACTGTATATGTTCTTGTCTCTACAGGGAAACAAAAGTGAAATGTGTATATTGTAGGACACAGAGAGACCTACAACATACACATTTCTCAAGTTTATCAATTAACCCATTTAGAATGGGTACACATTATTGTAACCTGACTTTCGCCAGATAGTTGCAGCAGTGCGTAACGCTCTGCCTTACATCTGGGCTCTCTCGGGCAGACTCGATGTAAGGGGCGGGCCATTTTTTGAATTTCTGTAGCAGGTGATTGGATGTGGCCGTTTCTATCACAGTCTGGGAGTGCCAACTCCAACCACTCATATTGGCCTGTCTGCATGACGTTGCACCCAGAATCCGCCTCCTGGGTTTCCACGTGGTCTGCAATCAGACTCTATTGGCTCAGAGCCGCTCAGAGCCCGCCCATAGCTGCCGCTGATTGGTCCGGCCCGGGACTTTACGAGTGTTATCAACTCTGGCCGAGCAAGCCCAGATGGTAAAAGCAGAGCGTTATATACGCAATGCTGCCACCATCTGGCGAAAGTCAGGTTACATTATTGTGTATCATTATTTTATGCTTTAACTATTGAAAAATAGCAGATATACAAGCTCACAGCGCGGCACCGAGTGCCGCGCTGCAAGCTTGTAGATCTGCTATTTTTGAAAAATCGTGAAAATTAGAATTTTGACACGATTCTATAAGTGTCTTTTGAATCCTTCTAAGGTTTTTTGAAAAACCTACCGGTATGTTTCTATGGCAGCAATCTGGCCAGCCATCGTCAAAGAAAAGGTCCTTTTCACTTAACTGGAGCTCAGTTAGTCTGTTCTTGAGAGACTACTATATGTCATTGGTTCTCAAACCTTTTCATGTGAAGGACCCCCAAAATGATATGTATTTGGCCACAGACTCTAAATATTTTGTTCCAGGGACCACCCAGAAGCAAAATTTGAGTTACAAACGTTTGCTTTAAAAATACATATATTCAAAGATTTGCACACATTTTCACGACTTTTTCAAAAATAGCAGATCTACAAGCTACAAGCTCACAGTGAGCTTGTATATCTGCTATTTTTCAATAGTTAAAGCATTCAATAATTCTAGGCCTAAATACTCGGTTCATTGATGTCAAATGAACCACTCCGTTCTAGACAGCCACTACTTGTACCAGTTGCAATCGTTACTTTCAGTAAGGCGGGTTTCAGCACTGTGGTTGACTTGGAAACAATACTGAAATGTATCTAAATATGGAACATTGTCAGTGGATTTGCATACCAGTGGGGAAGGGGCTTTAAGTAATTAAGTAAGGATCTGTTTCTGCATTCAGATCCTTGTAAACAGGTGGAGGTGGTTTTGTAAAGCCGTCAAAGCCCTGGTAAATCCTCCAGTATCCTTCCTCAGCACACAATCACATACATATTATATGATACCATAGCACCCACCTCCTACCTTCTGGTTTTACTGGGTTCCTCTTCTCCCTCGGTGTTGTGCTGCTTTGCACACACTGGATGATCTGGATCTGACTGGATATTTGACTTTAACAGACAACTTCCCTCTAGAGTAGTAGATATTTTTGTCATTCTCTTTACAAGTCTGAGTACAGTATGTTTTCCTCACAAATAAAAGTGAGCGCTGTTATTTTGTGTTACATGTTGCGTAACCTTTGTGAGTGTATTCACGCGTGCGTGCGTGCGTGCGTGCGTGCGTGCGTGCGTGTGCGCGCGCGATTGTACGATAGTGGCAGTAAAGCTGCTCCTAAGCCACACAGGGAAGGGAACATGTGAGGGCGTAGATCTTGAGGCAGAAGATAGCGTGTGCGGAGCAGCAAGACAGATGTTAGTAATACAACAATAAGCTTCATTTACAGTTGTCATGGAGATACAGTGAAACAGTTACGTTCTAATTTAAGTACGAGTTGGCTGTTTTTCTCTCTTCTTGTTTGTGTTATAATTTGAAAAGGCATCGAATCACACTGTTTTCATAGTGCTCTAGATATTTTGGCTTCATGCAAGTGTCTCTGCTTCTTTTTCCTTTTCTTTTCATTATAACCACAATATAAGATCTACAGTACAAGCACCACCGCAGACTCTGTAGGTTCGAATCCACGGTGCATCCGGCTTTGTCGAGCGTCTATACCATACATGGGCAACTGGCGGCCCGGGGGCCACATGCGGCCCCCACCTTCACTTAATGCTGCCCGCAGGTTAATACCGGAATACTGATACATTATTGATTTCAGCTGTTACAATTCCAAACATGACCTGCTTTAATTCCATCAGTCTATATTAGTAGCTTAATGACTAGTATAGTAGTATTAAAATGTATTTTTTTTTATGTCCAATGTATTTGTATTTAGGTTCATAAAGTTAACATGGCTATATAACTAAATGCATTTGAAATTAGATAAAAATGGTACATTTCAGGATTCCAATTAAAAAACAACCACAAGAAAAATTCAGGATTCCAATTCAAAAGAAGCAAAAATAGCCGATCTACAAGCTCAAAACGCATCGCAGATCTGCTATTTTTGCTTCTTTTGTATGAGATACTAGAATGACAAAGTAGGACGTAGCAGTATGCAATGTGGCCCTCTGGAGTGAAGGTGGAAATATAGTGGCCCTCGCCATCATCAAAGTTCCCCACCCCTGGTCTATACGGATGCAATTGGCAAGGGTTTCGGGGAGGGTGATATGTGTCACTAAAACTACACATGCACCTACGGTCTGGGGCGGCACCTGTCAGTGTAGTAGTGTTGGGCGGGAGGAGTAGGACGAAGGCTCTACTTCCTCCCGGTGGGGGCTCCTCACTGGCAGGTAAGCCAGTAGGATATGTGCGTGGGGAGCAATCAGTTTGGCATAACAACCAAATTGGGGAGAAAAGGGCAAACGCATTGAGCTTGTAGATTTGGCTATTTTCGCTATTTGTCACGCAACAGAGTATAAAGCTGCTTAAGAGGTTAGGCAAGGTTCCGCTGGGTTAGTTCAGCAGCGCTGCACTGCATATAATGGGCATGTTAAAATCCCTTCTATTGGTTTGCTGCACAGCACCTTATCATGGGTCAACAGAGAGAGGGAGAGATCCCGCGTTAGAGGCGTAACGAACCACACAGAGCCGCCTCCGTGGGTGCTTTTACATGAGTCATGACATGCCGGCATTCAGCAATCAGAGGCGTGAAGAAAACAACAGCCTTGTGTTACACTGTGCAGTTTAACAGCTGTTGTTGTTGGTGTCTTCTATACATTCTCTCTCACATTTACAGCTGTAGCCTACGCATTTATTTAACGGTTTTATTTATCTGGGGACAAGATATAATGGTGCGCCGAGCTTATACATCACAGCCCTGTCCTGCCTTGGGGGCCGTCTGTGCCTTTTAAACAGATGTCAGTTAGGCTCTGCGACTGCCTCCTGCCTGGTCAAAGGCGTCACAACAATGTTCCACTTTTTATGCAGAGCAGCCAGGCGGATATGATGGGTCAACATTCTCGTCTTAAACATTTGTGGACAAGGGGCGAGAGAGAGAGAGAGAGAGAGAGAGAGAGAAAGTTACTCAGGCATTTGAGTGCCTGTTGTACTCTATGTACCAAGATGGGACATGTTCTACTCTGATGTAACAAGTGTCTTTTTTTTCCGTATAAACATGCTTCTAGCTAAAGTTATAATGAAGACATGCTGTCTTTGATTTTGATTCTTTAACCTCTTGAACCCCATTGCCCCCGCCGGCGGGGGCAAAAGGTGTTGACCTCTGAACAGCTGTCAATAAATGTCAATAAGTCAATAGAGACCAAATCAAACTACAATTTCATTGTTGATTATTGTTACAGTGGTCCTAAAGCATAGTAATCAGCTGTCATTGTACTTTTCATCCATACATTACTCATATTACAGTATTATTACTACAGTATTTTCTGGACTATAAGGCGCACCTGACTATAAGGCGCACTGTCAATGAATGGTCTATTTTCAAACTGTTTTCATATATAAGGCGCACCTGACTATAAGGCGCACATAATAGACGCTACCGTTGCGTTATGCAACAAACAGATGGAGCTGTGCTAAAGGGAATATCAATGTCAATGAATGATCCATATATAAGGCGCACTGGACTATAAGGCGCACTGTAGTTTTTTTAGAAAATTAAAGGCTTTTAAGTGCGCCTTATAGTCCGGAAAATACGGTACTTATTATTACTCGTTTTTATCATTTTTCACCCTATACTTTAACATTGCTAATATTACAGCACTACTCTCACTAAAACATCTGTAGAGTTTACATAGTTTGGAATATATTCATACCATTTTTCCTATCAATTGATGACACCTTGGTGAACAATTTCTCTATTCAATATATATGTTTTCAATGAGGTCTTGAGGCTCATTCACTATTCAGAAGGCAAATATTCCATAGGCGGAGGTCTTTTTCAATCCTCTTTTCCTAGCTAAATGATCACAGCAGGACAATTTGGTAAGAGAAATGTGATGTTTTACACTGCATTTGTGAATTTTCAGGGGTTAGCTGACATTTGGTGGGACAAGATTAGCCGCAATCATTGTAGTTTTGTGTCCACAACTGTTCCAATTTGGGCATGCAGGATCTTTAGGCGGATCTTTCCCCTGGACCCCCCTGGGGCTTAAGCAACACTCCTCCAGACCACAAAACATAAAAAAGACAATAAAATAAATAGATTATGATCTAGTCAACCTTAAAACAATACTTAAAGATCATGGGAGATCATGTTCCCAGTGAGTATATACTTCTACTTCTTAACCTGTTTCCACGTTGTTAGCAAGAAGAAGCTTGTTTTTATTTCATGGTTAGTCTTTACCATATCAAACAATTAATAGCCTACAACAGTAATGTTAGATTCTGTCATTACAGTAACTAAAACAGTCATAGAGTAGGCCTAACAGTAATGTTGTTTCTCGTATCTAATAACAGTCATACAGTAACAGTAGCTACTGTCATTACAGTCACTAATAAGTACACTAACGACCATAGCTATAACAACATCTAGACATTTCCCCCAGTCACAACACATGTCATTCAGCAAACAAGTGCTTACAATTAATGGTGACAGGTTATTGGGATTTGGCAGAAAAAGCCCCAGAGCGAATGTCATTCTCATGTTGGTGGAGGATGAAACTCTTATCCTAACTTCTTGTTTTTAATCAAACGGCCCTAAAACAAATTTCTTCCCTTAGGCGAGGCCTTCCACTTAATCAGAAAGATCTGTATGCCAAATATCTCCCATGAGTGATGTTTCAAGCAGCACATGCTCTTCTGGTATAAACACAGACAAAAACATATATTTTTCTGCCTTTATTGAAAGCATTCAGTATAGATGGACAGCAAACGGAGAAGAGAAGAGACATGCAGTAATTGATCGCCGGGAACAGGACTCGAACCCACAATGCAGCACTGTCAGGCTACAATAGAGCCTAAGTGCCCGGGTTGCTATGTATGATGTCATGTAGTGTGGCGCTGTTGGGTGCATGAAACGTAGGCCTATAGAGTTCACAAGTTCTCTTGAGCGAATGTGTGGGTTTAACTGCCACTCAGAGTGCATGTTTGTCTACAATATTGATACAAGAGTTCTAGAAAACCAATAGCCATTAGCTATAAAATAAAAAAGGTAACTATCCACAACTTTCCAACATCCCATCTTGCATTGTGCAGAAGTTGCACGGAGCTTCCGGCGTGAGCTTGTACCGGTATGTCTGCTGTTAAAACTTCTCCTGTAAATTCCTGCGGAAAGAGGTGGATACACAAGACACAACTATACACATGAGGTTAGATAAGGTGCATGAACATAGCAGCAGGTATGCCCCCCCCCCCCCCATCCCTGACAACAGCTCTTTCTTGATCGCCACCTGTACAATCTCCATTTTTCGTGATCACGTCAGTGCATGACATGATTGTAAGTTAAGTGTGAACGTATGCAGTGTATAAACGTTGTTGTACAGGGTAAATGATAACGGCTAACAAGCAATGATTCAGTGATTCTGAGGATTAGAGGAACATGAAGCTGTCCACAGGAGCCAGTGTTTTTTGACAGCCAGATGGGGACTGATGTGCCCTGGCCGTCTGTCGGTCTACAGCCTCGCTGTTGCTGGCACTCCGACTGAAGCGTAAATCAATATTACCATAGCTGTCACTTTCCATGTGTGTGCGTGTGTGTGCGTGTGTGTGTGTGTGTGTGTGTGTGTGTGTGCGTGTGTGTGTGTGTGTGTGTGTGTGTGTGTGTGTGTGTGTGTGCGTGCACGCGCGTGTGCGTGCGTGCGTGTGTGTGTGTGTGTGTGTGTGTGTGTCCAGCGGCACTCTGATTTATCAGCAATGCCCACTTTTCCTATTACACATGGAAAGCCCTCGTATCCCCTCAATGAAATGGATCTGTGTGCCCCACACCATTTACTACAGTTACGAGTCAGTCTGTCAGGTGGCAAGGCTGCCGTGATGCATGGATCTAATAATGTACGCCCAGGTGCCACATTCCAGGAGCCCCGGAGCAGGGAGGGGGCTCCGCTAAGCCCAAACAGCAAAACAGGAACCCGGTCACAATTTATCAGATAAAACGAACACCAAGTTCGAGCAAGTTACGGCAGAACTTTTGTTCTAGACTGCACTGACTGCACTCAATGAAATCTTCCTTGTACAAATGCAGTGGTTGTTGTATCCTAAAATCCCCGTTTTAGGCATGTCATTATAGTTGTTCAAAATATTTCTGAAAGTAGCCAATTCACAAGCTCTCAACCCATCACAGCGTGTTTGTGAGCTTGTGGAACAGCTAGGCCTATTATAAATCAGGCTTAAGTGGTTAATCAAATTTAAGAAGACATATACTGTATATCCCTCCCAGAGGAAGTGTATCTTGATCCACTGTGACATGTCTTCAGTGTTGCATTTGTCATGTTACTCGCATACACGCCATACCAAATCTTTTTCAGCATGAACACGCGCACGGATATGCATCGCACGGATATGCATCGATCGATGTAAAACAACCACAGCAGGGTGAATTAACAATCACAAGCCTATATGCATATCAATAGACCATTGTCTGACCTGTAGTGTAAGTTTTAACTGAGGTGCGCTTACTGGGTTTCCGAGGCTAAGGTGCGCTTGACATCATTAAAAGATTGAATCACCAAATGCAACACTGCCAGTCTTCACTCCTCTTAGCAGAAATGTCTGTAGCAAATCAACCTGGTGCATTAGATCCCACTGGGCTGCACCAACGTAAACCATCATCTCCAATTTGACAGCATACTTGATCAATGTACACTACAGTACCCACAGAACTGTCCACATGTTGTTTCCAAAACAGGACTGACCCATGGGGTTTCAGGTGTGCTTCTCCACCATCTGTCCCTGCCTAAAAATACACCAATATTCCATCTGCGATTTGACCAACACTCACATTTTTCTTTCTTTTGCTTTTCTGCAGTAAGCAGCCAAAATCCAGATCAAGGATAGTTCACATTATTAATATCATATTCAAGCCATTTGAATAGCCTTCCAGAATGCTTCACAAGAAGCCAAATAAGACTATTCACCATGAAGACGCTTCTTGGCTTTCTTGCAATGCTTAGCTCAATTGGTGTTTTTATTTGAATCATTTCGCCCTGCTATAGGGAGGCTCCAAGGACAGCGATGTTATTCAGTTCAACACTTTGTTCCCACACAGGATATGTTGAAAACTCTCTGGAGGGAGAGAACCCAAATACTTCTGGTGACTCCATGACTCCTCTTGCACCACTCCGGCCTTAGGCCAATGTCCATTGCACAGTAGTGGGGCTTTTAGTCTTGTTTTGTGCAGAAATTATCATCATTTGCCGTGTGCATGCAAATGAATTCAGAACAGTCATGCAAAAGGCAGCCTCTAGGACTCAAGCACACCCCCCAAATACACATGCACGCACGTGCACGTGCGCAGCAGCAGCTGTCATTTCACATTTCTCATTCTGTCATAAAGACTTTATTGTCTTGGGAGTCTTAATCTGCTTAGACCACTGGGGTTTGGATTCTCTCTGCTCTGCAGCTCTAAAAAATGTGTATTCTCTGTCTGTTTGTCTCGCTACCTGCCTTTCCTTCACTCTTCCCTTTCAATGCACGCCTGTGAGCGTGTACTTGTGCGTGCATGCGCGTGCGTGCGTGTCAGGAACGCGTGATTATGGGTCCAACTGGGAAAGATGGATAACCACGCCCCGGACTCATTTTTGAAGCTTGTGATTGGCTGAACCGGACGTAGGGAGCGCTCCGTTGTAGTCACTTGGACCGCGCGAGGTGCACCAAAACCCAATTATCATGGCGTTTATCGTGCGCTTGCCCAGGCCTTACGGCCTGGGCATAAATATAACGATTGCATTCACCACGGCTTCGTAACTCGCCGCGCGGCCCTGGCCGCTGGCCTTCGCGCCGCTTGCAATGTCGTGGACAATAACTGAAAACGAGCGCTCTTTGCCGTTTCCATCCATCTTTCCCAGTTGGATCCATAATCACGCGTCAGGAACACTTCTAGAGGATTCCTTCCCCTGCAACTCCCCAGCTTTTAATTCTCAGCTAATCTCGTCATCTGCTTGTCAAAGTGATTAATTTCTATCCGTTCTTGACTATTTCCTGTCCTCCCACATAGGTCCTGTGATATGACTTCCCCATCCGCTGAATGATTGATTAACCATGGCATGGTTGCCACCAGGGGTAGCCGACTGTGTACCTGCATCCCAGCCACCACACGTGACGTGATGTTTTGGTATTTGTCAGTGCACTGACAAATACTGCAGGATTTTGTACTGTTGGCTTTATATCCTTCTTAAGAAACAGTCTGCACTCACAGAAGAAATCTTCACGTTTTTGTTAAGGTACCTCAGCAGCAGTGTGACAAACAGATGTGTTTCGGTTCAGGCCTTCATCAACGCCTGAGGAGCTGAAATGCATCCATTTGTCAGACTGTTGCTGCGGTAAATAAAATGAAGAAACACTAACATGTATTTAGTGAGTTCTGACTGCTTCTAAAGACTGTTTGCTTGGGTCTGCAGCCGTCCTTGATTCCTTAAACTGCTGTCAGTAGAGTATGCTTAGCTCAGGACTCAGGTCATAATAATTTTAAGGTTTTATATCCTACCAGAACCAGTTAATTGCATTTGTCTGCTGGGTCTAACTACTGTAGTTAGCAGGGTCTAGTGAGCTTGACTTACGATCATGTGTGCCATCCTTTAGGGTTTATGTGACAATAAAGTAGCACAAGTTCTATATTCACTAATAAATGAATGTAAATTAAACTCTATGACGTATCCCTTAGCAAAATGGAAGCACACAATTCCTGATGAAGCCGGTCGATTTGACTTGTGTGTGCCACCAAATTGTGGGAGGAGTAGCGTAAAAAAAACGTTAGGGTTTACACAATGATAAAGTCGGACAAGTGCTATACTGTGTTGCCCTTTTGGGAAACCACACTAATGATTGATTTAAGAATCCTAAAAACAAGATGTGATACTTCACATTACATCAAATGTACTTGAGAAATGTTGACAAAACAAGAAACTAAGAATAAAACCAGCTGTACATGCATGGCAGCACATGGGATGCTCATAAGTGATGACAGGTTGTCGATGACTCATTTGTCATTTTACTTCAAGGCCTAATTTGGGTGCCATCCATGTAGGAGGCAATTTCTTGCTTTTAGCTTATACTTGTTTATATGCAAATGATATACTGTATGTTAGTATTTAGTTTGAACATACATGGACACACACACACACACACACGCACGCACGCACGCACGCACGCACGCACGCACGCACGCACGCACGCACGCACACACACACACACACACACACACACACACACACACACACACACACACACACACACACACACACACACACACACAACCTCTCTCTCTCTCTCTGTCTCTCTCTGTCTGTCTCTCTGTCTCTCTGTCTCTCTCTATTCTTAAACACAAATATGCACTCAAGCACACAAATCTGCATGCACACACACATGCACATATTCTATGCTAATTCTCCAATTCAGTTCAATTTCACAGCAAGTTGTCTCAAGACACTTTAGATATAGAAGCAGGGGGGGTGCCCACATGGGTGGGCACCCATGTGCAACATTGTTGTCATTATGACAACAATAACAACAGCTGTGATAACAATCTGCATTCTGCAGTCATCTCACCTTGGAATCCTTCAATCTGCTGCATTATCCACAGGAGCCTGCGAAACGAGAAAGAACAAAAACTCCAGGGAAGAGTTTCCCTCCCTCATGCAATCACTTTTCCTTCATCCGTTGAAACGATTTGTTCTAATTCATGGGTCTTCAACAGGGGGTCCGGGACCCCTAGGGGGTCCTCAGAGTTACTACAGGGGGTCCTCCAAATCTTTGAGTGATAGATATATTAAACACTTGAACCCTAGTGTCCATATTCTGAGGACTTTAGCCAAAAATAGCAGATCTACAAGCTCACAGCGCTTCGCAGTGCGAGGCTTTGTGAGCTTGTAGATCGGCTATTTTCGGCAAAGAGCTTTGGTGTAGAGTGGAAAAAGAGCAGACTAAGTACAGTGAAAGGTCAAGTTTATTGAGTATTGACGGTTCAAGTAAATACAGTATGTGAAAACACAAAAAAATCCAAAATACACTAACAATTGTGCTGTCAACAATGAAACTATATGGAATCAATCTATGATAAGGTTATGGGGGTCCCTGCTTCATCTCTCTCTCTCAACTAACTAAGGGGTCCTTGGCCTGAAAACGTTGAAGACCCCAGTTGTAATTTCATGAAACTTTTAGTTTCCTTTGCTGCTTGCACCTGGAGGCTGGCCCCACAGTTACCCCCTGTGGCTCTATTAGTGAATTACAGTAAAGCTGCTTAGACTGGATAAGGAATTGCCAAAAGTTGCATTAGCCTTTGCATAGGTAACCCATCCCTCTGGAGGCTCTGGGTCTCGCTATGCCTCAATAATTGGGTCATTATAGAAAGTAGAACGGCACGGCGGCGCCCTTTGGGTGCAAGCCTACTCAGTGCTACGCGGGTTGGGAATGGTGCAACTCGGGAATACATCGTCATCTTTTTTTTGCAATATTTATTTATCTGATGTTGTCGTTGTGTTTGCTGTTGACATGGCAAATAATAATTGCTGCAGTCGTGTACTGTTTCTGATCTGTGCGCCCACCAGCATCTCGCCCGTGTCCTTCCCTCGCAGTGGTTCTCAAACCTTTTCATGTCAAGGACCCCCAAATTGACACCCCTGACCCCATTTGAAAATATATGGCAGGGACACCCATCAGGGAAGACTTTTAGGGCTCTAGCAGTGACTCCCAACCATTTTAATTTCAAGGACCCCCAGTTTGACATGAATTTTAGACTACCGACCACCATTTAATGGCATTTCTATCTGCGGGACCCCAATCTATATTGTAAAATCAATGTTAATTTAACTCCCTCAAGGACCCCTGGGAGTTCCCGGACCTAACTTTGAGAACCAATGATTAATTTTTTTTTTGTTCTTGTAAACTTCGTCCAATCAAATACCATTTGGCGGGGCTCACCTCCAGGTCATATGAGACACACGCACCAAGTTTGAGACAGAACGGTCGTACGCCATCTGAGTTGCATCCTGGGACAGTCAGACTCACTTTCTCTCTTTTAAAATAATGCAAAGAGCACATCTACAAGCTCACAGCTGTGGAACTGCTAGTTCATTTAACTCTGACAGTTTAGAAATTGACCCCCCCCTGTGTGTGTGTGTGTGTGTGTGCGTGCGTGCGTGCGTGCGTGCGTGCGTGCGTGCGTGCGTTTCTCGAGCTCTAATAATCACAATATCTATAATGCCTCACAGGCACACACCTTACACACACACTCATAACGTGTCACAGTCTAGTGGAGATGACAGTCACTATTAAAATTCCAAACTACAACCTCCACACTTGTGTGGTTCAGTGACCCGGTCTAGCGGCTCCATAATTCATCAGAGAAACGGAATAAATCATTTCCATCCTCCTCTCATCTAACATCATAGGCTGCAGAGATAGCTGTATCCTGACATTAACCACTTAAGCCCTATAGAATTACTTGTAGACAAGTAGCAAAAATAGCTGATCTACAATCTCAAACACATCGTTTCGCGATGCGTTGTGAGCTTGTTGATCGGCTCCTTTCACAATTTTAGAAAAAGAAAATTATAATAATTGTTACAAAAGTAATAATGTTAACATTTGCCAGAAAACAGGGATTTAATGCCTTTATTGCCTTTATTTCTGGGTGACTCCCTGACCACTTATCAAGCCACAGTTACTGCTGCAAGAACTCATTATTACTCTAACCTCATCAGTACTAATAATCCATAGACCAAAAGTTCTGTTCGACACAAGAAACCTCATTCTCATCCCCACTGCAAATGCCAACCCGGATGTCTCCCACACCACCTGTGATACCTTCCTCCAATTCTTCGTTGACAAAGTAGCCACCATCAGGTCTAATATTACACCCACGCCCAGCAATAACCCCATCCTGCCCATGCCAATTGCCAGGCCGTTATCCCTCTCCTGCCTGTCAACCACTGTTTCCCTCATGAAACCTACAACCTGTTCAGTTGATATCACCCCCTCCCACCTAGCCAAAGAGGCCTTCGCCAGTATAGGCCCCAGTGTTCTATCTATCATTAACAGATCCCTGACCTCAGGCCATGTCCCCTCTTACTTTAAGCATGCCATTGTTCAACCCATCATCAAAAAACCCGGCCTTGACCAACCCGGCCTTTCGCCCAATATCCAAACTCCGCTTCCTGTCAAAGATCCTGGTAAAGGTTGTCCTTGCCCAACTACAATCATTCCTAGATGAGGACGCTACCCTTGAGGCTTTTCAATCTGGGTTTCGCTCAATGCACAGCACCGAGACGGCATTCTTAAAGGTCGTAAATGACCTTCTTGTGACTGTCGACCTAGGTAACTGCGACATCCTCGTGCTACTGGACCTCAGTGCAGCGTTTGACACCGTCGATCACGCCATCTTGCTCTCACGTCTTGAGCACGAGGTTGGCATCCAAGGACCCGTCCTGAATTGGCTCAGGTCCTACCTTTCAGATAGGACCTTCCAGGTCGACATAGGGAGCTCGTCATCCTCCATTGCCCACTGTGTTAGCCTCCCTCCACTGGTTACCGGTCAAATTCCGAATCCAATTTAAAAACCCTCTGTTTGTTTATAAAGCCCTTCACGGCCTCGCACCGCCCTACGTAACCAATCTAATTAACCCCCCCGACTCCACCAGGCCACTTAGATCAGCCAACAAGCTGCTTCTCAAGGTTCCTCACTCAAACCTGAGGCAAAAACCGTGCCTTCTCGTTCGCAGCTCCTACCCTATGGAACACTCTGCCTATGGGTGTCAAGGCTGCACCATCCTTGGCCACGTTTAAAACTAGACTAAAGACTCATTTGTTTTCCCTGGCCTTTTAATTAACACACTGTCCAACTGCTTCAATGTGTCATATGATTCCTTGTTGTTTACATAGTTTTGCAATTTAAGTTTTTCCTTGTTGTTTCTTCTATTGTATTTGAGTAACTGTTTTTATCTATTGAATTTTGTATTTGTGTAACACTGCTATTTTTCGATGCCTGTACAGCACTTTGGTCGACCCTGGTGGTTTTTTAAATGTGCTCTATAAATAAAAGTGACTTGACTTTATTGATAGGACAGTAGACTGACAGGAAATGGGGAGGGTTAGGGTTAGGGTTAGGGTTAGATGGGGAGTGACACGCAGCAACGGTCGTCAGGAACGGGACTCGAACTCACAACACGCTGTCAGAGCCTATGTGGTATGCGCCTGCACCGCTAGGCCAGCGGGCACCCCCATACAACTCCTTTGTGTGAGAAGAAGACAAATAATCATCTGATCGATCAGGTATCGATCGGAGGATTTAAGCCTCTGGCTTGATGAGTGATGGCACAGTCCCTTGTTGGCCAAACGAACCGCAGCTGGCACTGTGAGATAGCACTCGTGCGGATTAGGCTGCCTGCATTTTGGCTGGCACGGGTCATAAATCATGTAAGAAAAGCACTGTTGGCATCTTTATTGTCCCATTTGTTATACTCTGCGATGTAGAGCTTCTACAACACACCGCAGACAAATTTGGCCCTGGTTTTTGTGTCAAGGAGTATGTATTAGGACATGTTCTTTGTGTGTGTGTGTGTGTGTGTGTGTGTGTGTGTGTGTGTGTGTGTGTGTGTGTGTGTGTGTGTGTGTGTGTGTGTGTGTGTGAGTATCTGGGTGTGCCTCATTTATGTGCAGCACAGACCTTGGTCTGTCTGCAGGACAAATATGTCTCAATTTCATAGTAGTCTCCTCCAATCGTTTGCTCCGGTAGACGTGATTTCTGCTTGCCTCGCTGATGAACACACTGCACCACATGCACTGCAATGTTCTGCTACATCACCTATCTGTATTACTGAAGTCTCCCTCACAGCTCCACATGCACCGATATGATGTGAGACATCATCTTTCTTCCCAACGTCCTGAAAGCCTTCCACACAGCTCCACGTGCGCTGATATGACGCATGACATCATCATCTATCTGTCTCGCTGATGCACCCGGCTCCGCGTGCACTGATATGTTGTGGGACATCACCTATCTGTCTTCCTGTCAATGCTAATTTATTTTCATTGACTCAAGCAGTCTTGGAAGAGACACCAGATGCACACTGTTCTCACTC
This sequence comes from Nannobrachium achirus, assembly GCF_963921795.1. Taxonomy (NCBI): domain Eukaryota; kingdom Metazoa; phylum Chordata; class Actinopteri; order Myctophiformes; family Myctophidae; genus Nannobrachium; species Nannobrachium achirus. The sequence goes on along the minus strand of NC_137814.1, from coordinate 46,782,099 downwards.
TCACACACACTGTTCTCCCTTCTTCGGCTATAGCCGGAGAAGGGAGCACAGTGTACTCTCATTATTGTTGTGTCGTTAGACTTTTAAAAAACAACATCGTTGCGTCATGTGTAACAGCCCCACAGAGACGCTTGTGTTGCTTGCATCCCTCCCTTTGGCATAGTTGTCCAATCAGTGCGCAAAATAACCAAAACAGAACTCTTTTAGTTTTGGGAACTTCCAGTTTTACACCGTAGTCCTCAGAGAGTTGACCCTTATACAGCTTAATCTGTGTATGAAAGTTGAGAATTTGATGTGAATAAATTGGCAAAGTGCTATACTCAGCGGTGACGAAAGCGGCAGTGTGGAATTAATGAGCACGGGGCTGTGTGGAGGATGGAAAGAGAGGGGAGGGAGAGGACGTGTGAATGAGACTGAGAGAGGATGAAAGTGTGTGAGTCAACACAAGACAAAAGGGAGAATCACAAAAAAGTAAGAATCACAAAGGCTGAGCTTGTATGGCACTGTCCCCGTTTAATAATGGCACAGACAATAACTCCAGCACTCCTGCTCCCACGGTGATGCTGAAGGCTCTCTCTGCTTGAAGAGTATTGAATGGGGAGAAACAGGGGATTACACTTAGTTACACAAAGTTGGGCGCTAAACTTCCCAATCCAGTGAGTAGAGTACACACAGTAATAGGATTTTGGCTCTGCCAAGTAATGAGCCCCAGAGTCTCTAGAGGCCTTTCGGTGGCACTCCCTGGATTGTGAAGCTGGTAGAATCTATTCGGAGGCTGTGATGATGGATGAGTTAAGTCAACTTTCCTGTGACAGTAATTTCACAATTCTGATTCATGATTGGAAGTACAGCTGCAACAAAAGGTGACCCTCACATTGAACGTGCTCCCTCCCATATCGAATATGAGGAGCTTCACTCAGGAGCTGAGAAAAGCTGAGACTAAGAGCTCTGTGCCACAATTACGATTGATTTTCTTTAACTCTCGATCGTATATTTACTTTGGCTCCTCTATGTTAGAAATCTCATTAGACGTATGGTGTCTTTGGAAAGTTCTACCCCACATAATCCACCACTGAAAGTAACATGTCATTTGGATTTGCTGAATAACCTAACCCTTTTGTGTGTGCAAGAGCTAGAGCAAGGGCAAAATAAATCTTTGGCTTTGTGAGCATGAAAATCACACCTGTGTGAAGTGAGCGGTGTTGCATGTTGCATGGTATCAAACACGACACACATGCATATCTCCTTGTATGGGCCGTTCTGTTAGGCTGATTTCAAAAATTTGAAGTGGCATTTCTTCCTCGGCCTAGTGGGAACGTGTGTGCGCGATTTCATGTTAATTGCACTCTGCGTTTGTGATTTGAGGCATTTTGTCCAAAACGGACCAATCTTACAAACTTTGAAAGCCAATCTCAGCCAATCAGGATGGAATATGGACAATCAGACAGATCCATGTCGATCACATGACTATAGAGATACTGTCTACCGATTTGCGTGATTTTTGGACAAAATCTGTAGGAGTACTGGCCAAAAGGTAGTTTTGCACAAATTGGCCTCCTGGTGGCGCTAGAACAGGCCCATGTGAAAAATGTGGGGCAGAGGTTCTGAATTGGCATCCAGGGAGTGTGTGTGCTCAGTTTGGTAGCGACCGGGCCAACGCCTCCGGAGATTAGCTGGTAACAAACTTTATGGACGGACGGACGGACGGACGGACGGACACACGGACGGACGGACGGACGGAGGCGAAAACATAGTCTCTCCCAATGCCTTCGGCTGGTGGAGACAGAGATGATATAGGAAAAGTAAAACATATACTCACAATGGTTGTGTGATCCAAAATTGGGTCCCGACCCATAGTTTGGGACACACTGCTTTGGATAAAGGTGCTGTAGAAATGCAGACCATTTTTGTTCATGTCATCAGTATATTAAGTTTCCATTCATTTCCTTACAGGAACCTGGGGAAATCAGGGCTGCGTGTCTCCTGTTTGGGACTCGGTGAGTACAATTAAAATAGAATTACTGTCAAATTACTTATGATACCTTTATGTGCCTCCACTCTATGTACAGTACTGTAGGTTTGACACATCTGCATGTGTGCATGTGGCAGTGGTGGTAACTAAGTACATTTTATTTGAATACTGTACTTAAAAGACCACCTCACCAATTTTTCAAACTATCTTCATATACCGGTAATTGTTCCTCACTAATGCTCATTCTTTTTTGTCTACTCGGTCTGTGTCTCAAAGAAGGGATGTAGACAGTAGAGAAACCCGCCTGAAATCATCGGTAGGCAGGTTTGGTCATTTCGAACAAGATATCATTGTAGGATAGCGAATCCCAATACTTAACATTTCAAATCACACCTGTTTATTGACTATTGATACAAAAAGTTTATTAGCTGGGAGGGTTGCAATGTATTAAAGATGTATTTTTGAAATGTCATGCTTTATTCGGATAGTAGATAAGCAGGGGTAGGCAGCCTTAGGCACGGGTGCCAACATTTGCACAGGGCAGGGTGATCAGTGGCACACTGGCGGAAGTGTGAGAAAGAGGATTTATATTTTAAAATCAAATATTGTTGTCAATTAAATTACCGTAAGTCACCTAATTTGCAGCACATTACATCCTGCCCATAATTCAACACTCATTAAAATTCTGCTGGGGAAGGATTCGGGGAGATACTGTAGGTGGGTTATTGCTCTGAGCCAATGATCGTTATAACAATGTCCTGACAATGAAAATGTGTCTGAATTTTGTTGGGGTGTCATTGAAATGGAATGATGACACAGCTAGAAGGTCCTGGGTTCGATTCCCGCCGGGGGACGCTGTGGGTGCTGGGGGCGTGTTTCTTCCTCCGCGTCATCAGCGCCCACACCCTAGGTGGGGTCGGCGATAGGGGCCGATAGGGCCTTTCTGTGTGGAGTTTGCATGTTCTCCCCGTGTCTCCTAGGGTTGATACCCTCACAAAAACATGCAGTAATCCTGGTCTCAATAATGCCTCCCCCTGGCCAGCCGGGGCGCTTGATGGAGGGGAAAGGAACTGGTTGGAATAACGTGTTCCTTCCACACGCTACGTCCATCCCAGGGAAATCCCCCCTGTCAGGTGAAAAGAAACAACTTGGACTCCTCATGCATTGAAGGAAGCATGAGGTCAGTCCGTTGTCTCCCCAGGCGCGGCAGAGGGAGAGCAGAGCCCAGGATTACATAGGCAATTGGCACTGGGTGAAAATGGGTTGTAAAATCGTGGGATAAAAATTATATAAAAAATCACACCCGTGTGAAGTGGAGCTGTGTGTGTGTGTGTGTGTGTGTGTGTGTGTGTGTGTGTGTGTGTGTGGATCATGTGTACCGATTTTTGTGACATTTGAAGAAAATATGTAGGAAAAGGAGCAAAAAGTGTGTTTTGGAGAAAATTCAAGATGGCGGAAAATCTATCATGGCGCAAATGGGCGTGGCCTATATGGGGAGATGCGTCATGACCCAAGGAATCCAGGGAAAAAATATTTTTAATTTTCCGACCTACGGTTCAAGAGTTACAGGCCAAAACGTAAAGTGGGGTGTTATGGCGCCACCATGCGGCCAAATGACACAATTATTTTTTATTTAATCCTTGAAATCATTATGAACCTCCTCTCCAAGTCTTGAAACTCTAGCCCCTATGGTTTGCGAGAGACAAATAATTGAATGTGAGTTTTTGCAATTCCCATTCTAAGTCAATGGGGAAAATTAATTCACTAATAAATTAATATCAATTAAACTATAGAACCTTTCTCTTAGAAAAGTAATAGCCCACGATTCCCGAGTAAGCCGGTCGATTTGACATATGGCGCGAGTGTGTGGTGGCAAAACTGTGGGACTAGTGGCGTGCCGAAGTTTAGGAAGTTCAGGCTACATACACACAGACACACACACACACACACACAGACCCACACAGCCACGTATAGGGAGCCTGTGCTTCACACAGCTCCAAAAAAAAAATGGATTGATGACATGGCACACTACTGTATCTAAAAAAAACAAAACATGGCACTTCATTTCAAAAAGGTTGCTGACCCCTCGTGTAGAGAGACAGAAAACCAGAGGTTCTAGTCAGCAGAATGAGTGCAAGACGGTGGTCGATTCAACCCTGGGTCCTCATGCTCACAAGGAGCATTGGTCTGTCCACTAACTGCCTGAGCCAAGCTATAACATTGTTTTCCTTAGCGATGACAACATGCTACAGGTCACTACATCACTATAGGTTGCACCGTAATAATGTATGACATTCCCCCCATTGCCTCAGGCTAATTCATACTTGCACACACAACCCCAAAACATCATCACATGCCCCAGACATGGAGAGATGGAAAGAAGGGTAAGGCATGCCTCCTGGTGGAGGATTGCGCTCCATTGAGCTAGTTGTAGATTTGTTCTGTTATTCACACTAGTCCTACCCGTTCAAAGATATGTGCTTCAAATTATGTGCCGACTCTGCCGAGTGTAGGTGATGGACACACACACACACACACACACACACACACACACACACACACACACACACACACACACACACACACACACACACTCATAAATGTTCTCGTCAAAACACCCAAACTTTATTTTCAAATCCAGCATGCACATTTGGCATGTCTGTGACTTCAACATGGCACTATATTTATATTGTGGGTGCCAGGCTATTAGTCCAACGGCTCATTATTCCGAGGTATACCATTGGTTCAACGCTCGCATTATAATGGGCTGTTGGACTAGTGGGCAACCCCATATTGTGCATGCGTTGCCAAATTTTCCCACTCTAAACTGCGTTATAGGGGCTAAAGACAGGCTTAAGACAGCTTGGACTAAGGTTGCATGAACATAACATGGCCTTGTGGTGGCATATTTACATGTCCAGTACCGGTACATCCCTTGGACTAATTGACACACAGGGGTGAAAACATGATCTCCTGACAAAGATAATAACTAGGGAGAAATGGCTGCTGATGAGGTATCATTGTACATTCATTCTGAATTTTTGAAAGGACTACTGGGAGGTAATTTGTGGGATAACAGGAATAAAAATAGTAAATCTGTATCCCTGTGGAGGACTGGATAGGAAGAATAAACAGGCCATTTCCTTGCCCTCACTATTAAAGAGGCTGATGATACCACACCAACTCAGGCACACACAGAGTATACACAGGTTGTGGCACATGTCAATTCTACGGGTAATACACACACACACACACACACACACACACACACACACACACACACACACACACACACACACACACACACACACACACACACACACACACACACACAGACACACAATAATGACTTCTGCCTGAAACGCAGCAAGAACGACAGAACTGTCAGTCATATCCAAATGTATTCTGAAAATGCCTTGGCTTGGTTCTGCCTGGGGTTTGCTTTAAAAAGCAATGATCAGTGGCCGAGGGTGGAGTTCAGGCCTCGGAGGACTTAGACTGAAAGGGGGATAAAAGATTATGATAATGCTTTCACTGAGCCTCGGGCAACAACCCTGTCAATGTTCAACCCTCACATTTGGCCATGATGGTTTGTATAGGGGAATGGGCACTGTGCCGTGTGCCTGTGCTAAAATGAGTCATCATTAATGCATGGCTAACTTGGCTCTGTTAGGCAAGATGGGAAAGCGTTTGGAGGTCCAGTATGTTCCATGTGTGTGCGTTTGCTGTTTGTGAACTATGACTTTGTACATCTCCCTCAACAGGCACCTGGGTGACCTTTGGAAGTCAGATATCGGACGAGGTAAGACACTGAATGATGAAAAATAGTAATAATAATTTAACAATCGCTGTGATCAATACTCAAGCATGCACGTTATTTTTTCTTTGCTCTTAATTTTTATCCCACGATTTTGCAACCCATTTTCACCCAGTGCCAATTGCCTATGTAATCCTGGGCTCTGCTCTCCCTCTGCCACGCCTGGGGAGACAACGGACTGACCTCATGCTTCCTTCAATGCATGAGTAGTCCAAGTTGTTTCTTTTCACCTGACAGGGGGGATTTGAATTTCCCAGGGATGGACGTAGCGCGTGGAAGGAACACGTTATTCCAACCAGTTCCTTTCCCCTCCATCAAGCGCCCCGGCTGGCCAGGGGGAGGCATTATTGAGACCAGGATTACTGCATGTTTTTGTGAGGGTATCAACCCTAGGAGACACGGGGAGAACATGCAAACTCCACACAGAAGGCACTGATGACGCGGAGGGAGATGCACGTTATTAAGTCTACAATTATTTGATGCCTGAAAGACCCATTTGCCTCTCATTCCCATCCTCAACTCCCATTTGAGGCTATTTTGTGGCTGCCAAAGTTGACCATTGTACCAATTTGGTTCAACTGGGGGTGCAAAATAAACCGTAGAGATATTTGCCATTGTATTAATTTAAACCAGGGTCTTCAACAGGGTGTCCGGGACCCCTAGGGGGTCCTCAGAGTTACTGCAGGGGGGCCGCCAAATCTTTGTGATAGGACCATTCTTTTAAAAAATAACTTGAACCCTTGCATCCCTATTTTGAGGAGAACTTTAGCCAAAAATAGCAGATCTACAAACTCTCAACACCTTGCGCTGCGAGGCGTTGAGAGCTTGTGGATCGGCTATTTTTTGCAAATAACTTTGGTGTAGAGGTTAAAAAAAAGAGCAGACCAAGTACAGAGTGAAAGGTCAAATTTACTATTAAACGATCAACATTTTAAATGGTTACATGTCTGAAAAACAAATTAACACAAATCCAACCGATGACAAAACGAGTCGATGAAAATCTGCAACATTTTATACAAAATGCATTTGGGGTCCCTGCTTTATCTCCCTCTTGGCCAAGGGGTCCTTGGCCTGAAAACGTTGAAGACCCCTGATTTAAACCATGATGATGACAATGGTGAATATCTCAGGCAGCAGCCATGGTGTGTGCAGGTCAGGATAAGTGGTTTCTAGGTCAGGTCACTTGGATCCGGGGGTCGCATGGAGCTCCTCTATGTTTCTACGCATTGTGTAGAAAAAAGTTCAACACTATTTAACTCTGTGGTCGCGGGAAAGCGTGTGTGCCTGAGAGAAGCACGCATGTGACAGACACGTTGCCTGCGCCTCCCTACATGTTCGCTCCTATCTCAGTGAAAGCGAATTCTAATTACTTGTCAATCAGCCCCCATGTGAAAAGACCTTTACTCTCACCTTCAAAGTGCATGCACCCATTGTCATCAAGGAACAGCTCCTCACCGCCATATTGTCACATTGCCCGGGCACACATATATAGAGACAGACAAACAATACAATACCCTCCATGAATAACTTTAAATAAATCACAGGCACAACAATAACTAGGTTGAAGACCCCCTTTCCTCCCCAGTATGACTTAAGAGAAAAATGGCTGTAAACTAGTCTTGCAGGGGCAATCTTTCTTTGCAATGGCAGATTCGTCTGGCTACACGAGGCTAGCCGTAAACACCTTCACGGTTTTCATTCAGATTCCTTCATCTCTTTGTAGGCATTGGTCATAACTCAGTGACTTTTTATGCACCTGTGTCTGAAACATGCTCTACACATGAAAATTGAATGTCTGCACACGATGAACAGCTCTCCCGTCTTTTGTATTCATTTATTGAAAAATGAACAACGTTTTGCCCATGGCCATGGGCAACGTTTTTGGTTAAATAAATAAAAAGGACGGGGGAGCATTTTATCGTGTGCGGACATTCCCTTATTCCTTCACGTAATTTTTGGGTACAGCACCATGTTTAAAGAAACTGTGGGGATGTGCATATCCGACCATAAAACCGTATAAAACCAACAATACCCCCCTCCCGTGTCAGGTGGCAGAGCAGCTGATGACGATCGCCTACGAGAGCGGGGTCAACCTCTTCGACACCGCGGAGGTCTACTCCCGGGGAAAGTGAGTAATGCCTCCCGTCTGTTCTCTAACATCTAATCTTATCTGACCCTGGAGCGGCACTGGGCTGATCCTCTGGGGCATCGGTCCCAGGAGGTGACCACAACACTGCTCATATTCAGCCCCTCATAAACCACTGTAACCCGCCTGAAGACACAAGTGAATTCAGGGCATTATACATTTCACACACCCGACCCGGTAGTGAAAAGGCTTGGAATTCCCTCATTTTGGGAGCCTTTGCTGTTGTATGTTTTTTTTTTTTTTTTTCTTTTTTAGGGTACAAAATCCAAATGCCAGGGCAGGAAGGCCATCAAACATGTTATGTTTTATAATATTGTCAGCCTTTATTCAGATAGTACAGTGAAGTGTGACAGGAAACAGAAAGAGAGATGGGGATTGACACTCAGCAAAGGTCGTCGCCCTCAGAAGTTAAATCCGTGACTCGCTGTCAGGCATTAGCCTATACTGTAAGGGGTATGCACCTTAACCACTAGGCCACCAGCACCCACAAAACAATGATTTTAAGCTGAAGGAATTTAAATAACTAATGTAACTAGAAATACTGTTCCTTCGAAACAGTGTGGGCTCGCTTCCAACCCAACAAATAGGATACTTTAAGGTACTGTAAGGTACAGTACCTTACAGTATTGTACTGTACCTTACTATACTGTACTGCACCTTACTGTACTGTACTGTACTGTACTGTACTGTACTGTACTGTACTGTACTGTAACTTACTGTACTTTACTGTACTCTACTGTACTGTACTTAACTGTATTCTACTGTAACTTACTGTACTTTACTGTACTCTACTGTACCTTACTGTACTGTACTCTACTGTACCTTACTGTACTGTACTGTACCTTACTGTACTATACTATACTGTACTCTACTGTACCGTACTGTACCTTACTGTACTGTACTCTACTGTACCTTACTATACTGTACTTTACTGTACTCTACTGTACTTTACTGTACTCCACTGTACCTTACTGTACTTTATTCTACTTTACTGTACTTTATTGTACTTTACTGTACTCTACTGTACCTTACTGTACTGTATTGTACTTTACTGTACCTTACTGTACTGTACTCTACTGTACCTTTCTGTACTGTACCTTTCTGTACCTTACTGTACTTTACTGTACTCTACTGAACCTTACTGTACTTTTACTGTACTCTACTGAACCTTACTGTACTGTACATATTCTATGTGTTCTAGATCTACATTTTTGATTCTGTGTTTGGGAACCAGCAACTGTCAAATGGACTCCAACTGTAGTGGAGTATATTGAGTGCATATACTGTAGGCTAACAATCCCAGATCACATCTGTCCTCCACTATGTCTATAACCAAGGCGTTCTTCTATGTGGCCACTCCAGACTGAGGAGTGGAGCATGGCTTTTATTGTGTTTGTGGATCTGACTTGGAAATGCATTGGTTTTGATATCTCCCTGACAACCAACAACAACCACTAATATGGCTGACTGTCCCTGCGGGCTCTAGGATATATGGCTATGGGATTTACATCCCATCGCCCGGACTTGATTCTTGATCACAGCTGTGTAATCAGTAGAGTGGAGAGGGACATTTATTTATAGTTTTAACTATAACTATAGTTTTATACATCACACAGCTTAGACATTTGGATCAAATCAGAGAGCAGACCTGTGTGAACGCAATGATATAGATAGCATATCTGAAGTGTGAACACTGCAGCCACAGCGCCTTAACATAAACATGGGTCTATTATCCTTCTCTCCACTCTGTAAACCCATTGGAAATGCATTGGGTGCTTAAAGTTAAACATTTTTATTTTTTTATATTTATACTACAAAACATTTCAAAACCAAAAGTACAAGCACACGTGTCCTCAGTAAGCTGAACACATAAAAATTTGAATGGTGTTGAAAGGTGTAAGCGTTTAAGAGATGAAGCGCGCCAAAGTTTTGAGGAGATACACATATATAAATAAACAAATAAATAAACTAGAAATACTGTTCCTTCGAAACAGTGTGGGCTCGATTCCAACCCAACAAATAGGATACTTTAAGGTACTGTAAGGTACAGTACCCTACAGTATTGTACTGTACCTTACTATACTGTACTGCACCTTACTGTACTGTACTGTACTGTACTGTACTGTACTGTACTGTACTGTAACTTACTGTACTTTACTGTACTCTACTGTACTTTACTGTACTCTACTGTAACTTACTGTACTTTACTGTACTCTACTGTACCTTACTGTACTGTACTTTACTGTACTCTACTGTACCTTACTGTACTGTACTGTACCTTACTGTACTGTACCTTACTGTACTGTACTTAACTGTACTCTACTGTACCTTACTGTACTATACTGTACTGTACTCTACTATGCCGTACTGTAACTTACTGTACTGTACTCTACTGTACCTTACTATACTGTACTTTACTGTACTCTACTGTACCTTACTGTACTCTACTGTACTTTACTGTACTCTACTGTACCTTACTGTACTGTACTGTACTTTACTGTACACTACTGTATCTTGCTGTACCTTACTGTGCTGTACGTTACTGTACTTTACTGTACTTTACTGTACACTACTGTACTGTACTGTACCTTACAGTACTGTACTTTACTGTACTCTGCTGTACCTTACTGTACTTTACTGTACTCTACTGTAACTTACTGTACCTTACTGTACTGTACTTTACTCTACTCTACTGTACTGTACCTTACTGTACTCTACTGTACTCTACTGTACCTTACTGTACTGTACCTTACTGTACTGTACTTTACTGTACTCTACTGTACCTTACTTTACTATACTGTACTGTACTCTACTGTGCCGTACTGTACCTTACTGTACTGTACTCTACTGTACCTTACTATACTGTACTTTACTGTACTCTACTGTACCTTACTGTACTCTACTGTACTTTACTGTACTCTACTGTACCTTACTGTACTGTATTGTACTTTACTGTACCTTACTGTACTGTACTCTACTGTACCTTTCTGTACTGTACCTTTCTGTACCTTACTGTACTTTACTGTACTCTACAGAACATTACTGTACTTTTACTGTACTCTACTGAACCTTACTGTACTGTACATATTCTATGTGTTCTAGATCTACATTTTTGATTCTGTGTTTGGGAACCAGCAACTGTCAAATGGACTCCAACTGTAGTGGAGTATATTGAGTGCATATACTGTAGGCTAACAATCCCAGATCACATCTGTCCTCCACTATGTCTATAACCAAGGCGTTCTTCTATGTGGCCACTCCAGACTGAGGAGTGGAGCATGGCTTTTATTGTGTTTGTGGATCTGACTTGGAAATGCATTGGTTTTGATATCTCCCTGACAACCAACAACAACCACTAATATGGCTGACTGTCCCTGCGGGCTCTAGGATATATGGCTATGGGATTTACATCCCATCGCCCGGACTTGATTCTTGATCACAGCTGTGTAATCAGTAGAGTGGAGAGGGACATTTATTTATAGTTTTAACTATAACTATAGTTTTATACATCACACAGCTTAGATATTTGGATCAAATCAGAGAGCAGACCTGTGTGAACGCATTGATATAAATAGCATATCTGAAGTGTGAATATTGCAGCCACAGCGCCTTAATATAAACATGGGTCCCTTTCCTCACTAAACCCATTGGAAATGCATTGGGTGCTTAAAGTTAAACATTTTTATTTTTTTATAATTATACTACAAAACATTTCAAAAAGAAAAATACACGCACACTTGTCCTCAGTAAGCTGAACACATAAAAATTTGAATGGTGTCGAAAGGTGTAAGCGTTTAGGAGATGAATCGCGCCAAAGTTTTGAGGATACTGACTAGTATAGTATAGAAATAAATAATGAAGATAACATACGTGTGCTCGCCTTCCAGGCGAGCCCACAATAATGAAGATAACATACGTGTGCTCGCCTTCCAGGCGAGCCCACAATTAAATTTGGGCGTAGCTGCATTGGGCCAGCCGGGCCAGCTCTCCCATTAGACTCATTTTATATACTGTAGGAAGGATGTATTTACAAATGATCAATGACTCAAAAGTTCACACATGCTCAGCCCTGGACTAATCAGTCACTGATCAACAGGTGGAGTTGAGAACACAGAATCTCAACAAAAGACAATGCTGTCTAAAAAGAGGAGAAAATGGTAAATGGTGCATTCATAGCCTAGCGACCGCGGTTTTCCCCGTGAACCTAAGCACAACGGTGGGGACGCGGGAGTGTGGGGAACACACCACTGACTATTGACAAGGCACTCTTGCCGATTTCGTAAGAGACTCGTCGCCAATTACAAGATATTTAAAAGTTATTTGGGGCCATGATGATAACCTCTTCTTCCCACTACTAGACTATGGATTTACGGTATATTGTCTGTGTTATTGTTTACAACCACAATTATTCACGTGTGGCAAGATCGCGGTTCCACTAGTTTTTCCATAATGATTTCCTTTATCCTCATCATCTAATCTTGCGCTAATGCATGCAGCTGTTTTCGCCAGGTTTTAGGGCCTAGTAGGCTTTTCAGAAGTTAATTTAATCTTTTCCATTTAATGATTTCCTTTATCGTCATCTTGCGCTAATGCACACAACTGTTTTCGCCTTGCCCATCGGCCCCCACCGTTGCGCTCAGGTTCACCAGGAAAACCGCAGTCGTGGCAATCAGTTGGGACAGAGTGGGTGGGGCATCACTTTAGGTCATATCATTTTTTGATGGGCAACGGCGGCCTTAGCTTTCATGGCTTCTATGAAATTCCTACCCTGGAGGTGAATGTTAGTATCAAGGTTAAAGAGTCATGCATTACAGATAAGAAGAGTCATTCATTCTTCTTTTTATTATTATTACAGTATGTGGAGGTTTTTAGTGGGTTATTCATGATACAGATTCACAGCGGTTAAGGAGCATGCAATCTTCAATTCTCCTCGCCCTGAAAGCTTGAGATGTAATCTCCTTTGTTTCTTTCCTTCTTTCTTTCACAGAGCGGAGATAATCCTGGGGAACATTATCAAGAAAAAGTGCTGGAGGTGAGTGCAATCTGTTAAGAAAGTGCCACAGCCGCAATATGGCTTGGATTATTATCTTTTTTTCTAGTAATGCGTACGTTTCTAGTATGCACACGTAGGCCTATATGGGTGTAAGTATGCCTGTGGGCGAGGTTAGAGGGAGATGTACATGTGCACTCGTGTGCATGTGTATATGTCTGTGTAAAGTGTGTCTACTGCTTGTATTCATCCGTGTGAATATGTGTTTGCATGCATGACAAAAGGTCATGTTTGCATCCATATAATCTCCTCAATCTCAGCCTGGGGCCAGTAACAAGTATACAACAGCGCCAAGCCAACAGAAGCCTCACAGCTCTATATCTCCCCTTCCCATCACCATCAGTGATATCACCAACCCATGGTGTACATCTGCTTGCTGTATCCATGGTCATCAGAGGAAAGCATGGCTCAGCTCTGTGGTGTTGAGTTCAAGTTGCAGTATGGCCTGCAGCACAGCCAGTGGTGTAAAGTACTGTAACTAAGTACACTTACTGAAGTACTGTACTTAAACTCATTTTCAACATTGAACTATGTCATTAATCAACCTTAGTGTGGAAATATGAAAAAAGGTTCCCCCCCTTCTGTGTTGCCTAGAACTAACCTCGCCTACCAGGCTTTCTGGGGGAAAGCCTGGTGTTCCTTCACAACAGGCCGTTTGGTTTCCGCCTAAAGCGCAGAAACCACTAGAAGAAGCGGCGTCGCTTTGATTTGGTTCCCCCGTTTCCCCAAACCCAATTAAAATGCTCGAGTAGCCTAGTGTAGTCTTTCCAGTCGCTACGAGTTGGACTAAAAGATGCATATACCAAACTAATTTTTCAAAAGCAAAACTACTCCGCATCAAGGAGTTCATTAAGTAGGCCCTAAAAGTATGTCCTTGAGCGCAGGGGAATTATTTTGGGTTAAAACTGTTTCCGGTGGATAGTTCCGGCCAAATTGTAGTCTTTGAGTACTACAACATGACGTGTTGTGGTTTCCGCTCCAGACCGGTTTTACAAGCCCGAAAAGTGAAGTGATCCCAGACTACCTAGAACTGGAGGATTGATTGTGGGCTCATGTGATCAGTGACATCATGAAGATGGACTCTGCAAGCCAAAGAGGCGCGATTATTGCTAGTTGAAAACTTCACCCAATACCCCGCCAGGACGACTTGATATATACTGTAGTCGGCCTTGGCAATTTTTGAGAGTCTCTACGGAGACTGATAGAAAAAAAGAGTACATCTTCATGATGTCACGGATCACATGACCCCACAATCAATCCTCCAGTTCTAGGCAACACAGAAGGGGGATACTTTTTTTCTTATTTTCCACACAACAACTCTAAGGTATATTATAATGACGTACCGGTAGTTCAAAATTGAAAATGAGTCAGTGGTATTCCCCTATAAAGTACAATTTCAATGTATTTTTACTTTACCTGTGTAGGCTATTTTAATTTTTCTCCACTACATCTCAGAGGCAAATATTGTACTTTTTACTCTGTTAAACTTACTTGAAAACTTTAGTAACTACGGTAGTTACTTTGTACCAAGCACTCGAGTAGATTAAAATAAAACAAAGTTTATTCTATAAAACCGACATGTTTCGACCTTACGGTCTTCATCAGGGCAAGAACTTTTTTGCCCTGAAAGATTCTTGCCCTGATGAAGACCGTAAGGAATAAACTTTGTTTTATTTTAATCTTCTCGAGTGCTCGGATCTCAGCTTTTTTCTACAGTACTTTCCCACTGATCCTAGCAGCACCAC
>NC_137814.1:46672369-46764869 GCF_963921795.1 Nannobrachium achirus | reverse complement strand
TCGTAGTCCTTGCGCAGACCGTGGCAAGAAGACATCCCTTTGCCTGTTAACTGGGTGTATGGGTATGCTGAGAGGCTCACAGGCAGGGCCAGGGCTGGGAACAGGGGCGTCAATTGTGTATGGCAGGGGTATGCAGCTGCCATACCCTGGGTCCAGGGGGGATAATAAAAGTTACTTTTAAATATAAATCAATGTCTATCTGTGCTGGTTATTGTGTTGTTAAATTACAGTAAAATAACTACAAATGCAACATTTTTCAAAATGGTCACTTTAACAAGGTATTATAATTATATTCTCCATACTTGAATTCTCCCCATCTTGACAAAATGGTATATTCCCAGGTTCTGCAGGTCAGCTGCACAGGTGCAATGCATTATTGTTAATTGTGGCACGTTTACTAACATGCCAAGTTTAGCTGGACTTGAACAACCATTCCAGGCTGCCATATCCAGCCCAAGAAATAAAAAGGTACTTCTTAAAATAAATGTATCATGCCTGTTGCTAAGGTATGGCAACATGACACCAGTCATGTTACCATACCTTAGCTTTTTCTGAACTGACACCACTGGCTGGGAATGGATATTTCTATCTAACCCGAAACTGTCTGCGTGCGTGACTGCTGCTGAATATCACCCAACGCTCTTATACCTCCACAATGGATGCGTTTAAAACGAACTGATTAACGACCAGCTGAGCAATGCAAGCTGCTCACCTGGAGCGCCTGCCTTGAGAGGCTTCGCTGAGTGCAGAGTCAGCACGCAGACATGCACACTCTGTCATTTAACTCAGAGAGAGTGGTTACATTATTTCAGAGTCATTCCGCCCTCCTTCTCTCTTGCACATGACACAGTTGGGAGATTTAATAATGACAGCCCGATTTCTTTTTTTTATACTTTATTGCATCAGAACACATGAACAATGCCTACGTACACCACCTGATACATTTCAAATTTACAGAACAGACATCCTGACCAACGTTAATCCTTTTTTTTTGGCATGTACTTTATGACCTTTCAACCATGCAGAAAAGGGATAAAAGTAGATGAACGATTACAGAAAACAAATCTTCACATTAGGCTTGGCCCGGTATTATATTTGAGATGTTATCCCGATATTCGGTATTATCGTCCAATAAAAGAAACATGAATTAGGTGCAATATTTTTGTTGTGGCTGCTCGCCATGTTATGTTATTTGATCATCATCTGTGTGAGGACTGAGGAGACTGTGGTGCGCACGCATGAGCAGGCACGCGTCTCCTTAAATGAAGGAGTACTTGTCATATGTACAGGTTCTCCATTAGGAAAATTATAGTTGTTTTCAAATAGACTTGAACAATTATCACATACATACTGTAACAGTTACGGCTTGAAAAAAGGGAATGTAGGCGTTATATTTGTATATTTTTCATTAATGACGGTATTCAGTATTAATTTTTAATACTGGTATTGTCTTTTGATATCGCGATATACGGTAATACCGGTATATCGCCGAAGACTACTTCACATTCATATTCCCACTTACACAGAATCATAAAAATCTAAGAAAACAATACCAACAGTAATGAAAAAAACAAAAAGTAAAAGAGGGAACAGAGGGAACAAAATGGCTTTGTTGTGTCATTTTGGCATGCGGTCTTTGTATTTTGTTTTACCGGATACTTTAATAAGCTTCTCCAGGCATGGCGACAGCCTCCATGTTCCAGAGATCCATTTCACTCAGCAGGCAGGGAGCACGGGGAGGGCAGAGGCGGGGGATTGAGGTGAGGAGAAGACAAATGGCGGTCAACCGAGCGGAGCAGAGGGTGGGAAAGTGAAAGGATAAAAGGTAGTGGGAAAAGAGAAACAGCCATCAGGAAAAGGAAGAGGGTCCAGTAATTGAACTACACTCTATGTCTGGGGTGTAGCCGACAAGACAAGACGCCTTGTGCTCCCATCTGTTCGGTGGTTTAAAGGGACACCGTCTGGGTGCTCGGGTGGCGTAGGCAGGGGCGTCACAAGGGGGGGAAAAGTAGGACTGAGTTACTAGGGCCCAAGGTGGAGGGCCCTTAATTATACTTTAGCCATTGAAAAATAACAGATCTACAAGTTCACAGCGCGGCACTGAGTGCCGCGCTGCAAGCTTGTAGATCTGCTATTTTTGAAAAGTTGTGAAAGTTTGTGCAAATCTTTGAATATGTGTATTATTTAAGCGAATATTTGCGACTCAAATTTTGCTTCTGGGGCGTCCGTGGAACTCAATATTTTGAGATAGGGGTCCGTGGCCAAATACATATCATTTTGGGGGTCCTTCACATGAAAAGGTTTGAACACCACGGACGTAGAAACATAGGTTTTTCAAAGAACCTTAGAAGGATTTGAAATATTCAATTTGCAAAAATGTTCATGATTTTTCAAAATTAGCAGATATACAAGCTCACAGCGCGGCACATAGTTTAACATTTTTCACAAAACATTGCGTAATGCATTCCCAGTCTAAATGGGTTAAACCCCCTCCCCTTATGAAGAACATTCATGGGGGTCCCGCAGTGAATCCTTGTACCCAGGGCCCAGAATTTGGTGCGACACCCCTGGGCGTAGCGGTAATGTTCATGTCCATCAACGTGAAGACTAAAGGGGTTTGAATTGCCGCAGTGTCTCTGGCTGGGCCCTTTGTTCCAACAAACACAAAAGGCTCTGTGCATAACTGTAGTCCCAGTTTTCAGAAGGGGATGGCATAGGCCTACCTGTTTCCTGCTATGGGAAAATGAACTGAAAAGGGAAATGCGTTCTGAGTGAAGACTGGGACCAAGACAAGCAATAGAAATAAGAAGGGAATATCTTAAAAAGTCCTGGAATAAATTCCTTACCAAAACATTTCTTCACCAATGTGTTTGTAAAGGTGCCTAGTAACACGTCCCACAAAGACTGAAATTCAGTCCCATTAAATTAACTATACAGGATAAAACACACCAAAATAAATATGCTTTAAGTAGCATGTGAGGGGTCAAACGAGGGGTTTTTAATGATTCTGAATCCATTGCAAGCATTTGTTTTGCACAAAAAACATTCCTTGGGCTAGAAACAGCCCCCATACAATTATTGTTTAGTAATGAGTCATCACTTTTCAAAGTTTTGTGGGAGCCGCCTTGACCCCAAGGAATGTTTTCTGTGCAAAACAAATGCTTGCAATGGATGTGAAGCAGGCTAGTCTTCAGAATCATTAAAAACCCCTAGTTTGACCCCTCACATGCTACTTAAAGCATATTTATTTTGGTGTGTTTTATCCTGTATAGTTAATTTAATGGGACTCCAACTTTCATCAGCTGTAACTGATTCTCCTAGGGAAACTGAATTTCAGTCTTTGTGGGATGTGTTACTAGACACCTTTACAAACACAATGGTGAATAAATATTTTGGTAAGGAATTTATTCCAGGATATGACACTATTTCTGAAGATATTCCCTTCTTAACAATTTTGCTGCCATTTTAAACATAGCTGTACTAAGCAGCTGCCAAATTGTCCTTACCTTTTAACGTGGGCACGTGCACGCATCGTGCACAATCTGTGCGCGAATCTAGTAGACGTGTAGACTCGGTGACAGCTAATCGAATAAAAAAACCCCCATTGAAATATATATATCTGTTGCCACGCTGTATCCCTGCTTATCCGCCAGTGTTTACATGAAAAAACATTGGAAAAAGCCAGCTGTGCGCTATGGTAACACGTGGACACGTTCGCGCACATAGCAGACGATATGTGCGCAGATCATATGCCAGGCGGGTAGAGGAATCAAACAGCTACAAAATAAATAAAAAAACGGGTGAAAAAATACCATTCTATGGCCATGCAGTCAGCTCACTTGTTTACAATGAAAAGCTATGCTAAAGCTCTGCGATTGGACGTCAGACCGGATATGGAAACCTAGATCCGGTCCAAACGGGAAATACGACCGGATACACATATATTTCAAAAACACATTTGAAATATTGATTTGATGCTCATATTAACCATAGGAAGTATTAAGTTTGTTTTTATTTGCACATGCATGGCATAAATTCCATAGGGATAGATTACACATGACATTTATAACATCATCAACTTGCGACAGGTATTTCCCCTGTTGAGTGAAAGATTAGCTATTTCTAGAAGAAATAAAATATTCAAGGTGTTTTTAATTTTACATTGTAGTTATAGAGGACAATTATAATGTATTAAGGTATATTTGTCGTATTAGCCAGGGATCCCTTTAAGGACTTTTTAATGCATCTAAAATGACAAATTAAACATTGGCCAAATTGTCAAATATCAGAGGCAGAAATTGTGAAAATAGCAGATCTACACAATAGAACCGTGTTATACAAAATGTAATGCCTCAACTCTTTGTGCTCGTCAGGGTGGAGGGGGGGGGGGTCCCCATTTAAAATATGATTATTTTGGGGGTCGCGGCCTGAAAAGATTGAGAACCACTGCTTTAGGAGACCAGAAGTAGGTGGTGAGTCTATTCATTCCAATGGATGAAGTGAACGTGAACACAGCTTCTGACCGATTCCTTGGTCCCATGGTCACTGAACTAAACAGTGGACCCATTCCTCACAATCTTCCGAAACATTCTAACTCTAAAATTGCATTTCTCAGAGGGACACATCAAGAGAACATCTGCATTGTTATCAACCTTTCACTGCCCCAGCAACACACTCTCGCACGATCTATACGTAGCAACAGTAATCATAGGATGTTCATGAGATCAACAACCTACAATTAGATAGATCTTTATATATTTATTTCGCGGGGGAAATTAAATACCCAAAGGCAGTTACAGTTTCCAAAAATAAAGTTGCACGGATACTTGAAATAGAACCAGTAATTGTAATTGTAAGGCTGTAATCTGTTATGAATGGATATACAGCAGCCTATGTACAACATGTGTGTTTTAGACACACATGCACAGATAACTAACTTGGATGATGAGGAGTTGCTGTTGTTCACGTCGGCAACACTTACATAACAGATTTCACCCCTTAGCAATGTACAGTATATATGACGTACTCACACTTTCATTTTACACGTGCGGAGACGAGGATTACTGTTAGCAGAGACTGTCTTTGTCTATGCAAGAAACAGGGATAATACTGTACTGTACACCCCCTAGCGCTAAACGAAGTGTGTGATAGAGGCTGACACCGCCAGGCAAGGGATAATACATCCATGCGTGTTGTTTGACACGTTGTAAGCTACAAAATAATGATGCAAGAAAAACAATACAGTGATAGACACTGCTTTATTCCCAGAGTAGTACATTATTGATGAAGCAGATATTGCATACCATGTAACAAAACAGCACCGAACCAAATAGCATCTATCAATTGATTGTTAATAAAACATGAAGCCCTAATTTTCAGTAACGGTAGGCAACAACGTGGTCCAGGATTGATAAGCCCGACTGTTTACGTTCTGTTCATGTAATATGAAATCAACACATAGTCTGTAAGAATATATTTTGGTTGGTATGGAATTTGCACCAGTGGAACTAAGACATACGGTATAACACAATGTTGCAACCAAACAAAGACACAGCTGTAACTATCAAACTAACTAGACTGTCACTTGATTAAATGTGTTAGATTTAATCAAAGGGAGGAATGAAGTGAATTAAATATATTATTATATCTTGTTGACTGCTATGTGCTGACCCTGAGACTGAGCTGCGTGTAGGGAAGAGGGAGGATAGGTAAGGAGGTCAGGGTGCCACATAGTGCCTCTTTGTTTTATGGCTGTGAGAATGAGATAAGGTTCCTGGCGTTTAATGAGCTAGGGAGAGAGAAGGAAGAGATGTTTTTGTTATAGCAAATTAATAATGAACTGTGAGAGGGAGGGCAAGGCAGTCTTGTCTTGTCTGTCGTTGGTGAAGGATGTATGTGTATGTTGTATGACTGTTACATTGCTTTTCTATTATCTTTTAACATTGTTTCTGAGTAGGTTTTGCTGATCTTTTGAGATTTTCAATTCCGCTATGGCATACATGGGCAACTGGCGCCCCGGGGGCCACATGCGGCCCTCACCTTCACTTAATGCGGCCCGCAGGTTAATATTGCAAAACTGATAGACTTCAGGTATTAATTTACAATTCTAAACATGCAAACATGACCCGCTTTAATTACTTCAGTCTATATTAGTAGCTTAATGACTAGTACTAGTCTTTTTTTATGCCCCATGTATTTGTATTTAAGTTCATAAAGTTAACATAACATTTTAAATTAAATATTTTCAGGAATCCAATTAAAAAATACCCCAAAATAATTCAGGATTCCAATTCCAAAATAGCAAAAATAGCCGATCTACAAGCTCAAAACGCGTCGCAGTATTTTGACTGTATAATGCATTGTGGCCCTTTGGAGTGAATGTGAAAATATAGTGGCCCTCGATCTCCATCATCAAAGTTGCCCACCCATGCGCTATGGAGTCCATAAATTAAGTAGGATTTCTACGTCACACTTCACTTTTTTATTCTATTTTGTATGATGATTTGTCACTGCCTTTCAATAATTTAACCAATACTTTTTTGGTGCCAGTTCTGAACTAACTTTTAGGGTTGGGATCCAATTATTTTCAGTGGAAACACTCCAATCCGGTTCTAAATTATGCAGGGGAAAAGAACAGACCCGGTTCAATGCGGGTGGAATAGGGGTAATAGTGTACCATTTGCACCTACTAAATTAAGTATCTTTGACTGGGCCTAAAGTTATGCACAGAGCTGATAGGCCTTGTTCCTGGGTGAGAAGACGGCGTGTACTCCGTGGAGGGTGCATCTCTGTTGTGCAAGCTGTGCCATTAAAGTACATTTTTGGAAGTGATTTGAAAGATGACACTGAGTTTGCTAGCTTTCATCAGGCAGGGTGTTCCAAAGCCTAGGCCACAAAATCGCCCCCAGATCGCCCCCAGGTAATGAGGTGGGTATTAGAAACAACCATGTGTAGAGAGCCCTATCTGAGGATTGAAGGCAGAGCTCAGGCTCATACGGGACCAGCGTATCTAAAATCTAACTGGGCGCCTGTCCCTCCAGGGCTTTAAAAGTCATCAGGAAATTCTTCAAATCAATTCTGAAACTCAGAGGTTGAGGCAACCTACAGTGAAGAGAAGCAAAGATGGGTTTAATATGGTCGCGTTTTTTAGAATCATTAAAGATCTAGCAGTTGAATTCTTCACTAGCTGGAGGTGAGAGATACTGTAGCTTTTTTTACTGAGCCAGATTAAAGGTCTGCAAATGACAAGAAGGACTTAAATCTGGCAATGTTTCTCAGCTGGAAGAAGCATGAATGTATAACCCTTGTCACTTGGAGAGCCTCTCCTTTGATGGTCAGAGGTTAAGGAGTAGATCGATTATGGTTAATGTTGAGATTCAATCGGAGGGCATGCAAGCATGTGTGTGTGCGTGTGTGCGTGCATGCGTGCGTGCGTCAGTGTTGGATACTTGTACAGTATGTAATGCATGTGCATTTGTTTCCCCTATTCCTCCAGAGCAGAGACAGAGTGTGGGCTCAACAGAAAACATATCATTGAAGGTAACAGATCTATATTCTCCCCCTTTGCTTTGTCCTTCACATCACACTGGTCACCACATGCCCTGGTTCCCTCCCATAATCCTGCCTGTCTCCTATCCCTCTAGCTTGTATTGGATTTTTCTCTATCCTACAGCCAGCTGAACTTTGGGAGTACACTAGGCCCACTTCAGGCCCAGGCATCTGGAGTTAACCACTTAAACCCTATTGCAGGCCCAACATAGGGACACTAGGGTTCATGTGTGCTAGTTAAATGTGTCTGTTATGTTCTGTTTTAGTGTTTATTATTCTTCTCTTTTCTTCTCTTCTCCCCTGCCCGTCTGTGCCTTCATCACTTGTTATCATCGCTCTTGCTCACAATGACGGCACACACTCCAGCACATGTCCTGGCCGGCCAGGTCCATCCATTGCTTGCCTCCCCACAGCGCAATGCACCTCCAGCAATGACTCAGCTCTCTTTCACACATAATTATCATTCACTACCAGCCTCTATAACTTTTCCCCAAAGACAAGAAGGAGAAAACATAAAGAAAACATTTGGACAAAGGGGCAGAGAGAGAGAGAGAGAGAGAGAGAGAGAGAGAGAGAGAGAGAGAGAGAGAGAGAGAGAGAGAGAGAGAGAGAGAGAGAGAGAGGGGCATGGGTAATTAGCTAATCCCAGGTGTCCTGTCCGGATGACAAATGACATTGAGTAGGGCACAGCATCCCTCTCTCCACTGGTGTGCAACGCGTCACCACAGACTTATAAACAGCTGCGCTGTTAGCACAGAGGAACCCCTGCTGGCTTTATCTCACTGTTGGTGGCCAGGTGTCACTTGTTGTATTGTGAAAAACATGACGGCTCCCAGCCTTTTTTACTGCTTTGCATCACAACATTTATGCAGCAAACATTTCAGTACTGTTACTGTAACATTTAATTTTTGTATTCTAATCATGCAACTGTGTAGCTACATTTTGTATTTCTTGAATAACAGTGGCTAAAGGGAAAGTAATGTAATGATATAGGATGGAAGTAGAATACACAGTGATGTGTATATAACTATCACTTTGTGCTTACTGAAGGCTGAGCACAAAGAAAGATTATTAACTAGCCCAAAGGAAATTCCATCAACATTAACGTGAGTCGTTGAAAGAAATGCCTTGTCATTGACAACTTCATTCATCATGGCAGAGACACTTTCCGTTTAACAAGATTGATAGATAGATAGATAGATAGATAGATAGATACCTTTATTATCCCAAGGGGGAAATTTAGTTGTCCAGCAGTAGCACAGCAGTATACAGTTATTTACAAAGTTACTGAGACGTAAGAAAGATAGATAAGAGGGAAAAAAAACAAAACAAAGACAAGAGCAGTACAGTACCAATAAGGAGAAGGTGCATCAATAGAGGGGGCGAATAATATATAAGAATATATACATAAAGTGTCTTGCAAAAGAGACCATAGCAGTCAATGCTAGTTAGTGCAAACAAGTATCTCACTGTCAATGTTAAACAAAGCAAAAATACTCAGAAACTACCAACACTAACAACCTAATAGTGCAGATTGAGACTGGAAGTTGTTCAGAGGTTGTAAAACTAATCCACCAGGCAGAGGAAACTGCAAGGTTCCCCTCGGACGCAATGGTCCAGAGAAGCTTAAGGGACAAAATCCTATTCCGCCCACTCGTTGCACGGGGCACAACTGACACAACAGTGGTTTTAGGTGCTCATTCCTTCCGGCTGCCATGCAGCATTCTAATGAGTAGTGGAGCACTGTGAGACGTGATTGTCTTTGACAAATGTATTGATTTTTATGTAGGGTTGTTTTTTCTTTAGCTTTTCACATGTCTAATTTCTTTAGGTACTAGAGTAGAGGTGTGAACCTTCATTGGTATGCGTGTTGTGTCATCCCGGCTGTCTTGTATAGTGTGTACTACAGTGTACTATTTTGTTCTGTTTTGACAACCACATTTCCCTTTCGGGATTAATTGAGTATCTACCTACCTATCTACCTACGGTATGTGCCAACCTACCAACCTACCTTAACTGTGATGATGTTGACTCTATGCACTACATCAGTGGTTCTCAACCAGTGGTCCGGGGACCATCAATAGAACTTGAGGGGGTTCCAAGTGGTTCCCAGCTAAATGATGGAGAGTTGACCAAATGTACCGTTATACGGTAGATCTTTAACGCTTGAGAGTGTAAAATGAAATCATTTTACGCTCTCAAGAGTAAAATTATTGTTAAACATCTAAATTACTTAATTTACAAGAAGTCTACACAATATAGAGAATGTAGAAGAATTGTTATTTTGAACATTGTTGGCCTGTTATCTCTCCTATAGTAGCACATCAATACAGCATGGAAGTTTTGGGTCTCATCAAATGGTGGTCCGTGGCTAAAATGCAGAATAAATAATGGACCTTGATATGAAAAGGGTTGAAAAACCACTGTCTACTTCATAGACACAAATAGTCACAATTCTACTTGCACACTGGGAGTGTACTTGTCTTTGAACGCTGTTATAAGGCCCAAAAATAACTTTTTCTCCATTCAAGTGGATGGTAAGATACAGATGACAGATATTTTTTTTTATCTGTATCTTACCATCCACTTGAATGGAGAAAGAGTTTTTTTTTATCTGTTATGTGGCCCAGTGGGAATGGGCCTATACACTCATAAATACAGTATGTACAGAGATACCATTATTGATCTCTGTGGGGAGGTTCTCATCCCATTCTCAGCAGACAATATCTGTTCATCTCTCCCTCTCCCTCTCCTTGGCTTCACAACATATTTCACTTTCCCCTTACGATTCTACCAGCAGAGCTTTGGTGTTTACGGATCCTTCCCTTCATTAATCATCCTTCCTGCTTAGGGGTGTTTGGTTTCCAGCTTGCTCAGTTGTCAACACAGTGTTTACTTACTGACAAATTAACTCATCCAAACAAACCTTTTCTTTGTGATCCTGTAAATACTGCCATGACATCCAGACTGCCTTTGGCATTTGGCACACCTGATATATGAAAGTCAGCATGATCGAAGTTTTGGGTGATTATGTCAAAAATAGAGGATCAGAAACGGACGATTAAAAGATCAGGGCAACTTTTTTTTCAAGATGTGACAGAGATGGCATTTCCCAGCAGCTTACTTCCTAACAAGCTAATGTTGTCAGCTTTGTATGAGAAGATAAAGATTAACAGTATAAGAAGGAACCATATGACACAAAATAGCTGAAAAACTATTCGGTTGAAGCATGTCCAGAACCGTTACTTTGCAGGAAATGGAGAAAATAACATTCCAATGGATTCAATTATTATTTAGTCGCAAGCTTGTGCTAATATATTTTCAAGTATTTTCTATTACCACCAAGGTGACGTTTGACAAAGAGCTACCAGGCTCAAAATCTCACTTTGATGGTATTAAAAAATACCTGTGGACACCAGTTCTCTTTTAATATGTATCTCTGCCCAGCACATTGCCTTTTAAACGTTGGATGTACGCAGTGTTGTAAAAAGTACTCACATTTCATACTTAAGTAAAAGTATCAATACAGTAATGTAGAAATACTCCATTACAAGTAAAAGTCCAGAATTCAAAATGTACTTGAGTAAAAGTACGAAAGTATTGGCATCAAAATGTACTTAAACTACCAAAAGTAAAAGTAGGCCTACAAAATGTTTGAAAATAGCAGATCTACAAGCTCACAACGCGTCGCGATGCGACACGTTGTGACCTTGTAGATCGGCTATTTTCAAATAGCCATAGTATGAAATAAGTACAAATACCTATAACTGTACTTAAGTAAAAGTACTTACGTGCTCCACTTTGTGGTCTCAAATATTTATAAAACCCACAGACAGACTAATCAACTTTCAAAAATAGCAAAAATAGCTGATATACAATCTCACATCACTGAAAATGGGACATTCGTGCATGAAAAAACATCAATATTAAATATGGAGTTACAAGGTTTGCGACGACATGTAACATTATACTAATACGCTGCACATTTTTAATCTCAGTCGATCAAGTGTTCCACCTCAGTGACTTGTTATCCATACGCACTGCTTTCATCAAAGCAAAACACGCATCGAGCGAAAAGAGAAAATGATAAATATTTATTGATGAGCATTCCAACCGGCACCAACATTCCCAGATGTGCACAGCGATGCACTTCAGGAACGCGACAGTTTCCAGATGCTCGTACTTCCGTGTCGACTCTTATTATTGATGTATTCTCTTTGCCCTTATCATCGTTCTAACTCGTTCAAACCCATCTCTCTCTCTCTCTCATCCTCCATCCATCTGAAAACATTGCTCTTTGCTCAAAATGAAGCGGCTCATCCGGCACAAGGCTGTTCATATAGGACAAGCATTAATTACAGCAGTGCTTCTCAAACACCCCAAATTAAATATGTACTGCTAAAAGAAATGAAGGGAACAAAATGTTCCCTTCATTATTTGAATTGAAAATATCTTGTGCCATTGCATGTTCTCCCCGTGTCTCCTAGGGTTGATACCCTCACAAAAACATGCACGTAATCCTGGTCTCAATAATGCCTCCCCCTGGCCAGCCGGGGCGCCTGATGGAGGGGAAAGGAACTGGTTGGAATAATGTGTTCCTTCCACGCGCTACGTCCAAACCAGGGAAATCTCCACTGTCAGGTGAAAAGAAGCAACTTGGACTCCTCATGCAGAGAAGGAAGCATGAGGTCAGTCCGTTGTCTCCCCAGGCAGGCAGAGGGAGAGCAGAGCCCAGGACTACATAGGCAATTAGCACTGGGTGAAAAAATGGGTTACAAAATTGTGGGATAAAAAAAAGAAGAAAAAAAAAAAGAAAATATCTTGTGCCAGGGGACCCCCATACAATATATATATACTGTGTGTGTGTGTGTGTGTGTGTGTGTGTGTGTGTGTGTGTGTGTGTGTGTGTGTGTGTATATATTTATATATATATCATTTTTATATATTATATATATATATATATATATATATATATATATATATATATAATATCCGATATACAAGCTCTCAACGTTCTACGATGCTTTATGAGTTTATTTGCTAGTTTGTAATAGTTTGTTATTTCAACAACTTTAAATTATTTGGTTTGTTCATCTGTTTAGTCTGCTTTAGTATCAGTTTATATCTGTGAAGTCACTTTATCTTAGTGTGCCTTTACTTTTACTTACATGATTGTTTTGTCCTGTACTTTCTTGCATATCTGTATATTTTGTATGTTCAGGACCCCACGAAGACTAGAAGCATCTACCGTATGTGCTTCTAAAGGGGATTGCTAAATAAACCAGAAAGATCCAATTCTGGGAAATTGCAAGTGTGTTTGCCGTTTTAGCATTTTCCCTTTCAAGTCAATGGTAAAGATTAATTCACCAATGATCTCAACAACAACGTATCTCACAGAAATATTAAAGCACATGAAGTCGGTCGATTTGACATATGACTCGAGTGTGTGCTGCCAAAACTGTGCGACAAGAATTCCGGCAAACCTTTGGGGGTTACTCTATAAAGAATAAATAAAGTAAAGTACTATAGTGTGTTGCCAACCACACTAACTAGATAAACCTCTCTCTCTCTCTCTCTCTCTCTCTCTCTCTCTCTCTCTCTCTCTCTCTCTCTCTCTCTCTCTCTCTCTCCCTGTCATCCTTACCAGGTCTGAGGGGCTCCCTCCAGAGGCTGCAGCTGGAGTACGTGGACGTGGTCTTCGCCAACCGACAAGACAGCAACACTCCCATGGAGGGTGGGTGACCCGTCTGACTAGAGCCGGTGTGGTGTGGGGTGGTGGACGATGGATGGATGGATGGATATGAATCGATTGATAGACTAATGCAGGGTTCTTCAACAGGGGTCCGGGACCCCTACGGGGTCCTCAGAGTTACTACAGGGGGTCCTCCAAATCTTTGTGTGATAGAAACTTTTCTTTCCTGAGAACTTTAGCCAAAAATAGCCGAACTACGAGCTTGTAGATCGGCTATTTTTTGGCAAAAAGCTTTGGTGTAGAGGGGAAAAAGGGCAGACTAAGTGGAGAGTGAAAGGTCAAGTTTATTAAGTTTTGACGGTTCAAGTGGTTAAATATCTGAAACACGAATTTACCTGAATCCAAAATACACTGATGATCGTGCTGTCAAACGATGAAACTATATGGAATCCATGAACAGGTTGTGGGGGTCCCTGCTTCAACTCTCTCTCAACTAAGGGGTCCTTGGCCTGAAAACGTTGAAGACCCCTGCTGTATGGGTGGATGGGTGTGAGCAGGGACATTGCGCTGTTGTTCTGTAACCTGAGCAGGTGAGACATCCCAGCGGGACTGTCCTGTCCTCAGTGGACCTTATAGCCTTCGGACCGAAAGCATCTCTCGTCTCCGTTGAGCTGTGCATGTCTTTCTGCTTTTAAACCCCCACGTCCAGGGGCGTCACAAGGGGTAGGAGGAGCCCTAGTAACTCTAGCTATTGAAAAAATAGCAGATATACAAGCTCACAGCGCGGCACCGAGTGCCGCGCTGCGAGCTTGTAGATCTGCTATTTTTGAAAAGTCGTGAAAATGTGTGCACATCTTTGAATATGTATTTTTTTAAACGAACATTTGTAACTCAAATGTTGCTTCCGGGGGGGGGGGGGGGGGGTCCCTGGAACTAAATATTTTGAGATGGGGGTCCGTGGCCAAATTCATATCATTTTGGGGGTCCTTCACATGAAAAAGTTTGAGCATCACTGACATGGAAACATGGGTTTCTTGCACACATTTTCACAATTTTTCAAAAATAGCAGATCTACAAGCTCGCAGCGCGGCACTCGGTGCCGCGCTGTGAGCTTGTAGATCTGCTATTTTTCAATAGTTAACATTCATGGGGGGCCCGAAGTGAATCTTGTACCTAGGGCCCAGAATTTGGTGTGACGCCCCTGCCCACGTCTCCCCCTGCCCTGGAAGACCAGGGTAGAAAAACACACTTCAATTGAAATGTGAAAGTTGTGCCTCATTTCCCTGCATTTCTGCTTCTGCCAATCTCCTCCCCCCCCCCCCCCCCCCCCTCTCCTACCCCCCCTCTCACTCACAAACACTCTGGGATCAGTTTCCTCAGTCTCTGTGCGTTGCCTTCTCTCTTTCCCTCCCCAGCCCTCTGTGCTCCACTGAAACAGGATTATCAAGCCCCCCCAGGGACGTGTGTGTGTGTGTGTGTGTGTGTGTGTGTGTGTGTGTGTGTGTGTGTGTGTGTGTGTGTGTGTGTGTGTGTGTGTGTGTGTGTGTGTGTGTGTGTGTGTGGTGTACTGATTTATTTTTGGGCTGATCTCGATGAAGACAAGTGTAGGAACAAAAATGAGCACACTGGAAGGTCTGTAAGAATGCAATTTGCCGGGTGCACATGCACATCTCACAGAGACAATAAGTATAACCAGCACTCCGAAGTCCTTGTGGTACTTTTAATTCATTCAAGTATTGGTTCTCAAAGAGGGGTCCGGGGACCTCCAGCCAGGGGTTCTTGAGGGAGTTCCAGGGGGTCCCCAGCTAAATGATAGTTAGGAACCAAATGGATCCTTATGGGTATGTACCTCAGAGAGTGTACAAATGTAACCAAATGGACCCAGACATTGATTTTACAACATACTGTAGATTGGGGTTCCAGAGATAGAAATGCCATTAAATGGGTGGTCCGTAGCCCTAACTGGGGGTCCCTGAAATTAAAATGGTTGAGAATCACTGCTAGAGCCGTCATAATCTTCTCTTATGGGGGTTCCTGGCATATCTTTTCAAACGGGGGTCCGCGGGCTCTAGCGGGTATCAGTTTGAGAAGAAGTACTGCATTAAGGCACGTCACGACCAGCATAGCATACAGCGGATACACAGCCACGCTTTGGCATCAAGCCTTCCTCAGCGTGTGTCAGTGAAGCCCTACTGTGCTCTCTATTCTTATGCTTGATGCTGTGTGTGTGTGTGTGCGTGCGCGCGTGTGTGTGTTTGTGTGTGAGTGTGTGTGTGTGTGTGTGTGTGTGTGTGTGTGTGTGTGAGAGTGTGCGTGTGTGTTTGAGTGACTTCCTCTCAACTTTATGTTTCACCTCCATCTGTCTCTCAGTTCAGCTTTACCGTCACATCACAGGTGTACAGGTGTCAAAAGAAAGATAGTGGGTGAATCTTTTTTGCCATAAAAGGTACATCATTGCACTTTCAAGAAAGGTAGAAAGAGATGGAGAGGGAAAGAAATGGAAAACAGGTCAGATATCAATATAGGCGGTGTGAAATATAAGTGCATAAGGGTATGTACATAAGGTGCATGGTTGAACGAAAATATAAATTTGGAAATAACCAGATATTATAATAACCGTGACTGATTATACAGTATAGTAATATATATGTACACGGAAACAAATCCTGTGTTTGATCCTGATGTGGTGTTACCAGGACGACAAGGGGGCTCATCGTTTCCTCAACCGTCTGATGGTACTGTAGCTAGCCTTGGTGGGAAAAGTACTCAATCTTTTTACTCTTTTTACTAAAAAAGAAACTTTAAGTAAAAGTACCAGTAAGACTCCCTAATCGGGAGATAAGCGACCGTAGGTCACTTATCTCCACAAATAGGGCAAAAATTAGTTTTTCCAAAATCTTCCTGATCCATGTTGATGACATGAGTGTAGGCATACTGTATAGTGATTTTCGTGATTTTAGGGCAAAATCT
The DNA here is from genome assembly GCF_963921795.1 of Nannobrachium achirus. Taxonomy (NCBI): domain Eukaryota; kingdom Metazoa; phylum Chordata; class Actinopteri; order Myctophiformes; family Myctophidae; genus Nannobrachium; species Nannobrachium achirus. The sequence continues at coordinate 46,748,659 of NC_137814.1, read as the reverse complement.
GTAGGAGCAGTGTCCAAAAATGTCTTTTTAAAAATCGGCCTGGAGGTGGCGCTATATGGGACAGATTCATGTTGATGGGATCAGTGTAGACATACTGTGTACCGATTTGCGTGATTTTAGGGCAAACATTTTAGGAGCAGTGTCCAAAAATGTGTTTTGCAAGAATCGGCCTCATGGTGGCGCTAGAAGAGGGCCATGTGAGAAATGAGGGGTGGGGTCTCCGCGCCACCAAGGCGGACGAATAGGTACCGGCCCCGGCTGTCCCGGTCGCTCCTAGCCGGAGTTACGGCATTTTATGTGAGCTGCAGTGTAGGGGGTCCTCCACTGGGGGCGCCACCACTTTTGCATCCGTTCTGGAGCACCAGGAGTCGGTGGTCCCCGGGAATTCCCCGTGAGCAGCCCCGTTGGGGTGGTCATTTGGTCAGTTTAGCACATTTGGTCATTTTTTACATCTGGGGGTCCCCCAGGGACCTGGGGGTCCCTGGAGCTCCGGGGCTCCAGGCAGGTAAGGAGTGTGTGTGCAAAATTTGGCATGGATCGGGGCAACGGTTGCGGAGATATGAGCAGGGCAAGAGTGTGACGTGTGACGTGTGACTGACTGACTGACGGACGGACTGACGCACGGACAGCCTGTGGAGGTTTTGATAGTAAATGCGACCTACGGTCGCAATCAATACTGCAATATAGAAATACTCTGTTACAAGACAGTACAGAATTCAAAATGTACTTGTGTAAAAGTATGGAAGTATTGGCGTCGAAAATGTACTTAAAGTACCAAAATAAGAAGGTAAATCATGCAGAATGTCCCATTTCAAGTTTTCGAAGTATACAAATCTTTTGGAAATAGCAGATCTACAAGCTTGTAGATATTTGTCTCTGAGATGTAAAAATATTACAAATTAGAAATACCCCAGAAAAGTAAAAATACTTTAAAATTGTACTTACCGGTAGTTATTATACACCACTGGTAGCTAGGTGGAAACTGTCTCTCTATCGTCTTTCTGATTTCTGCTTCTCTTTGCTGATGCACTTTGAGCACCGCCTGTCATTTCATACGGACATCTCTGCTCCAAATACACATAGTCCCATCACCCCCGTCCGTCCGTCCGTCCGTCCGTCCGTCCGTCCGTCCGTTAGTCCTGCCTCCCATTGGGGAGGGCTGGCTGAAGGAGAGACAGGGTTTCTTCTTTTTACAGACTGTCTCCTCCTTCAGCGGCCCAGTGCGAGCCAGTGGACAGCTGCAGGACAATCAGTCACACGTCACCGACTTCAAACGCTAGCTGTCGCTGCAGGCGGTGGCAGCGGACGGTGACTGGCAGACGGTCCCTGGGTGGGCACCACCATGGCACCATCAGTGGCAGCAGCGCTGACTGGCAGACAATTCCCGGGGTGGGCCAGTGGCATCAGTTCAGAAAAAGCTAAGGTATGGCAACATGACTGGTGTCTTGCACGCGCAACACCAGTCATGTTGCCATACCTTAGCAACAGGCATGATACATTTATTTTAAGAAGTACATTCTAATTTTCCCCCTGTTTTTACGGTTTCTTGGGGCTGGATATGGCAGCCTGGAATGGTTGTTGAGGTGCAGCTAAACTTGGCATGTTAGTAAACGTGCCACAATTAACAATAATGCATTGCACCTGTGCAGCTGACCTGCGGAACCTGGGAATATACCATTCTGTCAAGATGGGGAGAATACAAGTGTGGAGAATATAATTATAATACCTTGTTAAAGTGACCATTTAGTTAAATTTTGCATTTGTAGATATTTTACTGTAATTTAACAAAATAGTAACCAGAATAGATAGACAAAGAGACATTCATGGATTTATATTTAAAAGTAACTTTTATTTTCCCCCTGGACCCAGGTTATGGCAGCTGCATACCCCTGCCATACCCAATTGACGCCTCTGGGGTGGGCACAGACCACCACCGCCATCCAGTCTTGTGGCCTGTGCTTCTACAGTATGTAGATGCAGGGGGATGATTAATTAAATCACAGACAGTCAAACAGGCTAAATGATAGACAGACAGACCCTGAACTCAGTCCAGTGCTCATACTGTGCAGTCCAGTGGTTCTCAATGTTGTGTCCGGGGACCCCCAGGGGTCCTTGGGGGTCTTCAATGGTGTCCTCAGACAGTTAAATGATTCATAGTTAGGAACCAAAGTGACTCTTGCAGGTCTGTAACTCAGAGAGTGCACACATTATCTGTATACTTTCAGAGTTAAATTAAAACCGAGGATTTACATTGCAGATTGGGTTCCCAGAGATAGAAAACGTATTAATCGAATAAAATGTGGGTCTGTGGCCCAATCCAGTGTTTCTCTAAGTGGCGTCCAGGGACCCTCAGGATTCCTCGAGGGGGTTCCGAATGAGCCCTTACGGGTCACTAACTCTGAGAGTGTTCAAACGGAACCGAATGGAGAGTTATGGGGTCCTTGAAATTAAAAGTTCTGAGAACCACTTGGCCTAATGTATAATATGAAACCGGGGGTCCTTGAAATTAAAAGGCTTGACAATCACTGCACGATCATCATGTTCATTCTTCATTATACTGTAGCACAGCCAGGCTGCTGATAGCTCTAACTCATCCCGCTGAAGGTCAGTAACTCCCAGAAATGGGGACTGCGAGCTGCGCGCACGAGAATAAAGTCCCAGCTCCCTGCTTCCATCCAGGGGTGTCAGGGGGGGGGGGGGGGGGGGGGGGGGGGGAGTGGGACTGAGTTACTAGGGCCCATAGGTGGAGGGGCCTTAATTATCTTGTAGATTAGCTTGTAGATCTGCCATTTTTGAAAAGTCGTGAAAATGTGTACACATCTTTGAATTTATATGTATTTTTTAAATGAACATTTGTAACTCAAATTTTGCTTCTGGGGGGGTCCCTGGATTTAAATATTTTGAGATGCGGGTCCGTGGCCAAATACATCCTTGACATGAATAGGTTTGAGCACCACTTACATTGAAATATAGGTTTTTCAAAGAAGAAGGATTTGAAATATTCAAAGACCACACATTTTCACGATTTTTCTAAAATAGCAGATCTACAAGCTCGCAGCCGCACTGTGAGCTTGTATATCTGCTATTTTTCAATAGAAAATGTGAGTGAATCCTTGTACCCAGGGCCCAGAATTTGGTGCGACACCCCTGCTTCCATAAGCCGTGCGGTGGCATTTAGTGGGAGATTTTTCTCTTTGATGTTACAGACGTACCAGAGCGGAGAAAGGGCAGCAAGCGTGTAAAAAAGAATCCACATTCTACAATCTGTTACGTCAGAGGTTCTCAAACTTTTTTTTATTTCACAGACCCCCATAACTCAGTTACAGACCTATAAGGGTTCATTTGGAACCCCTCCCACGGAACCCTGAGGTGCCCCTGTACCCCACTTTGAGAACCTCACGTTTTGAGAATCAAGTCATGCGTATGCGTTACCAGGCGAAGCCACATGAGCACTAGTAGCCTAGCACAGCCAGACAATCCACCCATGTTAAAACAAGGTGGGGATGATATATACTGCAGTTAGTTAGCTGCATTAGTATATAGTCTGGCCAAGCCAGGCTAGAGCACTAACTAGCGTACTATATTCTGGCGGGCGAACATTCGTCAAAAACAGCAGATCTACAAGCTCAGAGCGGGTCACGTTGTGAGCTTGTAGAGGGTATCTTCGCTGAGGAGAATTGGTGCAAATAAGGCAAGTCTGTCCTTGACATAAGCCGTATTCCACTCATTCTTTTAGATAAATACATACATACACAAGATAAATACTACATAATATACAAATACCCTCCCTGGACCGAACTCTGTAACCCCCCACCGTTCCCTTCGCTTATTTCATCATTCAGAATCAGCTCACACATCCAGCGTAGTAGGGAAAAATGCATGGCCATGAATGAGTCATGAATACCCAGCTTCGCTCGGAGCCAGCGGGTCATTCTTATGTCATCCTTTGCTGTTTAAAAGTGCAGCCGTCCATTGCAGAGATGTCATATTTTTCTTTTGGAGGAGCCACGCGCATGTGTGTGTGTGTGTGTGTGTGTGTGTGTGTGTGTGTGTGTGTGTGTGTGTGTGTGTGTGTGTGGATGTTTGTGTGGGGTGGAGTGCGGGTCAGTAGACAATCTGACATTCTGGCAGACTGTCTGATACGTTGCCAGTTGGGAGAGACTCAAAAACTGAATACTGCATACAATAGGCACTGCGTCTAAAATCCAATTATAATTTTTCATATCCATAGTAGTCTGCTCAATAATCTCTCCAAGTCTCGAGACAATGTTCCTATGTGCCTCCAATTGTCACCATTCTCATTATGTGCTAGAAAACCAATGCATCAGTTCACAGCTAAAATCGAATCTGTTCAGTCAACTTTAGATGGAAATGCGGAGGAAAGTGCAAATAAGCGCGAGGGAGGCATGAGAGTGAGATACAGGGCAGACTTGGCATCAATAAGCAGGCTTTGTATCAATCCCTCCATGGCAGGGTGAATCAAATCATATTGTCATAGCCATAACAAAGCTCTTTCACTTTCATCCATGGGACTTTAAACCAGTCCAAATGTCAAGCAATATAGAGTCTAGCAATTGCTGTAGATTGGTGGAGACCTTGCATATGCAGAAGAAATACTCTTCAGGAAAATGAAAACATGCCAAGCTCGGAGCTCAGAGGTTAATACTTTTCGTTGGTTAAATATTTATAAAACCCCACAGACAGACTTGACCACTTTCAACCTGGTTTCATTTTCAATCCATATTTAGGGCGTAATAGCGTAATTTATTTTCTTTATTTTTTTCCACAAATACTGAAAAATCCAGTGTTTACAGATAAGATTTAGTAGATTGCCTTTTGCCCTGGACCATTCTCATCTTTGACAGTTTGTTCATGTGCCTGATTGTTTGTGGAAAGAAGCTTTTTTGCAGTCTGTTGCTAGTAGCTTTGAGACAGCGTAGTCGTTTTCCATGCGGCAACATCTTGAACAGACTGTGGTTGGGATGGTGTAGATCTTTGATGATTCCCTGGGCTTTTGTGACACAGCGTTCGTCTAATTTATAGTGTATTCTACCACTTTTTCTAGTCACGTGTTCAAATACTGGATTCTGATTGGCTAAATTCCGGAGGTTATGACAAAACAACTGCCGCAAAGTTGTATGAGGACTTGTCCGAGATCAATGCACCTCAGTGTACATCCGGGGACTTCAGGAGGTAGTCGGAACACCTTTCCCCCAACCAACAAATGACGGTGGCAACGGTCCTATGTTTACTAACGTGCATGCTATAGTCGCCGATTTATTTGGATCCAATGCAATCCGCCAACTTTAAAGCCCCTTTTCTCTGAACCTATGCCTTTCTGGAAGCGAACAGCCTCTATTTACGGCCGGAACGGTACTTCTAACTGACGTTAGCTTAGCTGTAAGCTAGACGCATGGATTAGTATGGAGTTGGCGCCATCTGTTGGTGAGTAGAAGATGTTGTTTGTGGAACTATCTGCTGTCTCGCGGAAGTTTTATAGGCAATAATGATTGTAACTTAAGATCCTTGCAAGTTACAACTATGTGTTTTCTTTCATGTATACGGGAAAAAGTGGTAGAAAAGCTATTTACCACTCGGGGTCCTGAGTGAGGGTGTTATCGGACTCGGCTGCGCCTCGTCCGATAACACCCTCACTGCGGACATTATGAGAGCATAATGTCCTCTCACTCGGGGTAAATTGCTTACTTCATGTACCCATAAGGGCCTTGACTAAACTTTCTGCAGAGGTTAGGGAGGGAGAGTCTTTGTTCCACAGTTTTTAGTGGCTGTTGAGGGAGCGACACTCAAGGACAGCACGTTCACAAACACCTGGGCAGAATGCGGGGTTTACGCACAATAAACACAGCACACACAGACATGCTCGCGTGCGCTCGCGCGCGCACACACACACACACACACACACACACACACACACACACACACACACACACACACACACACACACACACACACACACACACTCATGCTCGCACACAGACTGATGTTTAAGCATTCACACAGATGCCGGTAGACATGATTCAAAGGTGTCACTACAGCCTCATCCATGTGCCCTAATATTATGAAGAAATCACTCCTAGTGTGAAGTGAGCGGTGCTATTCATGAGTTAATTTCATCAAGTGTCCCGCAAAGCTTGGCCAATGTGACCCTGGGCGTACAATAAACTTTGAACGCTTTGTGCCTAGATGTAGGCCAGATGTAGGCCACACTTCGGGACGCTTCGTCCAGGTTGCTTCATACTTTGTACCGGGACAGTACTGTTCAAAGATTGTCATTTGATGGAGAGGCTTATTCTGGGAGGGGTACGTATGCCACAGAAGTAGCCTCTTGACCCGAGCCATAGAATCATGCAACTAGAAAGACCAACTGTGCAGACCCCATCATTGCTTTTAAAATATCGTCACTGTCGGGCAGAAACCTCCTATCTCCAAGTTTCAAATGTGTACATTTTTTCTTAAAACAAAACAAAGGCCGTCGCACCAAAGTAGTGAAAACAGCAGATCTAGATAGATAGGCTGTTTTCACTAGTTAAAATCATTTTTAGAATGAAAAATGCAAAATGAACGGTTTTGGACATACAGGGTTTTCACCCGACAACAACGATATGCTTGTAAAATCAACTTTACTGAGCCGTCTATTTGTGTAAAAGAGTGGGTTTTTTCTGTGCCTTTTTAATTTTTATGCTTCCTGATATTTCTGTATCACTTGCCTGACTGTAGCTAGGGTGATGAATGTTCTTGATTATTCGCTTCGCCTTGGCTGCACACTGTTTGTTGTGTATTCCCTGGAGGGAGGGAAACTCACCTCCTACGATGCACCACCCTCTAGTTTTTTGCGGTCGAGCATGCTGTTTGTCAAGATGCTCTTGATGGTACTATTGTAGAAGGCCCAGGCAGGATGCCAACTGGGGCTGCATTTCCTCTGGATGATGGAGGCAGTAGAGGCTTTGCTGAGCCTTTTTCACCTTGTGTGTGGCCCAATTACTGTAATAATAACTTGTATTTCCTGTTAGAATTGGCAGTGTCTATAGCAGCATATTATTATCATTTATTATTATTATTTTTTTTAGATTTGTTTTGGGGCTTTTATGACTTTATTGATAGGACAGTTGTAGACTGACAGGAAATGGGGGGAGAGATGGGGAGTGACACACGGCAAAGGTCGTCCGGATCGGGAATCGAACTGGCGACGGCGCCAGGCATCCATGCCTACTGTATGTGGCAGTGCCTAAGTGGTATGCGCCCCAGCATATTCTTTTTTTGGTAGGCTACAGAGGTGTAAAACTCCTGGCTGACATGTGCAGCATCCAGGAGCGTCTAGAAAGTGTTCTGTGTGACCTATCTTTTTTCAATCTACTCCTTCGAGAGTACGAAGGAGGGTATGAAAAAGGAGACACCAAAACCACAAGTTCTATGGCATATCAGGCACTGGGAGGCAAACTGGAACTGGATGTTTGCTTCCAGGTGGACATGCTTATGAGTAAATAATATTTTTTAATCATTGTGACCTTTGTCAAATAATCGGTTCGGGAAAATAAAAGAAGACATAATCATATGTTTCTTGTCTATTGTCTTTTGATGTGCACAGTATATCTTATTGAGGTATCTAAAGAGCACAGAGTATGTTTCTGACTGGGTAGTATGAGCTGTCATCGTGAGACAGGAGGGTCAATAACCCTTGTCCTGTCAACACTTGACAGTCTCGTGATGACAGCCATGGTCAGCCATAGTCAGAAACTCAAGGAGTGCACATAAAAAAAATCACACTCGTGTGAACTGAGCGGTGGTGTGTGTGTGTGTGTGTGTGTGTGTGTGTGTGTGTGTGTGTGTGTGTGTGTGTGTGTGTGTGTGTGTGTGTGTGTGTGTGTGTGTGTGTGTGTGTGTGTGTGTGTGTGTGTGTGTGTGTGTGTGCAACAGCGCCCCTCCCTTAACATGTGTGGTCAGAAAAGGTTACTGCAGGCTACGGACACGGAGACAGACAGACATACATACCCACACACACGGCCACGTATAGGAGCGTTGTGACCACCGCTCAAAAACAAGGGATCAGAAAATGTGAGATGTCTTCTTTTATTCATTCATATCGTTTATTCTCCTTGACTTCAATGCATTCCATGGAACTTTTGGCTCCGCCGGCTTGAATTGCCGGACAAAGAAAGTGATGTACAGTTCTGTACAGTATCTGTACTTTGCTTATTTACATCTGGGAGGAAACCACGGAAAGATGCCAACTTCCTCCTTCCGCCTACAGAAGCACGTCATTGACCCCACAAGGGTAGCACCTCACCTCACCTCAGATAAACCCCTCGTCCCACGTTCATGGCCTCCGGATAAACGGCGTGGGTGTTGAGGTTCCTCCCTGGCTGTCTTTCGCCTTTTACTTCCAATCTTCGATCTCCCTCGCTTGCTTCCAGCTCCCTCTCTCGGAACACTCTCCTGTGTCGCCTACACACTACTGGCTCTTTCTCACGCAGTTACATTTTCAGTCCAGAAAGAGAGTGAGAGAAGCGGCTATGATAGTGAATCACTATTTTTAATCACAGTGCTGTGGGCTCATCTCTACTTTCTGCTCTCATTCTCACATATAATGAGGACGATTCAGGTGTGAAGCAATCATGGAAATGTACTTTTCACCTTGTCGTAGGTTGACTACATATCAGTGATTTGTGTACACAGCATATGGATGAAATGCATATCACAAATCACAGTGCTATGTGTGATCAGGGGCGTCACAAGGTGGGGGAAGTGGGACTGAGTTACCAGTGGGACCGAGTTACAGTACCAGGGCCCTTAATTCTTTTATACTTTAGCTATTGAAAAATAGCAGATATACATGAAGCTCACAGTGCGGCACCGAGTGTCGTGCTGCAAGCTTGTAGATCTGCTATTTTTGAAAAGTCATGAAAATGTGTGCCACTCTTTGATTATATATATTTTTTTAAGCTAACATTTGTAACTTTGCTTCTGGGGGGTCCCTGGAACTAAGTATTTTGAGATGGGGTCCGTGGCCAAATACATATCATTTTGGGGGTCCTTCACATGAAAATGTTTGAGCACCACTGACATAGAAACATAGGTATTTCAAAAAACCTTATTTTCATTGTCATGTATCTGTATTTGTTGTGTGTCTCTAAAAAAAAAAGAAAATAAACATATTGTTTAAAAAAAAAAATGTAATTTTTTTTCAAAAATAGCAGATCTACAAGCTCGCAGCACTGTGAGCTTGTATATCTGCTATTCTTCAATAGTTAAAGCACAAAATAACGCAGTGAATCCTTGTACCCAGGGCCCAGAATTTGGACACCCCTGTACACAGCACATGGATTAAATGCATATCACAAATCACAATGTTAATTGTGAGATGTTTATATGAACACGTCTTTTGTATTTTTAATTTGCACATTTTGCAGTAGCCAAGTTTCGAGCGAAGCTAATTGCAGGCACCTGCTTGGCTCGAAAAGTCATTCCTACTTTTGCAAATTAAAAACCCTTTTAACGGAAGCTGCAGATATTTCTGTTTCTATGTCACTGGATATTTTTGTACCTTGCACCCATTCGTTCTGGTTTAGGGATGTGCATATACTTTTTATTGTTATAATGGATGTGTCTTTGGCTCAACATTATTGGTAGTAAGAACTCTGCAGTTATAAACAGTTGAGTATATTGTTAAATAAAAAATAGAGTTTTTCAATTATCTTGTGTCTTTAAAGCAGTGAGTTGGAGTTAAGCCTTTAGGCTTAACCCAACCCATTGCCCATTAGATTTGGCTTTAAATTGGGCTTTAGCCTAATTTACCCTATACTGTGTGAGACCAAGCCGTGGCTCATGGCTGATAGCTCTGGGCATTTACAGGGCCACAGTATGAGCCCTGAGCTATGCTGGTTTGTCTCACACAGTATAAATTAGGCTTAAAGCACAATTTAGACTTTAGGGTCTGCTTTCACACTTCACTACCTCTGCAAACAAAATGTAGCCATGCTGAAAATCAGCATTATACCAATCAGTATTACCAATCATCACTAATTACCCTGCTGCCCCTACTAGGAGTGATGTCCCCTGCAGCATTCTGGGACATGGAATAATATGACTTGACCAATCAATACATGTTGTTCATATAACTATATATCTATACAAAGGGTGTGCTTTTCCTCCGAACAAAACACATTTCATGCCATTGTCATTGTTTCAATTGTCCTCTTACCACTAAAGTTGCAGTCCGTGAGGCCGGCTGCTTTTAATGGCTTCTTCTTAAGCCACAAATCGATTCTCACCATGGCTAATGTATGGCAAATGACAATGAAATGAGCCTATAATTGAACTGAAGAAGTCTGTAACTCTCTCAATTTCTTCTGATGAAAAATATGAGCAGAAAACAAAACAATAATATGGGGTTGTCTGCATGTGCCTCTAGGCTATACATCTAAATTACAAAGTGATTAATACCTTTGAACCACATTAACTCTGGTGTCAATGTGCACATTTACCCACGCACGCGCGCGCACACACACACACACACACACACACACACGCACGCACGCACGCACTCACGCACACACGCACGCACACACGCACACACACACACACACACACACGCACACACGCATATACTGTATAAGCTCGCAATTTGTTGTGATTCTATTGGTGCCTATTTTCGCTATTTGTCATACGATGAAGTATATAGAGCTATTTGGTGCATTATTGATTTTTTTCTGCCAAAATAAAAGGATTAGTGGCGCCACCCACTGCTGACTTTCTGACAATGAAGCTAACTGCAACATGTTTGTGTTGTCCTTACAGAGATAGTGAGGGCGATGACACACTTGATCAACCAGGGCATGACCATGTACTGGGGAACATCGCGGTGGTCTTCCATGGAGATTATGGTGAGCAGAGAGCAGAGAATCACCTTGTACTTCTCCTCTACATCACTTAAAGTCTGTTCAAGTAGTGCACAGCTTGTATTCAGCACATTGTTGCATCGCTGGGCTCTGTAACTTTTGGCACTGCAACACGCTACTGCTGCCAAAAATCGGTCATCTTCAAAGACAAACACCCTTGTGAGAAGGCGTACAAATAGGGTTGAAAAGTGGCTTGTAGCTTGTAGAAGGGATTTTATATTTCCCACAGCATGCCCATCAAAACTTTAAGGTCAGATGTTGCAACAGTGAACAGGAAAATCGAACACTGAAGAGTGTACAAATGCAACCAAAGGTCACTTTTTTTCTTTTGCTTTGACGTAGTCTCTGACATTTGTCTGCACCCATCCTCTCTCTCATCCTCCAATGCTCTATGTCATCTGTGGGCAACAGGTGGCCCGGGGGCCACATGCGGCCACCACCTTCACTTAATGCGGCCCGCAGGTTAATACCGGAATACTGATATATTATTGGTTTCAGCTGTTACAATTCCAAACATGACCTGGTTTAATTCCGTCAGTCTATATTAGTAGCTTAACTCATATGCTGCTATTTTAAACATAGGCTGAACTGTTTTCCTGCCAAATTTTCCTTACCTTTTAACGTGGGCACGTGCACGCATAGTGCATGATCTGTGCGCGACTCATGTAGTAGACCGGTAGACAAGATGACAGCTTTCGAATAAAAATAAATCCATTGGAATAGACAAATCCGTTGCCAGGAAGTATCCTGCTGTATCCGCCAGTATTTACATAAGAAAACATTGGAAATGGCCAGCTGTGCGCTATGGTAACACATGGACACGTTCGCGCACATAGCAGACGATATGTGCGCGGATCATATGCCAGGCGGGCACAAGAATCAAACAGCTATCAAATGAATAAAAAAAACGTGTGAAAAAAGACGTTGATATGACCGCCCAGCTCCTTCCTCTGTTTATGCAAACTTATGGGACGGAAGCAACGATTGGGCCTTTGACAGGATACGGAAACCTAGATCCGGTCAGAACAGGAAATACGGCCGGATACAGTTAGGAGGCGGGCCTAACTAAGACTCCGAAACGGCTATATACTGCGATCATACTTTTAATTTTTTCATAATGATTAAAGCTAATTACATTTCCGGGATCTACGGGCATCGCAGAGTGGTACAGCAGGAAATCTCCGGTTTCGACGGGGATCGTGGGAAATTAGTTAATGACTATAGTATAGTAACTAGTAATGTATTTTTTGTATGTCCAATGTATTTGTATTTAGGTTCATAAAGTTAACATGAGTATATAACTAAATTCGTTTGAAATCAAATCAAAATGTTACATTTCAGGATTCCAATTAAGAAATAACAAAAAATTATTCAGGATTCCAATTCAAAAGAAGCAAAAATAGTCGATCTACAAGCTCAAAACCTGCTATTTTTGCTTCTATTGTATGCGATACTAGAATGACAAAGTAGATCGTAGCAATATGCAATGTGGCCCTCTGGAGTGAATCAAAGTTCCCCACCCCTGCTCTATGTCATTCACCCTTCTCTTTCTCCTCCTCCGTCGTGTTCAGGAGGCGTACTCTGTGGCCAGGCAGTTCAACCTCATCCCTCCGGTGTGTGAGCAGGCCGAGTATCACTTCTTCCATCGGGACAAGGTTGAGACACAGCTACCAGAGCTTTATCACAAGATAGGCAAGTGGCATCTGAGAAAATAAATGAATAAGAAGAGGGTAAATCAATATTTGCACATCCTGCTCATAGTTGTTGTTGCCCTATCACAGGTGTGGGTGTGGTGTCTTGGTCACCGTTGGCCAGTGGAATCATCTCTGGGAAGTATGAGAATGGGATTCCAGAGTCTTCCAGGGCATCGATGAAGGTATAGCTCTTTTTTGTATGCATGTTTTACTATCAACCTTGTAAAGCAGGGGTCTTCAACGTTTTCAGGCCAAGGACCCCTTAGCAGAGAGAAAGATGACGCAGGGACCCCCCTCTACATATTGTATAAATGTGTGATGGAGATTCTCATCGATTTCATAGAAAGATTCATAGACTTGTTTGACACTTAACCACTTAACATCTTCTAAAATTTAAAACTTCGTAAACTTGACCTTCCACTCTGTACTTGGTCTGCTCTTTTTTAACTCTAGACCAAACCTATTAGCCAAAAATAGCTGATTTACAAGCTCTGAACGCCTCGCATCACTTGTAGAGCGCTTGTAGATCTCCTATTTTTGGCTTAAGTTCTCCTCAAGAGTATAGGAATTTGAGGGTTCAAGTTATTCTTTTAAAATAATTATCCTATCACACAAGGATTTGGGGGCCCCCCTGTTGTAACTCTGAGGACCCTCTAGGGGTCCCAGACCCCCCGTTGAAGACACCTGTTGTATAGAGATCACTGCCATTTCCTGTGTTTCTACTGCTGTTCTGTTTGCTCCAGCATTACGAGTGGCTGAAGGATAAGTTAGTGAGCGAGGATGGCACGAAACAGCAGGCAAAACTGAAGGACCTGGGTCTCATCGCCGAGAAGCTGGGCTGCACTCTGCCACAGCTAGCCATAGGTAAGAGACATTATACAATGCTAAGCTCCATTTGTATAATGGGAACTACCCGGCGACCAATCAACATGCATGGCTGAAATAGGCTTTCCAGCCATGCTCAAATAACGATAAAGTATACCTCAGCCATATTCAAATTAAATATGCCTCATCACTGCATCTGTATGCCATTGATTTAAACTAGGAAATAAAATACATCAACTCATTTCCATTACTGACTGCTTATATCTGTCTACTGTCTACTTTACTTAAAAAGGTCATTCAACTTAATTTGTAGCCATGTCATAACATTGTAATTTTAGAGAGTATTCTTTACTTTCATTGCTAATTCAGTGATGCAAACAAAAACAAAGAAGACATGATACAGAAGGCAATCTTTTGTTATGTTCCTTCAACATTCAATCATTGCCAAAAAACAACTTTACAGTTAATTGGGAATTTGTTTAAGTCTGCTTAGTAATGACAAGGACATAATAACTACACAATAGATAAAATACTTTCCACATTATAATATCGCTCCATCCCATTATTATGTCCTATATTATGCTATGCCCTTAAGTGATGGATTAAAATGTCTGTGCTTAAGTAGTTTACAATTTACATAACTGGTGAAGCATTTACTGTAGGATGCGGGAAGCCGATTGCTTCAGGGTAATTGCTATTGTGGAAGCGAGATATTACTGATTATTGTACCTGAAGGGAATTCATTGAATAGGGGGTTGGCTGCGAGAGAGGAGTCCTTTAGAACGTGAAAAGCCTTTCCGCTTGATGTGGGTGTGGGATAACTGTAAAAGAGAGTGTTGTTATTATTCTTATATCGTATCTTCTCAACTCACTTACTGAGAAGGTGAGCACAGGTTCTATCACAGCCCTATAAAACTGTAACATTGCAGCTTCAGTTCCAGGTTCCAGTCAACTAGTGTGGAGAACTCGTTCCTATAGTATAACTTTTCTCATCACCCTCTCCAGAGTTGTCATCAGAAAACTTTTGTTTTATATCATTTTGGGGGGATTTTCTGTGAAGATCAACTGGAAACAGTGAGAGAGAGACAGGAGAGTGACACGCAGCAAAGGCCATCTGGCTCAGGAATCGAACCAACGACTCACTATCAGCCTATGTGATATGCACCTTAACCACTTGGCCATCGGTGCCCCATGTAATTATTTACAGTGTCATGTATGGACAATCTACTGTATTGTTGATATTGACAATAAGAAGTCCAAGGTGCATACTTAGTGCTCAGATACTTCCGTTACAACAGTTGTTAAGGCAACAGGCCTGTAATCACGTCTTAAACCACTTCTTTACGCAGAGGAATTTTAAAGCAGCCGAGGACACAAGCTCAGGGACTGCAGCTTAAGAATAAATAAAGCATCACATGAAAGATACCGTATAGCTTCCTTCTTTGAACCTTGTAAACAAAACAGAGGCTTTTGAGCCAAACGCAGACTTCCCTCTGGTGAAAATACTGCTACTAATGGCAACTTTATTTCTTGCTCCCGAATTGTAGCCTGGTGCCTGAGGAATGAGGGTGTGAGCTCAGTGCTACTGGGGTCCTCTACTCCAACCCAGCTCACAGAGAACCTGGGGGCCATACAGGTACAAAGGACATTTCATAACTGCACAACAGATGTCAATCCAGAATGACATCTGGATTGAGATATATCATTGGTTGTTCTTGTTTGTTTGGTAGGGCATGGTAATGGTTGAAGGCAATTTAAAGTGCTTGTAAAATGTATTTCTATCACATGAATCCTAGTGTCCCTATTTTGGGGAAAACATTCTGGAAAAATAGCCGATCTACTATAATGCTCACAAGCGATGCATTGTCAGGTTGTAGATCGTCCAATTTCAGTGGTGTAGAGAAAAAGCAGGGGCCCTAGTATAGATTCCCTGTGGGACACAGTATACAGCAGGGGTCAGCAACCTTTTTGAAATGAAGTGCCATGTTTTTGTTTTCTAGAGTGTCAGTGTGTCATGTCAACATGAATTTTAATGACAAATATGTCGATATATTTTGATTGGCAAGACATTGTTATAACGCGATCATTAGACCCAGAGCAATAACCCACCTACGACTCCCTCCCCAGTCAGGGTTCAGAGTTTTAATTAATGTAGAATTATGTGCAAGATGTAATTTGCTATAAATTAGCTAACTTCATTTAATTGACCACGTTAAAAAAAATAATAATGACAAATATTTTGACATATTTTGATTGGCAGCTCATTGTTATTACGATCATTAGACCCAGAACAATAACCCACCTATCTCCCCGACTCCCTCCCAGTCAGAGTTCAGAGTTTTAATCAATGTAGAATTATGTTCAAGATGTAATTTGCTATAAATTAGCTAACTTCATTTAATTGACCACGTTTAAAAAAGATTTGTTTTTAAAATAAAAGTCCTCTCACACTTCTGCCAGTGTGCCAGTGATCACCCTCTCCTGTGCCAATGTTGGCACCTGTGCCTAAGGTTGCCTACCTCTGGTATACAGGGTTTGAGTGGTTAAAACCATAATATAGAATACAGAAATAGAAAAATAAGATGGGCAAAATTACGTAATGTATTTGTGGTTTAACCTTTTCTCTCACTCTGTCAGAATCATCAGGAGTATCATATTGTAAAACAGAGAGGACTATACCCCTGGTCAAGTGTACTACAGTACTTTGGGTGTCCTTTCTGCCAACAACACAGCACTCCATTAGAACTGATGCCCAACCAGATGTGGGGTCTAAGCCAGGCATGTGCACACATAGACATCAAAGGGGGCTTGAGCCCCAGCCCTTTTATCCGTGTGTAAAAAGTGCCCATCTCCAGACGGGGTCATGCCTATGTTCCCTCAACCCTATGTTCCCTCACTGAGGTTAAGGTTAGGGGTTGGGTTAGGGTTAGGGTTAGGGTTAGGGTTAGGCATAGTGGTTAACATTGAGGGAACATAGGGCTGAGGGACCATGAATGCAGTTTTTACTATGGTGAAAGAAATGCAAACGCCCTCTTTCCATGCCATACCTGAAGGCAGCATTCAAGAGAATAGCCTTGTACAAACTCTCCTGAATTTGAATGCAGCATCTTTATGTTTAAAGAATTGCCCTCTCTGTGTAGAAATCCATCTCCAGTGTTGACTTGATGATGCTTAGTTCAGTGTGGTATTAAGCACAGAAAATAGCCGACCTCCTAGTTCACAACATGCTGCAACGCGTTGTGAGCTTGGAGGTTTGCTATTTTCGATATTTTCACCAAAAGAACCTTTTAGAAATGTCATCCCCTCCCTCTCTAACATTCTCTGCTCCCTGGTATCAGTAGCAGCTGGAGTAAACAGTAACACATCTGATGGGATGAAAACCTGTGTGCTCTTTCCCTTTTTTGTGTGCTTCACAGGTAATTCCAAAGATGACGGCAAGCATTGCCACAGAAATGGATCACATATTGGGCAATCGTCCTCACAATAAGAAGGACCAACAACACCATTGAGATGGATCCTTTGAGAACTGTGACCAAGAAGCATATTAAAGTTCAGTCCTCACAGCCATAGCACATTAAGTCTGTGCCCAACCTTGCTTGTGTGTGCGACGTGCGTATGACTGAGTGTGTGACTGCACAGTGACTGTTTTGCTTGGCTCCTTGTCTGTACGAAGATCAACCAGAACTCATTATTGTAGAATGAGCGCTTTGAGAAAGCATGCATGTTACAGCTATCTCAGCCATACATTGGACCCAGTCCAACCACATGTTAGAAGATACAGCCAAGCAGAATACTGGCACAGTATGCAATTCTCCTCTGCTCCAAACAGTAACCCGTGTCCAGGTCCTTGGTCTACATCCAAGGCATGCAAAAACTATATTATCTGTTGTGAATAAAATGTCACACAGCAGAGATGGTTGTGCAACTATACACACACAAACTGATGGACTGCAGTCGCACAGACAAGTTCATGTGGCTTAAGACAGACATTTATTTGTAGATCAGGAGGAAGGTTTGTTTGTGTACTAAAACATGGCAACCTGTTTTGAGGCCTTTGGATTCTATTGGTTGATGTGCCAGAGAATAGCTTCCAGCCGTTCCAGGTGTTGTGTGAAAAGTAATACAAATTAATTTATTTACTGTAATTGTGCCTGGAAACAGGAGACTGGAGTGTGTGTAAACCCTTGTCCATGTGATAAATATCTTTCAGTATGAACTGAACATGCTCTCAATTGTGTTGCTACAATACCAAGAGCTAAACAGAAATGTATTGCTGTATTATTGACTGTTCTATTTTTTTCCTTATTTGATAAGCGGCTGTCAGGATAAGCTTATGATCTGTCATTTGCAATGCAAAAAAAGGAAGTTTGTTTTAAAAAAAAAAATGCTAGCATGCGTCAAAACAGTTAATCTGTGCCCCGTAGCTGTATTATAATTTTAACTGCCAGACATTCTGTCAGTGGTGATAATTTTAGATTCATTTAATTTGAATCTGTATCTTCAGAAGAACATTTCTATTAGTCAAACATGGGGAAGAGAGTAGGCCTACCCTGAAGGGTGGGTCTGTGGATTTTAAATGCAGAGCCATGAAGCTAATAAAGATACTGCTTTCTCCAAGCCAATTTGTTTGTTAAAAAAAAGAAAGTCTTCAAAATGTATTTTTGGTGTTGTGCATCATATTTGTACATAAATAAATGCCCTACAATTATCGTGTGTGTTGTTTTCTCATACAAACAGGATTATGAACATGTTTTCAATTCACTCGTCTAAAGTTATATTTGTAGGTTAGTAAGACCCAATACAAAGTTATTTATTATTATTATTATTATTTTAAGAAAGCTCTAGACACTGATTGTTATTGTGGCATAACCATAGTTATAATAGCTTTTATTATGTTGTTCTCAAAGTGGATTCCAGGGACTCTGGGTTCCAATAGGTGGGTCTAAATTGACCCATACAAGTCTGCAACTCTGACAGTGTACAAAAGGAACCAAATTTGGTTCCATTTGTACACCATTTATGCTTATCTGGCATAACATTCAAGTTTCCACTCTTGACTCCCGATCGAACCACACCCCCTTCTGTACGTCATCATAAGATAATCGTTCATTGGACAATTTACAGGAAACTCCTTTTTGATTGGCTCCTGTGGCTTCCGGGAAGACTTTTCACTCGCGCTTGAAACGCGCGCTGTACACAAACACAGAAGTTACTACTGCTGCTGCTGTAGGACGAATAAATGCTCTTTGTTTACCTGCACTGTTGAAAAGAAGACGTCAGTCAGAGCTTTTATTGAATGTTTCGGTAATAAGGTAAGTCAACTATCTCTGTTTGGTTAATGGTTCGCATTCATCAACCTCTGCCTCCATACAATAGTAACTAACAACACAGCCTGTTGCTGGAGAGACGTCAAACAAAAAGAACATGGAGCTCTGAGAGAAGGATATTCCTATGGCAAATAAACTAGGTTTGTGAGCCGCTGTGGTGGAAAAAGTACAAAAGTAAGTACAAAGTATCAATACTGCAACGTAGAAATACTCTTTTACAAAGTAAAAGTCCGTAATTCAAAGTGTACTTGAGTAAAAGTACAAAGGTATTGGTATCAAAATGCAGCTAAAGTACAACAACTAAAAGTACTCATCATGCGAAATTTCGAGTTTTCAAATGTGTACAAATATTTTGAAAATAGCAGATCTGCAAGCTCACAAACATTGTGAGCTTGTAGATCTATTTTCAAATGGCCGAAGTGGTTCATGTTTATTTTGAAATAAAAAATAATCAAAATCTACTGCTTAATTAAAGTTTTCAAATTGTAGTGGGGTAAAAGTACAATATTTGGATCAGAGTAGAAGAGTAGAAGTAAAAGTATTGGAATTTGGAAATATTCAAAAGTACAAATACCTCAAAATTGTACTTACGTACAGTACTTAATTAAGTAAATGTACTTGGTTACTTTACCCCACAGCTTTACTTGTTCTTAATCTTAGGCTAACTCTCCAGTAATTGACATAAAGTTACATAGCCTGTACATAGGCTAACGTTACTCTCCAGTACTTGACATAGAGTTAAATAGTCTGTACATATTTCAAACCCATAGACCAAGATGGAATCCCTGCAGGGGAGAAGGCGTTTATGAGCTTGAGGCAGTACTGTCTGTCTTGTCAACCAGTAGCCTCAAGTGGTCCTCAAAGTAAACCGCAAGGACCCCAGTTTTAGCTGTTTCAGTTTGATGATTTTGGTGTTAAAATGTTTAAAAAATGTCCACATTTGTTCAATCAAGACTTTTAGAAAATGGCAGAACTGCTATTTTGAAATTGTGTGTGTGTGTGTGTGTGTGTGTGTGTGTGTGTGTGTGTGTGTGTGTGTGTGTGTGTGTGTGTGTGTGTGTGTGTGTGTGTGTGTGTGTGTGTGTGTGTGTGTGTGTGTGTGTGTGTGTGTGTGTGTGTGTGTGTGTGTGTGTGTGTAATTAAACATATTATTCTGGGGACCAGAAACCTCCTCAAGGACCCATGCCCTGGGTGCCCTCACTCCCTGACTTAAAAGTTGTCCGTTGTTGTTCTGTTGCAGCACCATGTCTCATTTTGGAGCAGCAGAGAGGTGGCGGTTCCATGGTAGAGACACAGTTTGTGTGGCCCATGACCTCTCCTCCCAGTCCCTTCCTGAAGATGACTTTGACCTGAATAAATCCTATCCCTGTGCTCGACGTCCAGGCCACAGGAAAGAGCCGCTGGCGCTGGGATCTTATTCTGGCTTCATAGCAGGTCAGTGTAAAGTGTTACATATAAGCCACTGTCTAACGCAGGGGTGGGCAACTTTGATGATGGCGAGGGCCACTATAGTTCCATCTTCACTCCAGAGGGCCACAATGCATATTGCTACGGCCTACTTTGTAATTCTAGTATCTCATACAAAAGAAGCAAAAATAGCAGATCTACAAGCTGCGATACTTTTGAATTGGAATCCTGAATATTTTTATCTGGTGGAAACCAGATCAGTAATCACCTCACTTTCTTTGACGACCATTGATTACCTCTTCTGGATAGGCTATTCATGTCACATGGTAGAGCTAAGGGCCAATCGCAGGACAGTACCCCAGGAGCGCCCTCCCAGACAATGGGGGCAGGACTCCAGGCTATGGGGGAAATTAGCAGTGTTGGAAAAAGTACTCAAATGTTTTACTTAAGTAAAAGTATCGTAAGAGTATCAATACTGCACTGTAGATGTACTCAGTTATAAGTAAAAGTCCAGAATTCTAAATGTACTTGAGTAAAAGTATGAAAGTATTGTCATCAAAATGTACTTAAAGTAGCAAAAGTACAGATGCGACACGTTGTGAGCTTGTAGATCGGCTATTTTCAAAAAGCCTAGGTATGAATTAGGACGGCCGAGTGAGACACACGATCTAATTAGCTGCTACAGCTCTCAGCTGCGAGTGCGCACTGCCTGTGCAAGTGTGTATGCTTCTACTTGTCGGGTGTCACGCAGCCAATATCAAAGGATGCGCGCTGCCCGGTGCCTGGCTGTCTGACCTGAGAATGAACTGGGATGATGGGTCAGTCCACTTAATGAGCTTGAGTGTTTGACACGGGGGGAGACTGGTGATACCCCCGCTATCCTTGGAATAGTCCAAAATTTAGCTGAAATCTGATTGGCTCGAGGGGTTCCACCCAATCATATTACAGGTTTTGCAGCTGATCTACAAGCTCATAACGTGTCAAATCAGTGATCCGATATGGGCTTGTAGATCAGCTTTTTCGGCACAGCAGACAGGGAGAGAGAGAAAAACAACAAAACATACACAGCGCTACATTTGAGATAGTAACGTTACCCTCAAGGAAGAAAGTGATGTATGATAACTTGGGGATCAGGTGCACCATGTGGGTGAGCAAGCAACAGAACATCTTCTTCCTGGCTTTCTTCTTTCTTATCCAACATCATTATTAAAGCATAGGTAACTTTTCAAGCACAAACTAGTGACACATGATAGCACTTTATGAATGTCATGTGTGGGCTCCCAAATCAATATGAAGAATGGTTTGGTGTGTTGCAACAATGTGTCTAGTTATCTAAAGTATGGAAATTAGTCATATGATTATGTCATGCAAAAATAATCTAAAAGCTAGCAAGTCAAAAAGTCTAGATTTACTTCCATTATAGCAATGATGCTCCCCTCAAATCCCCCAAACCAGGACACCAGAGTTAAAGTGGTTAAGTGTTATGCATCTTGCCTGGTGCTCATTGAGGCTTAAAGGACATGTATAACAATATGTAGGCATCACAATATTATTGTTTCAGAAATTCAGTCCTAGTTCTCAAAATGTTCACAAAATGAATTTCCTGTAATGCCAATCTCATATAGCCTATAGATCTAGCCTGTTTGTACAGTAGATGTATTATCAGACAGAACGCTTAATTGTTTTCAATACTTTAGCTAACTAGACAAAGTTCTGATTGCATGCACTCATTTTTGTATGTAATCATGTTCATTCTTCACCCATTCATAATAGCCCTACTGCTTCTTTTTTGGAGCTGTGTGCAGCTCCCTATACGTGGCTGTGTGGGTCTGTGTGTCCGTATGTAGCCTGAGAGTAGCCTGACTTCGGCGCGTAACTAGTGCCGCACCATTTACGCCACTCGCGCAATATATACATCAAAATGTGCGGCTCGGCCGGGAATGGTGTTCTATTACCTTTCGTTCCGATCCGCCTTACCATGCCGACGTAATCGGCACAAAACGACGCTTAATTGTCCCCATTGACTTATAATGGGACAATGCAAGAAATCACTTTCAAGTATTTTTCTCTCGTAAACCATAGGAGCTACAGTTTCAAACCTCGGAGAGGAGATTCATAATGATTTTAAGAATTAATCAAAAAATAATTACATCACTCGGCCTCATGGTGGTGCTATAACGGCCCACTTTACGTTTTGCCCCGTAACTCTTGAACCGTAGATAGGAAAATTAAAATTATTTTTTCCCTGGATTCCTTGGGTCAAGACGCATCTCCCCATATAGGCCACGCCCATTTGCGCCAGGATAGATTTTCCGCCATCTTGAATTTTCTCCAAAACACACTTTTTGCTCCTTTTCCTACATATTTTCTTCAAATGTCACAAAAATCGGTACACATGATCCACACACACACACACACACACACACACACACACACACACACACACACACACACACAGCTCCACTTCACACGGGTGTGATTTTTCCTTTCTATTTCCTATTCCATTTCTATGTACACATGCTTGACTCTTATTGCACATTTGCTTGAGCACTGCTGCTATTGATTAGTGATTGTATATTCTGCACAACATCTCCACATATTTAAGCTGCTATTTTTAAGGTAGTGTTTGATTGTTACTGTTTTGGCTCAAGTCAGAGTAGACTATGTTGTCTCATTCACTTGCTGGTGATGATGGTGGTCTGCATGTTTTATTTGCTCATTTATCCATAGGACTGTTGTGGATTATACTGTACTAGCCCTTACCCGTTCAAAGATATGAGCTCCGAAATGATGTGCAGTGTGTGGGTTATGGGATGTGTGCACATGAGGGATGGAAAGTAACTTTAACTGGTGCTGGCATGATAATATGTAGGAGCATCAATGTAAGAAATACCCGTTTAATGGCTACAGAGATACTGTGTACCGACCTGCATGATTTTTGGACAACATCTCAGGCATGCAAACGTGTAGCTTTTCAGCGAAAATCGCCGTTTTGAATCCAAATTGGTCATTTGTGTGAATCGTGCAGATTCGTTAAAAAATGTTTATGGGGTTTGTTGAGATATGCTCTCCCATCATATTGATGTATTATTGTGACGTGTGTTGCTGAACCTTTATTGTGAAGGACTGGACCGGAAGGGCTTGTTAGCCTCATGGTATTTAAGCTGACAAAATAAATCATGCCTCAGTTGTATGTCACTGAGTTCCAGCCAGAGCTGATGCCTCCCATGTGTGTTCTTTATTATTTCCTCCGTCTGTACTTTTTGCACCTCGAGTATTTTTGGTACCTGCATAGAGCATTGAAGATCACTCTCTTAACACATGGGCGGCCAAGGTTTATAACATTTATAGCTGTTGCTGGTGCCACCATTGACTTACGTTATGTTTTGATGAGCCCCGCAAGCTTCGTGCGTGTGCACGTGCGTGTCCAGAGAAGATTGAGGAGGTACTCCATTTGTTTACAAACGCTCGCGAAACTCGCGGTAAAAAAATCGCGGTAAATTCGCGGTAAAGTGTCGCCGTGAAAACAATCAGCTCTCTGCCTCCATGGGGCTGTTTTTACCTCATTCTCAGATAAAGCCGTTCTTATGTTTCAAAGTAGAATCTAAAGCCATGTAAAATCCTTCCGTGTGGGGAGAGACAGGGGGCTTCCTGCCCTGGCTGGGTGACGTAATGGATTCAGGGCATGCAAAGGGAAGCTGCGGTCTCGAAAAGTTAACTATTTGTTGACTCGTCCCTCGACGATATAACTTCCTGTGGCAGGGTGACATCTAGTGGCCATAACTCGTCCCTGAACGCGTTTGGCTCCCCAAGTGTTAACAGGTTATGGGCACCAGGTAGTACCAAAGTTATTTTCGAGGTGAAAAGTTTGTAGCCGTGCTAGGCTAACAGCATGGCCGTGTGGGCTCCTTCGAGTAGCCGTTGGACCCGGCTTGTTTTTGACGGAGATGAGGAAAAGTATGAACTTTGGGAGACGAGGTTTTTGGGGCATTTGTTGCTTCAAGGATTGAAGAATGCCGTCCTAAGCGAACCCGAGACGGGTGAAGACGAGGAGAGAAATACCTTGGCCTATGCCGAGCTGCTCCAATGTTTGGATGACACAAGTGTGTCACTTGTTATGCGGGCAGCGGCTGACGATGGACGCAAGGCGCTCAGAATTCTCCGAGAGTACTATACAAGCAAAGAGCCAGTGCCTTTCTCAGAGTCCAGGACCAAGCTCAGAGGTGAGGACACTGAGAGGATGCATGCGGCGGCAGCGGAGGAGGTCGACTGCGCCATGGGGATTCAGATGCGGCCGAATGTGAAGAGGGCGGCTACAGGTGACCGGCGGAGGTGTTACCGATGCAGTTTGCGAGGTCATATCGCAAAGATGTGTGATCGCCAGCAGCAGTGGTGCGGCCACTGCCACAGTTCCACACACCGGTATGCAGCCTGCAGAAGGAGACGGCAGCGGCGCCAGCGAGTCTACGTCCAGATAGTCTCGGAGGGGTACAGCGACAGCAGCGGAAGCGACACCCGCGGCGGCGGGAGCGACGGCAGCAGCGGTCGTGAGTACTCATTCCGAGTGAGTGACGGTGATGTCGGGCCAGTCGAGAGTCAAAGAGGACAGCGTGTCAAGAGGATCGGTCTGATGGTTGATACGAGAGCGACGTCTCACATCATCACAGACATTAAGAAGTTCACAAGATTCGACAGCAGTTTCCAGCCACGGGCACACCGTATGGAGTTGGCTGACGGTTCGAGATGCAGTGGTGTGGCAGAGCGCAGAGGAGATGCGGAGGTGATCCTGGTCGACAGCAGGGGGCAACGCCACAAAACCAGCTTGAGGCAGGCGTTGTACATTCCCACGTACTCCCAGGACTTGTTCTCTGTGCAAGCAGCAACCACGAGAGGTGCCACTATTATATTCCAAAAAGGTAAAAGTGCTCTGAAGTGCAGAGATGGTACACAGTTCGACATAGATATGTACAACAGACTTTATTATTTGAACACAGTGGACAATGAGTGTGATAATAATGTCGTTGATCAGTGTAATGTGTGTTACGATAAGTCGATGTGTAATGCCTACAGACAAGTGAAGAAGCACAGGTTGTGTGCAGAGAAACAGACACAGACAGACAAACTAGTTGCGAGTGTTGAGTTGCCAAGACAGGCTAGGTCTAGGCAAAAGCGTTCACTCCTACCACAGGTGCAAGTTTCAGAGGCTGTAATAGTTACACCTCAGAGAAGCCAGCTTAAGTCAGACGAGGCTGGATGTAAAACCATATATTGTCCACCTAGAGTGAGGGTGAAACAACCAGCCAATTCAAGTGTTTATGCAACTGTGGACTACTGTCATGGATTAATGTCTAGTATTGCAATGGTTGAGAAAATGGAATCACTAAATGGGAATGATGCGTTTGTAACCCGACTGCCTGAGGGCAAGAAAGCAGTGGGGGAGAAAAACTGGAAAAAGAAAAAGAAGTGTTCATTTGTGTTGGGGTGATTGACTGACTTTTAAAGGTTGCATTTAGTAAATGTGATACTGATTATGATATGGTGAATGTTGAAATACTTTGAAATATGCTTGATTTTTATTATATTGTAAAAGAGAAAAAAAAATATATTTATATAATGTGAGATCAAGTGGGGGTGTTGAGATATGCTCTCCCATCATATTGATGTATTATTGTGACGTGTGTTGCTGAACCTTTATTGTGAAGGACTGGACCGGAAGGGCTTGTTAGCCTCATGGTATTTAAGCTGACAAAATAAATCATGCCTCAGTTGTATGTCACTGAGTTCCAGCCAGAGCTGATGCCTCCCATGTGTGTTCTTTATTATTTCCTCCGTCTGTACTTTTTGCACCTCGAGTATTTTTGGTACCTGCATAGAGCATTGAAGATCACTCTCTTAACAGGGTTGGGGGGGTGTCATATCGTCAGAGCAGCAGTGAGAAGAGGAGCGTTTATTTCTTATTCTCGGCGCCGTCCGTTTTGTCAGTACAATGGTGTTGAAGGTGGACGGGGAAGTGGGTCGTTTTATTTTTTAACAAATCAAGCGCTCCCTGAGTCCCTTCTCTTTCATGTGACGTCGTCATCAGCTGGCAGCGCTCAAAGTCAACACTCTGAACACTGGCTGCACTCACTCAGTGCGCTGCGAGCCACAGACAGAGGAGAGCAGAGCGGTCTCAAAGCTCGCAAAGTTGTCGTAGTTGTGGTGTGACTGTGGACTGTTGGCTGTTTGATTCGCTTGCATCGCGGTCGTGCGCTATTCTGCATCGATGCGTGATGTGATATTATCGGTTATAGCCTTGTTGATTTTACGATGATTCGCTAGCTTAGCCACATGCTACCGCTAGTCGCCGTGACTTCTTCCTACAGAAGGAGGAGGCTGAGACATGTCACAAAAAGTCTGATCTCTCAACTTAAGAACGGACTAACTGAGCTTGAGTTACAAGTGAAAAGGATCAACCTTTTCTTTGACGATGATGGTTAGCTAGATTGCAAGTCAGCCAGGAGAATCCACTAAATGAATCATCTGTGATTTACAACTGTTTCCCAAACACTGGGTCGGGACCCATGTGTGGGTCGTGGAAACATTCCCTCCCCAAAAAAGCTAAACATTTCATGATTAAAAAAAATAAATAAGTAAATTACTTTTCTAATTTCATGAATAAATAAAATACAAAATGATCTAAGAAATGATCTTAGAAAACAAATAGGCCTATTTAACTCATTCAGTGCCAATCACGAGTATATTCGTGATATATTAGCGCATCCCACAGTGCCAATCACGAGTATACTCGTTTAAAAAAAAAAAAAAAAATTTTTTTTTTTTGAAATTTAAAAAAAAAAAAAATTTTTTTGGGACCCCATCAAATCTAGTGAACATGATTTCAATCGCGATTTTGCATGTTTAACCCCCATACAACCCCCATACAACTCAGGTAGCAGACCTCCAAGCTCACAACAGTGTAAAACATAATGGCTATTATCTCAAGAATGCCTGAACGGATTTCCAATCGGATTTTTTTGTTTGAAAGCTGTGAACAAACTGCACAAATCCACTCCAATGCAATCCAGGATTGCATTGGATTTTTTAGAGCTCATTCTTCTCTGTTTTTTTCCCATGCATGAGGTGTGCAAGGTTTAATCATGGCTAAGTTGACGAAAATAAGGCTTCTAAAATGCTTGGTAGCCAATAGCTAACTTCAAGCTAACTTCATCCTCTTCCTGTACATGCACAAAGGAAAGTGTTCAGGCAAGTCATGGCTGCAGGGCTTCTGCATATACCAGCATATCTCTATGGGATTTTCTATGGCCACTGGGCGCCCTCTAGTGGTGAAAGGGTGGCATTAAATGAGTTAAGAAGTAGTTAAAATAGCCGATCTACAAGCTCACAGTGCATATTGTCACTGTCTATGCCTGTTTATTAAAGACAAGTCCCTAAATATTAGGATATTCCTGTAACTACCGGTATATCTGTAGGCTATATTATTGTAGATTTAAATGTCTTTATTATATCTAGAACAATTGGTGGTAGGCAACAAGTCCAATTTCGCTGCATATGTATGATATGTATGAGTAAGTCACTGTTTAACCGAGTTAGAAACGTGCAAATTCAGTAAAGAAAGGTCAAAAATGTCGCACATTTTATCCCCATAAAAATGGGTCACCTTTTTCACCTTGGGGCTGTTTGCATGTCTGACATCTGTAAACCCCCCCCCCCCCCCCCCCCCCCCCGCCCACACACACACACACACACACACACACACACACACACACACACACACACACACACACAGAGAGAGAGCTGGGTAAACATGTTGCCTCAAGCTAGATGCAGAATAGATATGCCTCATGCTAGATGCAGAATAGATAGATACACCATAAAAATGCTAATATACAGCATATGATTTGTGAAAGTGACAAATGGGCTTCACAGTTATGTCAGGTGTGTTCATATGCTAATGGTGATGCGATTTCAGATCAATTGCTCCAGCCATTGAGGAGAAACGCTGTGACAGACACTCACTCAGAGTCACATTCGGAAAATTATAGTATAGATTGAAAGTGCATATCTGTGCATGTATGTGATTATGTAGTGATCTTGGTTAGATCAAGCTAGAATTCATCTAAACACTACAGTGTAGTGTATAGTAAGTACTATTGCAATTTGTTTTAGGTTTTTTCATATAATGACTGGACTATTAGCTGTGTACAGCAGATGCTCCACAAGCTTCGTAGCCGACATTAAAGAGTACACTGTAAACACTTTCTTTTGTAATAGACTTTTTTTTACACTGTAAAAACGTTTTCTTTTGTAATACACTATTTTAGTGAAAAATAAAAACTACAAAAAGGAGAAAATGACAGGATGAGCATATAAGGAGGGGAGGAGGTAGAACTATTTTTGACATGGCTGCAAGCACTATAGCACAATATATTACCACAGGTCTACTACTAAATTCAGTTTTAAATAATTAAATAATAATAGTTCACCACACCATTCCACCAGATTTTATATTGACTGTGTCAATTCTTGTTTTGTTATTTTTGAATTGGAATCCTGAATTATTTTTTGTTATTTTTGAATTGGAACCCTGAAATGTAACATTTTGATTTATTTCAAACGCATTTAGTTATATACTCATGTTAACTTTATGAACCTAAATATAAATACATTTTAATACTACTATACTAGTCATTAAGCTACTAATATAGACTGACGGAATTAAACCAGGTCATGTTTGGAATTGTAACAGCTGAAATCAATAATATATCAGTATTCCGGCATCAACCTGCGGGCCGCATCCCCCGGGCCGCCAGTTGCCCATGTATGGTCTAACGGCTTGCTTGATCATGTTGTTCAAAAAACAAACAAAAAAGAAAACGGTATGAGTTCTGCACAGTGGAATCCTGTGTTTAATTGAACTCGGAGGGTCCACAAATGTAAACAAATTGACCCTTTATGTCCATTAAATGTTGTTTGTTTGTACACCCCCCCCAGTTTGGTATATTTAAGGCCACAGTCCCCCCTTAACTCTCAGAGTTACAGCCCCACAAGGGTTCATTTGGTTTCTCAGTCCTAATTTTGCCCAGGACCCCTTCAAGGATCGCACTTTTTTAAAGATAAGTTTTGGGGCTTTTATGCTTTTTATTGATAGTAGACTGACAGGAAATGGGGAGAGAGATGGAGAGTCACAAACAGCAAAGGTAAATAAATGGTAAATGGTGCATTTATATAGCGCTTTTAATCCAAAGCGCTTTACATAGATTGTGCATTACATTCACCCATTCACACACACATTCATACACCGGTGGCGGAGGAAGCCATGCAAGGCACCAACCTACTCACCGGAGGCAATTAGGGGTTCAGAGTCTTGCCCAAGGACCCTTCGACATTAACTCAGGGGGAGCCAGGATTCGAACTGGGAACCCTTCGGGATTTATACCCTTCGTGCTCTAATACCAGTTTCTCTACCCCTGAGCTATGCCGCCCCTCGGGATCGGGGTCGGGATCGGGAATCAAACCAGCCGTCAGGCTATACTAAGCCTAAGTGGTATGCGCCTGGACCGGTAGGCCAACGGGCGCCCTAGGACCCACTTTTAAGAACCACTACTCTAGGATAGTGTACAAATGGCTAAATAAAGTAAACGCTGAGGATATTAATGTGTGTGTGTGTGTGTGTGGACTGGACTCACTGCATTGAAGTACTGTCAGGTAGCCTAAACAAAGCCTAACCAAATTGTCTCATTAGGTGACTATTTGGACACGTACAGTTCCGTAGCGGCACGGAACATCCAAATGTCCAGCCTCCATCCGGCCTCGCGCTCTGCATCCCTGCCTCGACCGCCCACCCCATCAGAGATGGAGGAAAGCCTGTTCACCCAGCTGACCTCTGGAAATATTGCGCTCCCATCTGTGCTCAACCCAAACAAGGCTATCCTGACTGTAGACCTTGAAACCAAAGAGGTAACGTATGTGAGCTTGCCTACAGGGTTGCACTGTGCTGCTATTCAGCCAGTCATCACATGCAGTATTGTAAGACTGTAACTATCAAACCTCCATAAGAAAACACACTGTCAATTATTATACCATCATATAAAAATCGTATCTACATTGTTCAGTGTTAGGACCAATGCATACTCCACTTTTAGTGCCAAATTTATTTCGGTTCGGGGAGTCACAAAATCTCGCCAGCACCGAACAGCCGAATTAATGACGGCACCCCAGAGCCAAACTGAAATACGTTTGTCTCTAAAATGCATCGGCCCTTATGTTTTTGCAAAACCAACATTTCGCTGCTTGTACCTGTATGACAAACAAACCCCTGTTGATTATTTTGTTGTACAATTCTGTGTTTTGTGAGTTTATTTTGTTTGTTTTTTCACAGATAGTGGATGCTAATGAGCAGGCCTGCAGACTGTTTGAGTGCTCCGCCGATAAGCTGTTTGGAAAAACACTGCCCTGTGTCTTGAAGAAGACCAACCAGTTCCCGGAAGAGGCTTTAGCTGAAGATTGCATGCAGCCAGACGGGACTATCGTACATGTGTCTGGAAAAGTGGTATGAATGTTTAATGCATTGTGCTGTTCATTGAGCTCTTAGGTTTATCTACCCCAAGTTAATCATTAAGATATCACTAACCACTTAGATAGTCAGATGTGTTTACATCTCAGTCACTGAATATAAATGCTGATGTTGGCGATGAATGAATGTATAATTTATGTCTGGCCAACCGCTCTATTATGGGATAATTCAGAGACACATTTCAACTTGAACCCTATCATCCCTATTCTTGGGCAAAGATTCAACAAAAATAGCAGCATTGTGAGCTTGTAGATGGGCCATTTTGCCAAAGAGATTTGTTGTTGAGGGAAATATGAATGGACCTAGTGCCCCAGGGGGAGAGAAACGATTTTCTTTAGTACCATTACACTGACACTAAAAAAATCCAATGAAGTTAAAGGATACAAATAAAAACACTTAAGCTGCATTCACACTGCAGATATATAGTTGAACGTTTAGCTTGCTTGGTCAATGTTATCTCAATGGAAACCAGCTTTAAAGATACAGGACACACACCAAACGAAGGTTTGGAAGCTTTAAAGCTGGTTTCCATTGAGATAACATTGACCAAGCAAGCTAAACGTTCAACTATATATCTGCAGTGTGAATGCAGCATTAGACAATTACAAAAGCTACAACACGGATGACAAAAAAGAGAGTTGAGAATGGAGAGTGAGAGTGTTTGTTTGTTTGTTCTATGTTCCCTGTAGCTGGATGCTGTGACTCTGTCTGGAGAGATGCCAGTGTCAGTTTGGAACTGCAAGCCATCACAGAATGGGGCACAAAACTGCCTTGTCCTGATAGAACATGTGGAGAGAGTATCAGCTTATGTCTCCTTTTCACAAGATGTAAGTACACAGTGTTATAGCATTGATTCTCAACCTGGTTTATTTCAAGGAACCCCAGTTTAATATGCATTAGTCCACAGTCTCCCATTAATGTCCATTACTGATGAAATTAATCTAATTTTGGTGATCAAATTGGTCTCATGTCATTCTAATCTCTATTAAAATGTCTTAGCATGTGCACAATATTTAGCAAGAAATATTTTTTAATCTACACCCAAACTCACTTCTGTTGTCGTTGACAGGGAAGTATTCTCACCTGCGACACTGCGTTTGCCAATCTCCATGGCTACCTTCATGCTGAGGAGTTAAAGGGCGTTTCTATTCTGGAACTGATGCCCTCCTTACAGATCCACCTTCACAGCCACGCCTTGCCCAAAGTAAGCACACCTCACAAACCATTGGCCTAATGGTTTGTGAGGCTTTCCCTGTGTTCGCCTAACCTCATTCCCAATTTTATCTCCATGATCTCACAAGTCAGGAGCTAAAGCCTGGAAAATAACGAAATTATAAAATAGTTTAAGGAAGTACAGGGCTACCTACCGCCCTGCACTTCTGGTTTAGCACTTTCAGCAGCAGTAGTTGTTGTCAAGCCCAATGTTCCCCCACAAATGGCAGATCTACAAGCACGTTGTGACGCGTTGTGAGCTATTTTTGGTGAATCGTCCCTCCCAGAATAGGGATGCAGGGGTTCAAAGTGGTTAAACGTCAAATATAAAGTTATCTTCAGGCAGTTCTGATGGAAACGGATATGGTAGTAAGATGTGCATATTTACGTTGTGTAATATAATGTAACATTCTGAAAAATTAACAGTGTAATTCAGGGGTGCCGTGGATGAAAAGGTTATTTACAGGGGTGAACCTGAGTCAAAAAAAGTTTGAAAACCCCTTATTTTAATTGGCATGTTATGTAGACAGGTGCCAGGTCATTGTTGACCTGACATCGTATAGAGCGGTGTTTCAGATTACACTCCAGACTTTTCAAGCTTAACTAAGTTTCCCTCTGTTTTCTCGTTTTTTTCCCTCTGCTGTGCCTCCTCCTAGATGCTAAGGGTTCAGACAGTGCACAGTCAAGGCAGAGGAGGTACCTTGAACCCTCTGTGTATCAAACTACAGGGGGCAGTAATTTGTGGGAGGTCTCAGCAGCAGGTGAACAACGGGTCTAGCTGCTCATACTTGGATGAGACTCCTGTCTTAGATGAGACTCCTTTGTCCTCTGGTAAGATGACGTTGTATTTTCAAAGCCTGGAACATTTTATAATACAGTATGTTCAATCATGTTATTATTGCGACCGTAGGTCGCATTTACTATCAAACCCTGCACAAAGTGTAAGTCCGTCAGTCAGTCCGTCAGTCAGTCAGTCAGTCAGTCAGTCTGTCTGTCTGTCTGTCTGTCTGTCTGTCTGTCACACCTCACACGTCACACTCTTGCCCTGCTCATATCTCCGCAACCCTTGCCCCGATCCATGCCAAATTTTGCACACACACTCCTTACCTGCCAAACTACAACCTCCAAGGACCCCCGGAGCTCCAGGGACCCCCAGGTCCCTGGGGGACCCCCAGATGTAAAAAATGACCAAATGTGCTAAACTGACCAAATGACCACCCCAACGGGGCTGCTCACGGGGAATTCCCGGGGACCACCGACTCCTGGTGCTCCAGAACGGATGCAAAAGTGGTGGCGCCCCCAGTGGAGGACCCCCTACACTGCAGCTCACATAAAATGCCGTAACTCCGGCTAGGAGCGACCGGGACAGCCGGGGCCGGTACCTATTCGTCCGGTACGGAGACCCCACCCCTCATTTCTCACATGGCCCTCTTCTAGCGCCACC
The DNA here is from genome assembly GCF_963921795.1 of Nannobrachium achirus. Lineage (NCBI taxonomy): Eukaryota > Metazoa > Chordata > Actinopteri > Myctophiformes > Myctophidae > Nannobrachium > Nannobrachium achirus. The sequence continues at coordinate 46,715,261 of NC_137814.1, read as the reverse complement.
ATGAGGCCGATTCTTACAAAACACATTTTTGGACACTGCTCCTACAATTTTTGCCCTAAAATCACGCAAATCGGTACACAGTATGTCTACACTCATCCCATCAACATGAATCTCTCCCATATAGCGCCACCTCCAGGCCGATTTTTAAAAACACATTTTTGGACACTGCTCCTACAGATTTTGCCCTAAAATCACGAAAATCACTACACAGTATGTCTACACTCATGTCATCAACATGGATCAGGAAGATTTTGGCAAAACACATTTTTGCCCTATTTGTGGAGATAAGTGACCTACGGTCGCTTATCTCCCGATTAGGGAGTCTTACTGGTGACGAAATGGGTATGGTATATTAGAGATGCTGCAATTAAGTTGTTGGGTTTATTTTTTTACCGCCGATGCAATGCTGATCGTCTGGTACACTGCTATGCTGCTATACCAGCTATTGCAGTATTATAGGCCCTTATTTAAATACTTTTCATCCATCAAATTGAGTCGTGATAAAACATCCACATTCATTTTATTTCTTCCACAATATGTATTGATCATTATGTAACACTATGTATGTGCATCCTAAGAAGTAGTGCAACATGATTTGGTGAGATGGATGGGTAGTTACCACAATCTAAAGGCTGTTTGGTAGCCTATTCTATCAGTAGATTTCATTTCCACTAAAATGTTCATCCATCAACTTGACAGTGTGAAGCGATCTGTTATCGGTTCTCTTTTATTTGTCCTTAAATAGGTTGGCCTATGTCAACAAGCACATGACATGAGTTCTATTGCTATAGCACAATGACCAGAGAGTGTTTGTGAGAGAGATAATAAATGAATAAAATCTGATTTAGGAACCATTATCGGAATTCCCCAATCTCCTTCATATAAAGAATATACAGTATGCCGATAGCTGACAATCAATTGGGGCACCCCAAGAGTATTAATACAAAGCTCATTTCTAGTTGCTAGTTGCAAGTAGCTGGAAAAATAGGTTATGTTTTGATCTTTGTGACCCAATAGCTTCTGTATTAAAGTAATGATTTTGCAATGTCATCCTGTCAAATCACTGTCACTGTGGGAAATTCCACCCCTGTCAGTTGTGACGCAAGGAAAAATAGCTATTATGTGAGTAAGTTAATGTGTTTGTTTCCCTCAGAAGTCAAAGAGGACAGCGTTCTGCTCTCTTCAGGCTCTGCTCTGGTGTACTCGGGTACAGTGTGGGTGTTTGCTCCTCTTTGCGGCCTCCTCATCCTCCATCCTGACGGCTCTATTCACAGCATCCACGACCACTTGGCCCTCAGCCTCTTTGGCTACAGCAAGGAGGAGCTGCTGGGCAAGGTTAGCTGTGAGACAGTTTTTTTTTGTTCATTGACGCCACTTGGCTCATAGCCTCAGACCTCCTGAAGCGTCTAGTGGCTCTCAGCCTCTCACCATCGCCATGGCCACAGGATGCTTGTCAGTGAGCTGCTGTGTCGAGTACAGTAAATGCCCAGAGCCATAGCAGGGCTGGGCAGTTAACTAAAATATATCAAAACCGATATTTAGAACCAATAACTGAATAATCAAGAAGCACGTTTTTAATTTAAATTGCCTTGTATATCAACGGGTCGACATGAAAAAATTCAATTCTCAACTAAATCGATTGGTCTGATTATTATTAACCCTGAATTATACTTTGTTGTACAGTGGTGGCGTAAAAGGCAAATGTTTTCACTTTATTGTTCTCTACCTGAATTGTATTTTTTCTACAGTTGTGACGTATCCCTTTAGAACCGCTCAGTGGTAGCTTTGATATGAATTGATAATTTGATATTGTTTGAGCCGAGGTGGAAAGGTTTTGTAGATAAAGGTATTGTGTCACATAAGCACAAGCACTATCAGTGTAGCCCCGCATAGACAGACAATATTGCTGCCAAGGGCAATTTTCTTTGCAATGACAGATTCGTCTGCCTATGCGAGGCCAGTGCTTATGTCGAATGTGCTTCTGTCGAATAAATAACGTGTGTAGCAACTTTTCCTTTTTTGATGGTTTTAGACCACAGCTACACATTTAGTCAGGGAATTTTAATAAAACCCTGGGAATAAATTCCTTACCAAACAATTTATTCACCAATGTGTTTGTAAAGGTGTCTAGTAACATATCTAACAAAGATTGAAATTCAACATCCCTAGCAAAATATTTGACAGCTAGGGTAATTCTGGGTCTCATTCACTTACTATAAGGGAAACAAATCACTCCCAAAAATATGCTTTAAGTAGCATGTTAGGGGTCTAACTAGGTGTTTTTAATTATTCTGAATCCATTGCAAGCATTTGTTTTGCACGAAAAAAATTCATTGGGCCAAAATCAGTCGCAAAGAAGCGATGGTTTAGTGATGAGTTTTTTTTTTGCCCAAGGAATGTCTTTCGTGCAAAACAAATGCTTGCAATGGATTCAGAATAATTAAAAACACCTAGTTAGACCCCTCACATCCCACTTAAAGCATATTTTTGGGAGTGATTTTTTCCCCTTATAGTACAGTGTATAGTAAGTGAATGAGACCCAGAATTACCCTAGCTGTCAAACATTTTGCTAGGGATGTTGAATTTCAATCTTTGTTTGATATGTTACTAGACACCTTTACGAACACATTGGTGAAGAAATTGTTTGGTAATGAATTTATTCCCAGATTTGACAGATATTCTGCTAGTTTTCCCTGACTAATTGCACTCAAGCACATCCCTAGTCAGTTGAGGCGTGGCCACAGAAACATGCCTAATTCTGATTTTGTGAAGCATTTGAAAAGTGCACTTAAAATTAGCTTCTCAGCTGGAATCATAATTCCTCTCTGCTTGTGTCCTCAGTCAGTCACTTTCCTGATGCCTGGTTTTTATACAACAATGTGTGGCTTGGAAAGAAGTGGCAGCCGCCTTCCCTCTCCTGGATTGGAGGGCATTACAGGTCAGTAGGTTTCATATTAGACGTTCTACTGGTGTATGACTGGAAGTTGGAACTGCTTTCATTTTCTAAATTCTTTCACCAGAAAGAGAATAGATAATGTTTACTGGATTTCTTTCTCAGATCCCCACAGATTTCCAGGTGGTCCTGACACGGCTGCTGGAAGCCCCATCAGCCATCCCAGTCACACACTCCCGGAGAGAGACAAGCCCCAAGAGAGGAGAGGTCTGCTTACATTTTAGAGTTCATTTCTCACAAAACAAGTATTGGTAGAATGTGTCTACTTCTGAATTCAGTCCTTGTGCTGCGGAAAATGGAGCTCTCACGTGAAATTCTTTTCACGTGTCTCCACTCTCCAATATGATAACTTCATTGAGCTAAAAATGTGTATGTCTGTAAGTATGTGGGGCTACAATGTTGAATTGTTGCACGGGGGAAATTCATGGACACCGCAACAAATTGATGCGGCCGGGAATCGAACCAGGGACTCTTTCTGCTTCCCAGATGGGCTGTCTACCCATAGCTACTTACTTATGAGCGTTGAATGTTTCGTGGTCACTTATATATTCTTCTTTTTTGCACTTATATATTCTTCTTTTTTGCAATAGCCTAAGGTGTTTTCGACACCTTACGTTTATATTTTTCTTTTTTTGTGCTTGTTCTTTTGGACTGTACACTACAGTACTCTTTTTTTTTTTCGTACTTCTTTGTAACTTGTAACCTTAAACTGATGTGCTGCCTCTAGGCAACTGAATTTCCCCTGTGGGATAATAAAGGTATCTATCTATCTAGCTATGGCCACCCCAAAAGAATCCTGGGCAGTAACGAGGCATAATCAACCCATGGATATTGTGATATTGTTTTTTAAATACTGCCATGGCAGTACAAATTACCATTAAATGTTATCTTTACCTGGAAAGTATAAACAAAACAATTTCCCCTATGAGTTCAGGGTCTTTACAGCACCCAAACTGTAGGTCGGGGCCCGATCCTGAACACATCTTCATGGGTCACGAGTAAATGTCAAAACATAAAAAATCTAAAATGAATCCACCCAAAATGTCATAATTTTTCATGAATAAAAAGAAAAAAAATCTATGCTTCTTTTTTCAAAATAATTAGAAAACAAATGTTTAAGAAGTAGTGAAAATAGCTGCGTTGTGAGCTTGTAGATCTGCTGTTTGCACTAGTTTTGGTCCTGGGCACCGGCAAACGTCTAATCACTCTTCTGGGTCTCGAGCTAAACAGTTTGGGAACCACTGCTTTACAGTATTAAACCCTTTGTCAATTTCTACTGTTCATGGGTTTGAACCTCTTCATCCGTTCCTGCTTTCCTCCAGACTTCCCAGAGTGTTCCTCACTGGTAGCTGGAGACATGGCCACGGTGCAGCAGGCAGGGCTGGACAGAACCTCCAAAGGACGAGGCAAGATCTTCACTGGAACCTGCTCCAGGCTGGAGATACAGAGCAGTGCTCCGTCCACCCTCTACCCACCTGCTGTTGCCTCCTCACCCGTGGCTCTGTAAGTAGTTGCCAGCCAATATCAGGGTTCCCACGGTCATGAAATTCCTGGAAATATTTTTAAAATAGAAAAAAAAAAAATCCAGTACTGGAAAAGTTTTGGAATTTATCAAGGGTCCTGGAAGGTCCTGGAAAAATAGCTATGCATTGTCTTTGGTTATTGATTGTGTTAATACCTCTGAAATGACAAATTAAACATGGGCCAAATTGTGAAAATAGCAGATCTACATGCTCACAACGCCTCGCAACTAGAACCGTGTTATACAAAATTCCTCAACTCTTAGTGCTCGTCAGGGTGCTGGGTCCCCAGTTCAAATATGATTTCGGGCATACACTGGCATACACTACCTGTCTTTGGGCACTGCGCATAGGAGTAAGTGACTCGTTATTGAGCTGAATTATTGTTATATAGTCCTGGAAATTGGTTTAAATATTCTGGAAAAGTTTTGGAAATAAATTGGTAAAAATGTGTGGGAACCCTGTCTTAAATGCTCCCTTTGAACTTCAAAGGGGTTGCGAACTGCAGTAATTGATTGAGCCATACAAGTGTCAATAGCTCGTTAGTGATCTCTCTTATCAATGAAAGCATCAAAGACAGCAACCTGTTTGATGCCTGTAACAGAGTGGAGGGGGGATGTGTTTGTATACACACAGACTCGCCTGATTGGCTGAACCACAGTTACTTGGGGCTTTACCCAGGCGATCCTGAGGCTAACTAGGGATGGGTCAGAATAATCCTATTAATCGTTCCTGAGGGCCAAAAAAAGAGAAAATCTCATCTTTTGTATTGATTTTTTTTGATGGGCTATACTGCCACCCAAAGGCTAACTGCAGTAACTAAACTTTGGGGTATTCCTATTCCATCAGGCCAAAGGCTGTGGGCTGAGATAAAGTGTTTTCGATTGTTTCCAGATCTTTAGACTGCCATGACAACACCACCAGGGGCCACCTGTGGTACAGCAGTGTCCACAATGTTGGACCAGTCTGTCCACAATGTATATAAAGATTTCACTTCCTGTTTTCTTGTTTATTTTGAAATGTTGTATTTATTAATTATGTGCTGTTTTGTCGCAAATATGTTTTGGAGCCATCTAAAAATTTGTTGCGAGTGTGTGCTGATCTAACCGACACATTCCAATCCTTGACGCTGAGTGCCAAGCAGGGAGGCATTGGGTCCCATTTTCTTTCAGTCGAACCCCGACCTCTCAAGCCCCTAGTAAATGTAGTGCCATTATTATTGGCTGTAATTATCGAATGAATTTCCATATCGCAATAATAATATTTCCCGCAGTTTATCTTTGAATAATATATGTATGTATCAAAGCAGAAGAATTTAACATCTGAAGTGACATGGTTTGAAAGCATGTAAAAATCTGATATTTATTGTTCCAGGGCTGATGACACTTCAGAGCTGGTGCAGGGATCAGGCCATACGTCTACCTGGCAGCTGGAGGATGGAGACTCCACCCAGGCCCTCTTAGAGACTTTCTTCATGGTAGAGCCACCAGAGGGAGACACTGCTGATCCTCCACAACGGGCTCAGAGAAATGGTTCCCCTCTTCAGGATATTCCAGGTATGACTAAGGTTGAATGTTTTCCAGATACATCTAGAGTAGATAGGAATTGTCGAACAAACCGGAAGTATCGTTAAGCACTTTAACTTAGGCCTAGGATTATTGAATGCTTTAACTATTGAAAAATAGCAGATATACAAGCTCACAGCGCGGCACCGAGTGCCGCGCTGCAAGCTTGTAGATCTGCTATTTTTGAAAAATTCTATAAGTGTCTTTTGAATCCTAATAAGATTTTTTGAAAACGCCTTGTTTCTGTGTCAGCAATCTGGCTAGCCATCGTCAAAGAAAAGGTCCTTTTCACTTAAATGGAGCTCAGTTTTTCTGTTCTTGAGAGACTACTATGTCAGTGGTTCTCAAACCTTTTCATGTGAAGGACCCCCAAACTGATATATATTTGGCCACGGACCCCCATCTTAAATATCTAGTTCCAGGGACCAACCAGAAGCAAAATTTGAGTTACAAACGTTCGCTTTAAAAATATATTCGCTTTAAAAATATATACTGTATATTCAAAGATTTGCACACATTTTCATGACTTCTCAAAAATAGCAGATCTACAAGCTCACAGCGCGGCACCGAGCTTGTATATCTGCTATTTTTCAATAGTTAAAGCATTCAATAATCCTAGGCCTAAATGGACTATGATATTATTCCAATTAATTTAACCAACTGTATTCAAAAGCATGTCCATTAAAACAATTACTATATTGTTTGTCAATATAAAACCAGCTTAGTGGCCTTGTGGTTAGTGTCCGCCCTGAGACTGGGAGGCTGGGGGTCGATCCCCGGCCGGGTCATAGCAAAGACTCTGAAAAATGGTACCCAGTGCCTCCCTGCTTGGCACTCTGCATCAAGGGTTGGCTTGGGGGTAAATCCCTGCAAAATAATAGTATCATGTCCAGGGGGTGTACTTGTACATCAAGCTGCCTCACGGCACGCTACAGAAGATAGGAAGATAGGCTCCTGCCCTATATAGGCCTCATGGCTCGGCAAGGCTTACTTACCAACCGATGTATTGGTTGGGCCCTACAATTCAGTATTTTCTGGGATCGTGTTACTTCTGTCTGTATTACAAAACCATCTGGAGTGTGTTCCATTTATACTGTATGTTCTGTTGTCCTTCAGGCCAGGCTGGACGTGGCCAGGCTAAGCCGGGTCGTACATCTTCCTGTCCCGGCAAAGACGAGCACCGAGCCGACCTCTCTGTCCTCCAGGTCTCCAGCTTTGAGGTCATCTCCATGGAGAGCAGGTGAGTTAAGATGCTGAGAGAAATATGTGTGTGCAGGTCATTTGATTGAACAGTTAAATGGCTGTCCCTGTGGCTCAGCCAGTTGGCCGTGGTGTGGTTCCAGGCATCTTGTCCCTCTTCAGCAGACCTGGGCATTGTGCGGCCCGGGGGCCGTATGCAGCCCTTTGGTTCACTCTGACCGGTCCTTGTATGGTTAATGGCAAATTACAAAATAAAAACATTTTCTAATTTTACCTCATGCATGGACTAAAGCTGCATTTCTTTTATTTTTAAGTTTTTTATTCACGTACATGTGGACGCAATGTGTACAGCAGCACGTGTGCGTGATCATTGGATGTTGTCTCAATAACAAGCAGGTGTTCAGACTGGTCACATGTCAAGACGACCTGTCTTACATTACCCATCAAAAATGGCTAAAGCGGCTAAAAAAAGAAAAGTCGATGCCGTATGCCGGGTTTTCAACAAAAATTGGACTGCAATTTTATATTTATTTACTGAAGTCGGAGGTAAAGCCGTGTGTTTAGATTGCGTGGTGCACATCTTGCGGGGAGCACTGCCTTTTGGCCCGGCCCTCCACAATATTTTCTGTTGTTCATGTGTGGCACCATGGAAAAAATAATTGCCCACCCCTGCTCTTCAGTGTAGGGCTGCAACTATCGATTATGTCTTTAGCCATTATTCTATCAATTACTTTTTTTTTTATTGATTGAATAATCAACACCTGATCTGCTGATTTAAGATCAATTAGCTTGATTAGCTAATTAACAACTAATTAACTGTTGCACCCCTACGTCATTCCCCAGTGTAATCTGCATAACAACCGGACTGTTCTCTCCAGGTCTTCCTCAGGTTTTTGTGAGAAGTTCGTGGGCCACGGCCGGGACGACTCGGCCAGCTGCTTCCTGGACCTCAACACAGACGGGGACCTGGTGACCCGGGCCATGGCTGACCTGGACCTGAGTGGCAGCGTGGCGCTGCCCAGCAGCGCCGGAGGAGCGGCCGACGATGAACGCTCTCTGGCATCCTGTGACACCAGAGAGCTGCTACGCTCACCCTCCCCGTACCCAGCCTATTCCGTCCAGGTAGGGTTGGGACGGTAATCATTATTATCCAGGGTTCCCACGGTCATGAAATTCCTGGAAATATATATTGAAATTAGAAAAATATTTTTCCAGTACTGGAAACGTTTTGGAATTGATCAAGGGTCCTGGAAGGTCCTGGAAAAAATAGCTATGCATTGTCTTCGGTTATTGATTTTGTTAATACCTCTGAAATGACAAATTAAACATTGGCCAAATTGTCAAATATTAGAGGCAGAAATTGTGAAAATAGCAGATCTACATGCTCACTGTAGATCGGCTATTTTCACAATAAAACCGTGTTATACAAAATTCCTCAACTCTCTTCAAATATGATTATTTTGGGGGGTCACAGCCTGAAAAGGTTGAGAACCACTGGCATACACTACCTGTCTTTGGGCATTGCACATAGGAGTAAGCGACTCGTTATTGAGCTGAATTATTGTTATATAGTCCTGGAAATCGGGTTAAATATTCTGGAAATTAATTGGTTAAGATGTGAGGGAAGCCTGTTAATTCACCTTTGCCGAGCCGCATATCCGCAGCTCTATAATTGGTAAAACGGACCTCGCAACAAACCGCGTTGTGAGCTTATAGATCAGCTATTTTTGGCAAATGTTCCACGCCAGAATATGGATGCTGCAGTTCAAGCTGTGGTTAAAGGGACTACACCATGAATTTTCATTTTTCCAATTTTTATGTATTTTCTTGGTGTCCCACAAGCAACTTCTATCCTCACAAAGTCCTATTTCTGACCATTGTGTCTTTCTCAGTTTATGGGCAGATCTATGTTAGCATGTCTCAGAACGGTCCTGATTGTGAAATGTCAGATTTGTGATGTCACAAGGCCTGAGAAGGAGGCAGGAGGAGCTGGGAGAGGGTTGGGGAGGGGTGGGCAGGCCTGAGAAGGAGGCAGGAGGAGCTGGGAGAGGGTTGGGGAGGGGTGGGCAGGCCTGCTGAGCAGGAGGTGGGGAGGAGTGTGGGGCCAAACTGGCTCAATAGCGCAGTCCTCCCACTCAGGACAAGGTGGTACTGCAGCTGAAAATGCTCTGAAAGCCAGGCAGAAATAACAGGGGCTCTGTATTCAGGAGTGGTAATTTAGCCTCAAACCTTTTCAAAAACGTTTTTGGGACACAAACAGTGTTATATAAATTATTTTTAAATGCATGGTGTAGGACCTTTAACAAAAGTGCCATTTTAAGAGTTTTAAGCGTATTTTGATTATCGTGATAACATCGAAAATCGCAATTATTTTCATCAAAATTTGACATGAAATGTTCAAATCGTCCCATCCCTACGTCCAGGAGGCGGAGCCTGACCAGAACGCTCCGGCCGAAACCGTTCCGTTACAGGGACAAGAGGGGGAGAAGGAACAGCAGTGGGGAGCCATCTCGTCAATTCACGGGCGGCACAACGAGATGCCGTGCGCGCTGACGACGGATGGCGGCAAGCAGGTACCGACGGAAACCCCTGCCACCTCCACGCCAAAGAAACCAAAGGCCTCGTCATCAGAGGATGAGCGGATTCTGGAGGGCCGATACGATGGAAATGCATACCACAGGGATGGCACCAGAATAGGTCTGTTCCTCTGCAATCAAACTAATTGATTTAATCGATAATTTAATGTAATAATGGGTGAATTAATAATCTATACCTGTTTTGGGACTGTCATAGGTGAAAAGTTTAACAAAATAAAAATAAAAAAAGTTAAAATGACTGATCTAACAGCTTGAGTTTGTACATCAGTTATTTTCACCACACCATTTTAGTTTTTTACAACAACATATTTTAGATTGTAATTAAAGAATATAAAAGATGAGTGTTAAAATTATTTCATTTACTTCTTTCTATTGTTTTAGAGATTCTTATTTCAGTGGTTGGGGGCATGCGTACAAGTGGCTAAATCACATCATTTTACACAGAATAAGCCCATTCCCAAGATACAACGCAACCTTTCATGGTTGGATGTGACTTATGGGGGCTAGAAGTGTTACTGTAAATAGCAATAAAGAAACTGCTGGCTTGTTGTGTCTAAAAAGACATATTTAGCCACTTGTGCGCATGCCCCTATGCGTACGCATGCCCCACTGTTGGTAAACGCGATAAAAAAATAGAACGAAGCAAATGAAAACATTTTAACACTCACTTTTTCTTTTCTCTAATTAAAATCTAAAATATGAACCCTTGTTGTAAAAAAACAAAGTTGTCCTTTAAGAAAATGATTAACAGTTGCAGCCCTAGATGTGATTTTTAGTTCTTCATTAAGTTTGACCTCATGTATCATGTTGTGTGGTATTCAGATGTGCTGTGTGACGTACTCCGGGCCAACCTCCTTGACGGCACCTCTGCATTCTGCGTATGGTTGAGCAGGCCTGGCCAGAGGGGGCAGACATCTCTGCATGACGTATCCGGGGCCAGTCTAGGAGAGGTTGGTGGTGGGCATCAATAATGGCTTTGTGTGACCAAAAAAAACCAAGATGAAAGCATATGTTTACATATATGTTTTTACGTCAGTGGTACTCAAACATTTTCATGTCAAGGAACCCCAAAGTGTAGCGTATTTGGCCACGGACCCCCATCTCAAAGTATGTTGTTCCGGGGACCCCCAGAAGCACTCGGTGGCGCGCTATGAGCTTGTATATCTGCTATTTTTCAATAGCCAATAAAATAATGGTCAAAGTGGATAAAATGTAAAGTGACACAGAAGCGTTCCAGGTCTAAATGGATTTAATCTTGAAAATGATCAGCGCCACATTTTTTGCACAAAATCGGTAGGCCAAGAAGTACCTCCACTAATTTTGAGTCCTACTTTATATGGATATGACATAGTGGTTCTCCACCTTTTCAGGCCGCGACCCCCAAAAAAAACATATTTTAACTGAGGAACCCCACCCTACAAACAATAAGAGTTGAGGTTCTATTGTGAAAATAGCAAATCTACATGATCACAACGCCTCGCGTTTCGAGCATGTAGAGCGGCTATTTTCACAATTTCTGCCTCTAATATTTGACAATTTGGCTAATGTTTAATTTGTCATTTTGAGGTATTAAGTCATTAATTTGTCACCTTAGAAATGTGCAGATACCCTCTTTACACTTAAACTTTATGTTGGTTTGTCTACTGTTGAGAGTGAAAACAATGTTGCGCATTAAGTTAATCGTCTGGGGACCCCCCCAAAAAAAATTTAGGGACCCCCCTGGGGGAGGGGGGGGGGGGGGGGGGGGTTGTCTGTCATAGATAATGACATCACATGTGGGCACGTGAAGTTCTTGATCCACATTGGAGCCACGCCATTCTAATTTGGATCCTGAGATTGACATTTTTTGTCTTCTACGTTGCAGAGGATTGGCGAGAACAGCCATGGGGAGGCTCTGCGCTCCACCCTGGATCTGGACCAGTCCAGAGCCTGTGACGGCCAGTTTGAAGAGGAGTACCAGCCTCTGCAAGCCGTTGGTAAAGGAGCCTTTGGCTTCGTCTGGAAGGCAGCGAGGCGCTGTGACGGACTAGAGGTAAAGACCGCAGAATGCACAGATGCAGTTTAGGGGTAAAGATCTACGCAGGGTTTCCACGGTCATGAAATTCCTGGAAATATTTTGAAATTAGAAAAATATTTTTTCCAGTACTGGAAAAGTTTTGGAATTGATCAAGGGTCCTGCAAGGTCCTGGAAAAAATATCTATGCGTTGTCTTTGGTTATTGATTTTGTTAATACCTCTGAAATGACAAATTAAACATGGGCCAAATTGTCAAATATTAGAGGCAGAAATTGTGAAAATAGCCGATCTACATGCTTGTGTTGCGAGGTGTGTGAGCATCAGTAGATCAGCTATTTTCACAATGGAACCGTGTCATACAAAATTCCTCAACTCTTAGTGCTCGTCAGGGTGCCGGGTCCCCAGTTAAAACATGATTATTTCGGGGGTCACGGCCTGAAAAGGTTGAGAACCACTGGCATAAACTAACTGTCTTTGGGCATTGCGCATTGCGACCTGTTATTGAGCTGAATTATTGTTATATAGTCCTGGAAATTGGGTTAAATATTCTGGAAAAGTTTTGGAAATTAATTGGTAAAAATGTGTGGGAATTTGTGGGGAGTTTAGGGGTAAAGATCTACGGTACCGCGGCTTCTGAAGAATAACTTGACTTCATGATGACTATGTAATCCCGTTTGTAGGTGGTGGTGAAGTTCATCAAGAAGGCCAGTATAGCTGATGACTGCTGGGTGGACGACCCCATGCTAGGACGTGTCAGCCAAGAGATCGCTATACTGACGCGAGTACAGCACCACAACGTTGTCAAGGTAACCACTTGATAGAAACAGGAACTATTGAATTACTCTGAGAGAGAGAGAGAGAAACCAGGTGCTCGTCAGAGAATATAATAGTAAAAACAAGTATAATGGTGCTCTTGGATCGACGGGATCAAGTCATCAAAAAAGAAAAAAGTGATCCAGGCACTCGGGTTTAAAAAGGAGGAACAGCTTTATTTCATTGTGTTAAAAACCGACATGTTTCGACCAGAAACTGGTCATCATCAGGGCGTGTAATGTATTGAATTACTCTGTTTATCTATTCATAAATAATTTGTTTTAGCTGTTGTCTATTTACCCTGCATGTACGTATGTGCATTGTGATCTTGTTGGCAAGAAGTGTGTTGTGTAATGCAGTGGCTTGGAGCCCAATACAAATATCCCTTGTGTTACAATAAATGATATCTTATCTTACAGTAGTCTTATCAAAGGCCTTTCTCTCAAGGCCACGGTCTGTAGAAAGTGATTTATGGACTCATTTAATCCTAGCTGGCCTTCTGCATCTCATTTCATTTCATGGTTTACTTTCTGGAATATTGTCACTGTGTGTGCTTAGCAAACGCTCTGATTTTAAAAGAGTCTTGACACAATGTTAAGATGTGCATCTGGCAGACTGGCACATCTTTACATTGGCGCATGAATAAAAGACCCACACGCTGAAAAATAAAGCCAATTCTGATTGTAATTGGATTTACGTGTTTTGCTCGCAAAAATGCATGTGTCCATGTCACCAGGTGCTGGAGGTGTTTGAGAATGGCAGCTACTTCCAGATGGTGATGGAGAAACACGGAGACGGTCTGGACCTCTTTGAGTTCATAGACAAGCAGCCGCGGCTAGATGAGGCCCTGGCCAGCTACATCTTCAGACAGGTACAAGGAGATGTTGACCCCAATTCCCTAGCCTGATTTCAGACTTGAGTCTGACATTGTGCCCTGTCTGAACGATTTACGGGGGAGGGACTTTTGTGCGAGCGTGCAGGAGCGTGAGTGATTGCGGCGTGTCTGTCTGTCTGTCTGTGCCAGTGACTCCTTCCACACACAACTGCGACCAGAAACATGTAATCAACATTAACAGCTTGGTGAAATCAGCGTGTGTGTGTGCCTGCCTGTCTGGTTTGTGAACTTCCTGAAATGTAATCGTTTCAACTGCTCTGAGAGTGGGCGGGTCTATGGGCTACTACTACTACTACCATACCCATATCATGTGTTTAAATCCAGCTCGTGCCTTTTGAGGAATTCAAGGATGTTTTTTTTTTTTTTTTTTTTTTTTTTTTTACAAAAAAATATAGCCTATATTTTTGAGCCGTGCAAAGCGCTCCTACCTGGAGATCCGTGCTCATCATACACAAAGTAACTGACGTCACAGACAGAACGGTGTGTTGTGTTTGCACTACTCACTTGTCAATTTTTCATTTAATTTATATCTCACACAAAAGTGTCAAGTGGGTAAACACAATTAATGGAACAGCAACAGCTAGAACAGTCATATGACATCAATTTACTATAATGCAACCTTTAAAACCAGGGATAACAAACACTGTCCTATGCCATAAAACAATATTAACGATATCCAAGATCTAGTCTTATATCACAATGTTGATATAATATTAATTGCCAAGCCCTATTTAAAGGGTAAGGTCCAACACGACTATTTTAAGCTGTACACGTAGCATTCTGCCACGTGTCACTAAAACAACTTTGTAAAGAGCTGTGATTACAAGCGATATCATCATTCCCATAACCCGAAGGGACAGCCCCATGTTTCCAAAGGATTTGCACAAAACCAGGTGGAAAGGTTGGTCCTGGCCAAGGACTAATTTATTCACTTTCCTTCAGAAAAATGCACATACCTGTTTAACATACAGGTACATGTTTGTGTCCGTGGGGGAGAGCCTTTCAGAGCCACACAAAGAGTCAGGTTGCATACAGTACAATGATGCTTTGCCGTTGCTGGTGGTGGAGGGTACCAAGATGGCATAGCGCCAGCCAGCTGTTTATTCATTTGGGGATGGCTACTTTTAAGAAATGTAATGTACAAATCATAGACTGTATAAAAGATATGGACAAAGCGAAGCCATTGGTTTCTATGCAGCGCAAATGACACATTTTGGGTCCTTGGCATGGATGTCGCCATCATATATTGTAAAGGCACCAGAGGATGCTATTGGCTGCCAACGGTCACGTGCAACCGCAGGGATACATGGGAGAATTGAATGTGGTCGGAGCCTCCCGAAATACAGCACACGAAGATATCAGTTTAGTTGGCCACGCCCCCCGCAACTTTATTATCAATTTTCTTACATAAATGGGACCTTATTTTCACATCATCGTGATTGAAAGGCAATTTTTAACTAGCGATAGGAACCATAAAGTATGTATGAAAGTGTTAAGGTTAGAAAACGAAAGGGGAAAATGAATGGGGTCCAATGGAGAACAATTATTTTTGCGTTCGGCCGGGGGGGAAAACAGCGCAACTAGCGGCCAATCATGGGAAGTTTTAGTTCCGTATTGGGCTCATTTTAAATTGGCGGAACTATGCCCCTGGTACAAATTCATGTGTTTTTTTTTTAGAAGAGTCTGACAACTGTTAGTGTGATTTTTTTTTTTTATCAATACTGAGTTCTAATCGGTTCTCTTCCATGATGTGGAGACATTGGCACAACAGCCAGAGAATATTATGTGGACTGGCTGTTTGGTTGGACAGAATTCGTTTTAGTGTTTTAGCTTTATTGTATATTTATCATTTGATATGGACGTCATGTCTGAAATAAAAATTGAATTGAATTGTCAAGCTTGCTGCTTGTTTAAAGTCAAGATCTGCCACAGCCCAAGTCGTTGTGCATTGTTGGATTTATTAGGTCAATATATATAGACCTTTTTCCCCGAGCACTGCCATGTAGCTGCCGTGCTGCTTGACACTGCAGTTATGGTTGCCGTTCTGAGAAATCAGTCTATATGTAAATTTCCATCCATGGAAATAGTCATATAGTGTTCCATTTGATTAACCCATTTAGGCCTAGAATTATTGGCTCACAGCGCGGCACCGAGTGCCGCGCCGCGAGCTTGTAGATCTGCTATTTTTGAAAAAGTTGTGAAAATCTGTGCAAATTTTTGAATATATGTATTTTTAAAGCAAACGTTTGTAACTCAAATTTTGCTTCTGGGTGGTCCCTGGAACTAAATATTCTGTGATGGGGGTCCGTGGCCAAATAAATATCAGTTTGGGGGGTCCTTCACATGAAAATGTTTGAGAACCACTGACATAGTAGTCTCTCAAGAACAGACTAACTGAGCTCCATTTAAGTAAAAAGGACCTTTTCTTTGACGATGGCTGGCCAGATTGCTGACGTAGAAACATACGTTTTTCAAAAAACCTTAGAAGGATTCAAAAGACACTTATAGAATCGGGTCAAAATTCTAATTTTCAAAAATAGCAGATCTACAAGCTCGCAGCTGAGCTTGTATATCTGCTATTTTTTCAATAGTTAAAGCATAAAATAATGATACACAATAAGGTGTACCCGTTCTAAATGGGTTAAGCGTCTTTTTTTTATGTACTGTATATATATATATATATATATATATTTTTAGTATTCATCTCATGACTGTCTATCTCCTCTGCCAGGTGGTGGCTGCTGTGTTCCACCTGAGGAACAGGAGCATCCTTCACAGGGACATTAAAGATGAGAACATCATCATTGACAGGTGCTTCCACATCCAGCTGATAGACTTCGGCTCCGCTGCCATGCTGGCCCCGGGGAAGCTGTTCCACAACTTCTGTGGCACGCTGGAGTACTGCTCCCCGGAGGTGCTGCGAGGAAACCCGTGGGTGCACACGCGCACACACACACACACACACACACACACACACACACACACACACACACTAACTAGGGCATTCACCAAATATTCGAATACCAGTAAGACTCCCTAATCGGGAGATAAGCGACCGTAGGTGGCTTATCTCCACAAATAGGGCAAAAATTTGTTTTTCCAAAATCTTCCTGATCCATGTTGATGACATGAGTGTAGACATGCTGTGTAGTGATATTCGTGATTTTAGGGCAAAAACTGTAGGAGCAGTGTCCAAAAATGTGTTTTAAAAATCGGCCTGAAGGTGGCGCTAGAATAGGGCCATGTGAGAAATGAGGGGTGGGGTCTCCGCGTTGCCTTGGCGGACGAATAGGTACCAGCCCCGGCTCTCCCGGACGCTCCTAGCCCGAGTTACGGCATTTTATGTGCGCTGCAGTGGCAGGGGGTCCTCCACTGGGGGCGCCACCACTTTTGCATCCGTTCTGGAGCACCAGGAGTCGGTGGTCCCCGGGAATTCCCCGTGAGCAGCCCCGTTGGGGTGGTCATTTTTGCACATTTGGTCATTTTTTACATCTGGGGGTCCCTGGGGGGGTCCCTGGGGCTCCGGGGGTCCTTGGAGGTTGTAGTTTGGCAGGCAAGGAGTGTGTGTGTAAAATCTGGCATGGATCGGGTCAACGGGTGCGGAGATATAAGCAGGGGAAAAGTGTGACGTGTGACGTGTGAGCACATTTGGTCATTTTTTACATCTGGGGGTCCCCGGGGCTCCGGGGGTCCTTGGAGGTTGTAGTTTGGCAGTCAAGGAGTGTGTGTGCAAAATTTGGCATGGATGGGGGCAACGGTTGTGGAGATATGAGCAGGGCAAAAGTGTGACGGACTGACTCACCCACGGACAGCCGGTGGAGGTTTTGGTAGTAAATGCGACCTACGGTCGGAATCAAAGTCACTATTCGACGTTGTTCACCAAAGTCGAATATTCGGTTATTTTTATTTTATTTTATTGTTTTCTCTTTAAAAAATATATAATTTATAAAGCTTGGCTAGATGGGAAGTCATAAGAATGAGTTGTCAATGCCCCAGGTGGATGAATTTGTTAATGCTCTATACCAGGGGTTCTCGAACCATTTTAGGCAGTGACCCCCAAAATAAACATATTTGAACTGGGGACCCCCACCCTGACAAGCACTTGGAATTGTAGGTATTACATTTAATTTGACTCTGTTCCGCAGATAAATATTGTGAAAATAGCAGATCTACATGCTCACAACTATTTCACAATGTTCGCCTCTTGCTTACTTAATATTTGACAGTTTGGCCAGTCCTGTCGAATATTCGACTATTCGAATACTTTAAGGTCGAATAATTCGAATAATAAAAATCACTATTCGTGAATGCCCTACCACACACACACACACACACACACACACACACACACACACACACACACACACACACACACACACACACACACACACACAAAACATGTGATCCACCCTCTTCATTAACCACATATCCTTGGCATCGCGGTTTTGTCATAGGTGAAAAATCTCAAAAATGGAAGAAAGAAAAAAGTCAAAGAGGCTCCTTCATACATCTGTGTTGTGTGGCAAAAATAGCCAGTCACACTAGACTGGTTATTTTCACCACACGA
The DNA here is from genome assembly GCF_963921795.1 of Nannobrachium achirus. Taxonomy (NCBI): domain Eukaryota; kingdom Metazoa; phylum Chordata; class Actinopteri; order Myctophiformes; family Myctophidae; genus Nannobrachium; species Nannobrachium achirus. The sequence goes on along the minus strand of NC_137814.1, from coordinate 46,697,135 downwards.
CACCGTCATACGACCAAGTTTAAAGGGCTTTGCACACAGACACGTTTTTTTATTTTTCACACAGAAAAAACGGACGATTTCATTTTATTTATTTATTTTAGAAAACAACGATTCTCTATGACCTCATGCACACCGGCTCCAAATTTGCCATGCGGCAGGTGGCTGCGGCAGTGACTTGTTCTTACAACACAATAAAGAGGCAATAATTATAAATTTAGGAAGCAAGGACGAGCTATTTGTCTGTTTGCTCTGATGGGCAAACGGTTGCCATGAAAAACGATTTAATTTGTTTGCACTAACTAGCATTGACTGCTATGGTCTCTTTTGCAAGACACTTTATGTATATTATACTTATATATTATTCGCCCCCTCTATAGAGGGTATGCGTGTGACATCATCATCATACCCGGAAGTTATGCAGGAACGCCTACCGAGTGGCAAAAAACTACTTTCTGGCCTCGAAAGCCCATACATCCAAACAGAAAGTCCTATCTGATTGCATAAAACAACGTTAAACTCACTTTGCCACACACTTTGCCAATCGATTTGCCACTCGATTTCCCATTCACTTTATGCATGGGCATACCCTCTATTGATGCACCTTCTCTTTATTGGTACTGTACTGCTCTTGTCTTTGTTTTGTTTTTTTCCCTCTTATCTATCTTTTCTTACGTCTCTGTAACTTTGTAAATAACTGTATACTGCTGTGCTACTACTGGACAACTGAATTTCCCCCTTGGGATAATAAAGGTATCTATCTATCTATCTAATTTCAGACTCAGTCCTTCTGGAGCTTACAGAGCTTATACTGAATATTACACTATTGGTGCTATAAACAAGAGCCAAGGGAATACCGGTATATACAGTTGTGCAGATGCTGGATATGTGCAGTAATAATGTAAGAATTGCCAGTAATAATATTTATACGTCGGATACAGGATTTCTATGATGCTGAATAGTCAAACAACATGGCTGATATATTTAATTATTTCACAAAACAAACAAAAGCTGTGCCTACTGCCTACTGTATCTGATGGCCTGCAGTCGCCACATGATTTCTCATTTTCAAGCACTATATTTGATCATTTGCGTATTTCACCCATTAGCTGTTTGCATGTCTCCTCCTGTTTAGCTACGAGGGTCCACAGCTGGAGATGTGGTCTCTGGGGGTGTTGCTGTTCACACTACTGTTCAGTGAGAACCCCTTCTGTGGCGTGCAGGAGATCCTGGTTGCCAAAATGAAGCCCCCGGTCCCTGTGTCTGCAGGTACAAATTCTACTAAACAAATAACCACTTTGGTAGGAAGACATGTCACTGAAGGCTGTTAATGTGTGCGGTTGTTATTGAATATTTGTGTCCTGCGCTGTGTTGAAGCTGGGTTCCAGGGAACCTTTTAGAACCTTAACCCATTTAGGCCTAGAATTATTGAATGCTTTAACCAGTGAAAAATAGCAGATATACAAGCTCGGTGCCGCGATGTGAGCTTGTATATCTGCTATTTTTTGAAAAAGTCGTCAAAATATGTGTGCAAATCTTTGAATATATGTATTTTCAAAGCGAACGTTTGTAACTCAAATTTAGCTTCTGGGTGTTCCCTGGAACTAGATATTTTGAGATGGGGGGGGGTCCGTGGCCAAATATATATCATTTTTATCACTTAACTGAGCTCCAGTTAAGTGAAAAGGACCTTTTCTTTGACGATGGCTAGCCAGATTGCTGACACAGAAAGTGTTGTACTGTTTTCTGTCTTCATTCAGTACAGGTATAGCAGCAGCATGACAATATACACCAAACCGTATATGGGGCCCACTTTCAGACTGCTCGGTAGTCTAGTAACAAAGTGGTGCTGCTGGGTGTTGTATAGTGTAACTACGTTTGGCCCACTGGGGGAAAAACCCTTCTGTTCCAAAGGTTTTTCTAACTACTGCTCTGTATCTTCTGCCATTCTCTCAACTCCCAGAGTTGAATGTTTTGTTGTCGGGCCTGATGGAGGCCAACCCCACCCAGAGGATGACTCTGGATGAGCTGCTGCTTCAGTCCTGGATCAGCCAGCCTATCTCCCTGGCCGAGTACAGCTGGAACGAGGTGGTTCCTGACAGACACAGCCGTGTTGGTGAGTACAGGGTTCCCACGGTCATGAAATTCCTGGAAATATTTTGAAATTAGAAAAATATTTTTCCAGTACTGGAAAAGTTTTGGAATTCATCAAGGGTCCTGGAAGGTCCTGGAAAAAAATAGCTATGCATTGTCTTTGGCTATTGATTTTGTTAATACCTCTGAAATGACAAATTAAACATTGGCCAAATTGTCAAATATTAGAGGCAGTTGCGAGGCGTTGTGAGCATGTAGATCAGCTATTTTCACAATAGAACCGTGTTATACAAAATTCCTCTACTCTTAGTGCTCGTCAGGGTGGGGGGGTCCCCAGTTAAAATATGATTATTTTGGGGGTCACAGCCTGAAAAGGTTGAGAACCACTGGCATACACTACTTGTCTTTGGGCATTGCACATAAGAGTAAGCAACCTGTTATTGAGCTGAATTATTGTTATATAGTCCTGGAAATTGGGTTAAATATTCTGGAAAAGTTTTGGAAAAGTTTTGGAAGTTAATTGGTAGAAATGTGTGGGAACCCTGTGAGTAGTAGAGTGAAAACAAGTCCAGTGGTTGCACAAACCAGGATTAATGACTAAACTAGTTTAAATCACATTAAATCACGTTAATCTTGTTGCATTTTAAGCATGCATTAAATCTAACGTATTAAATTTCAACCTGGGTGTAATCTAGATTTATATTTCACAATATTTGAAGATGGGATCGAACATCAAAGTGAGAGGAATTTGGCTGTTCCAACAATACAATAACTACTGGTAGCCATGTATCTTTTTATCCTCAATTACTGCTTTGTAAATTGGGCCATCAACCCCAGCATTAAATGCTTCGCAAATGATTTAAAGTCTGAATTTCTCTCTTGTCTTGTCTCTCTGGACATGTTGGCTTGTAGTCGCACCTAGTTCAATAAACACTTTAGCAACCATATGCTGCTTGAGTGTCACTGTCACAAAACTGATGCATAATAAAGACACCATTTTAAACAATTAAACTCAAGTAAACTAAGGATTTGAATGATGTGGCGGAGGTGCTATTGTGCATGTTAAAGTGTGTAAAACATTATAAAATAATTACTTCACCAATGAGAACAAAAATGCTTCACAAGAACGATGCTGGCATAACTTATATATAACTTATAACTGTATTAGTAAGATTTTCAGCTATAAACTTTACTGCTTATAAATTACACATACACTTTCATTACAACATGCATTGTTGTAGGTTGTGTTTCCTTGTGTGATACACATACTGTAGCAGGATGCGCTGTGTGTCAAATGTGGTGTTTCTTTGTGTTTATGCTGTATTAAAGCTTTTGTTTCTCAACACAGTCTCACCACAGTATCACCCAGTTTCACCGCAGTATCACCCAGTTTCACCGCAGTATCACCCAGTTTCACCGCAGTTTCACCTAGAGATCAACACTATAGAAAGCCTGGGGCAGGGCCTGTTTCCAGACATGGGTGACGAGACTCTTCCTGATGATGACGATGACGAGCAAGACGAGGAAGAGAAGATGTCTATGGAGGCTCTCGAAACTGAACTCCGGAAATACCTCTGTGATGACTGAAGTGACTGGAATTACAAAAAACAGCAAATGTACATTCTGAGGTGACAGCATCCGCTACTCGTTTCCCGTCAATGAATTTGCACTGAGTTTGTTTGAATCGTCTGTTGAACATTGAAGCCTGCCGTACAAGGGTGTCACTCGCCGAAAATAACCAATCGAAAAGCTTGCATTTTTTCTTTTTGTTGTATAAAGAGTCTTGGCGAGATGAAAAACATCAACCGAGGAAATACTGTATGTCAGTTGTCATGAGCCACTGGCATTTATCAATAGTGTGACTTATGCTTAGTTGTGCCTGTATTGTGCACCAAAAATAGCAAGATTTACAAGCTTACAATGCATCACAGCGTGATGCATTGTCAGCTTGGAGATTTGCTATTTTCAGTGCAACCACGTATAAATCCGTCAGGCATATATATCTCTTAGATGTGACGAAGACTACAGGACTTGTTGTCAAACGTAAAAGCCAAGATGAAGCTTAATGTACAGCATTGTATGTCCTTGGAATGTGTATTTATTCATCATCAGAGTGCAGTACTATGATGCAAGAACATCTCATGCCAGCAGCATTTCTTTCTCTTTTTTTTTTTTTTTTTTAATGTCATGCTTTTACAACTTTGAGTCAATAATGTTATTGTGGAATCTAACTTTGCAGGCAAACACCTTATCTTTTTTCTCTTCTCCTTAGCCTGAAGTTGACTTTTTCTTGTACATCCTTAATACAATGTGTTTTTTATTTTATTTGTTTATTAAACTTAGTCAAAATTGTGAATGTATTTACAATATTTTATCTATTTATTCTACTATAAATTCTACAAATAAATATTTTATCACAAATTTAACTAAGCCCTCTCGTTTAAAATTTGTCTCCAAGTTCTTTTTCATTTAAAAAATATAACACCAGTAGTTGAATTAGGCATTCTTTATAATGAAAATAAAAACATTCACAGTAATCACAAGACCCCAACATGAGTTTTAACGACACCTCACTAACACTTTAAACTAATAAGGATATTCATAAAAAGATAAATATCATTTTCTTAACTATTTGAATGGTAAAGTGATTTCATTTGTTTTGGTGCCATTTTAAAAGTTTTAAGCATATTTTGATGATTATCAATATCATTTTGGTCAGGCTGTGTCTGTGTTCAATGATGGGGTGACTGCATCTGTCAAGGATGCTGGTGTTGAACAAGTACAGGTCCTTCTCAAAAAATTAGAATATTGTGTAAAAGTTCATTTTCTTCTGTAATATAATAGATTTTTTTAAACTTTCATATATTTTAGATTCATTGTGCATGCAGTGAAATATTCAAAAGCTTTTTTTGTTTTAATTTGGATTTTTATGGCATACAGCTCATGAAAATCAAAAATCCATATCTCAAAATATTAGAATATTCCACATGACCACTCAAAAGAAGCATTTATAATACCGAAATGTCAAAGTTCTGAAAGGTTATATAAACTTTATTACAGGCTCAGGGCCCACAGAGTAGAGACAAACATTACAAAGATAGTAATGTTAATTTATGCACTCAGTACTTGGTATGGAATACTTTTGAACACATTCCTTCATCAATGGGGCGTGGCATGAAGGTGGTCAGCCTGTGGTACTGTTGAGGTGTTATGGAAGCCCAGGTTTGATTGATTGAGGCCTTAAGCTCATCTGTGTGGTTGAGTCTGGTGTCTCTCATCTTCCTCTTGACAACACAACACAGATTCTCTGTGGGGTTCAGGTCAGGCCAGTTTGCTGGTCAGTTAAGGCCAGTAATACCATGGTCACTACACCAGTTACTGTAGTTTTGGCTCTGTGGGCAGGTGCCAAGTGCTTCTGGCTAAAGGAAATCATCATCTCCATAAAGCTTGTCAACCTACAGAAGCGCAAAGTGCTCAAAAATCCCCAGGTAGATGGATGTCTTGACTCTGAACTTGATGAAACACAGTGGACCAACACCTGCAATACATTGCAATGCTGGTTTTGCCCACATTGTGTTTTATCAAGTTCAGAGTCAAGACAGTCATCTACCCGGGGATTTTAGAGCACTTAATGCTTCCGTAGATTGAAAAGCTTTATTGAGATGATAATTTATTTTATCCAGAAGCACTTGGCACCTGCCCACATAGCCAAAACTACTAGTAACTGGTGTAGTGACCATGGTATTACTAGCCTTAACTGACCAGCAAACTGGCCTGACCTGAACCCCACAGAGAATCTGTGTTGTGTTGTCAAGAGGAAGATGAGAGACACCAGACTCAACCACACAGATGAACTTAAGGCCTCGATCAAAGCAAACCTGGGCTTCCATAACACTTCAGCAGTACCACAGGCTGACCACCTTCATGCCACGCCCCATTGATGAAGGAATTTGTTCAAAAGTATTCCATACCAAGTACTGAGTGCATAAATTGACATAACCTTTCAGAACTTTGACATTTCTGTATAAATGCGTATTTTGAGTGGTCATGTGGAATATTCTAATATTTTGTGATATGGGTTTTTGATTTTCATGAGCTGTATGCCATAAAAATCCAAATTAAAACAAAAAAAGCTTTTGAATATTTCACTGCATGCACAATGAATCTAAAATATATGAAAGTTTAAAAAAATCTATTATATTACAGAAGAAAATGAACTTTTACACAATATTCAATTTTTTTGAGAAGGACCTGTATATACAGTACAGTAACCCAACAAATCTTGTAGTGGTTTATGAGGGTCTATGAAATTAAAACATTTGAAGGACACTGCAGTAACCTGTGTGTAGGAACAGTTTCTGGAGGATGGATCTGAGACTTTCATAATATCATACATGCGTGTCAGAATCAGAGATATATTTTGACCCCAAACAATGGAGTGATTTAAAATAATTTCTATAACTCACTGCCAGTCACTGGAAGCCACTGCTAAGATCTGAGAGCTGATTGTGTTAATTTTTTGGTGTGGCAGCTCACCGTTTTCTGAATAATCTGTTTTACGTGGGCCTCAAAATAAAGTTAAATTAACTGGAAACTAAAAATACATTTTAATTCAACACAAGAATGTTCCTACCACAAGCACAAGTAAAACTATTAAAATACCAGTAAGATGTCCTAAGGGCGAGAAGCGACCTCACTCTAAAGGACGAGGTCGCGCACATGGGTGCGTACACGCCTGGGTGACAGCAGACTGCTGGGCGAGCACTGGCGCTTTTGGTATGGGATCAACTTTCCCTTTTGCGTCTTAAAATAAATATTGTCACTCTGGCTACAGTAAAGTGGCAGCTCAGATGGTTCTGATGAGAACAGGGATGATATTGATGACATCAGGGATCGCCATATATGGGGCTATGAACCCCATGTATGGAGATAATCCCATCGGGTGGGGCACAATGCTAGGTACTAGGCACCCTTTACTGTATGGAGATAATCCTATCGTGTCACACAAGACTATCGTCATAGACGGTATGCGTTGCCATGGCTGACGTCATGGCCGTACAAAGGCAACGGCCGTATAAGGAGTTATGGGTCCTGTCGTACGCCACACATCTAACTCAGCCTATATAATCGGACTCTTAAATGGAGCTACCCGACACATATACTGACTTATCTGGCTCTGACCTCATGGACTACATATTTGGACCAGGAACATTTTTTGCTCCATATATAGAGCCAGCAAAGACATCTAGTGCACTGGCGTCTAATGTAGAACTCCATATATGACAGCTGACATCAGTCAAGCACTATATAGGGCTTGTTTGACAAATTAATGAGGGATTTTGATTGACAAACAAATTAATCAGGGATTTTGAGTGACAAATGAATGAGGGATTTTGAGTGACAAACAAATTGATGATGGATTTTGAATGACAAATTAATAAGGGATTTTGAGTGACGGACAGGATCTGTAGCAGCTTTCATACTAAGTAGCGACTACGGTCGCAAAGAATACTGCAACCCTTCAAACCGGAACGCTGGAATATTATGCCTTGTTGAAAGGGGGACATATTTTCAAGACGGACAACCATGAGTGCAGGAGTTCCTCTACGAAAGGTGAAGTATTTGTTTTATATCTTCATTTTGTGCTTTATTTGTTGTTTTTAGAACATAGGTTTCCCATCGTGTCAAGCACGTGTTTTCAGAATGTGGCACACACGTTTTGTTTAAGTCAGCACGCAACCTACCGCAATAACCTTGATATTTAGTTGCTTACTAATACATCTCTGCGTTTACCTTGCAACCCTTTCTCTTTTATTGATTGATTGAAGACTTTATTAGAAGTTTGCATAGGAAAAGGTACAGTTTCATGACAGTTCACTGGTACAAGGTCTACTAAAAGGAGATCCATGAAAAGACTAAAGCTTATTTCCACAGGAAACCATTAAAGTATCTCATATATTTTACACTTACAGTATGTCCACAATCCACAACAATTACCATTTTTCTATCCAAAACAATCTAATGACTTTGCCATAGCAGTGGTCCTCAAACCTTTTCATGACAAGGACCCCCAAATTGACACTTACTAGCCCGCGGACCCCCATTTAAAAATATATGCCAGGGACAGGGATTATTAGGGCTCTAGCTAGCAGTGATTCTCAACCATTTTAATTTCAAGGACCGCCAGTTCATGCATTAGTCTACGGACCATAGGCTACGGACCCATAAGGGTCCATTTGGTTCCTAACTATCATTTAGCTGGGGACCCCCTGGAACTCCCTCATGGACCCCTGAGGGTCCCAGACCCCACTTTGAGAACTAATGTGCCTGGGGTCGTAAATCATGTTTCCATTTGTTCTATCTTATCTATTTTGCAGGTTCTTGGATGGACCCTGAGAAGGACCACGGCCCAACTGTTCAGTCGGAATGGATTTGGGATATGCCATCATGTACCACAACTCGTGTGCTGCAGACTCATTTCCTCTCCTAACCAGCGAACCCTACAGTCTTTACACAACAACCGAGAGCTGTCTCAGTTACCCGGGCAGCCGCCTGTCACAGAGCTGTCATTGCAGTCTTTAATTGACATGGGTTTCACGGACACCCAGGCAGAACTGCTCTATGAGACTGTGTCCAATGCCAGGGGACCGAATGCTGCAGAACATGCCCTCACAGCGCTGTCCGCTCTCTTGCTCCTGGGCCTCAACTCTGAAACTGTCCTGAAGGTCCTGGAGAAATGTCCAGAACTTTACCGCCTCAAGGACTCACACTTTCAGCAGCGCATAGCGAACCTACGGAAATTAGGTTTAGTTGAAGGTACAGTAAATAACAATCTTTGTGTGCTAAATTATAACCCAGACAGACTGTATTTGCAACATAATCTTGCAGGTCAACATCATCACAGCGTTGTCTTCCTTTACACCATTCAGGCAGTCTCCAGAGAGTGGTGTCCTATTATCCCCAGATCCTGACGCTGTCCGCAAAGAGGGTCAAATACGTGGTGGCGTTCCTCAGAGAGAAGTGCCTGTTTACTGGCGAGCAGGCCACAAGCATCCTCAGAGACAGTCCGTCTGTGGTCAACGAAGACCTGGGGCAGCTTGAGTACAAGTTCCAGGTCAGTTTCACAACTAGATAGATAATAGATGGCAGCACATTTTCTTTCTTTTCTTTCTTTTTTATTTGTTTGTCATGACTATATTTATCGAAATGACAGTGAAAAGGCTATAATCCTCTCACACAAAACAGAGAAAACAGAGACATACATAAATAATACAGTATGAATACAAAAATAAATTATTAAAACAATCAAATACTGTTCAAACAATGAGGGATGTGTTCTTGGCTAGATTGCTGGTTCCATGTTATCCCGCCAAGTTGAAGACTTCCTCTAAATCTGACTAAACATTAACCTAATATTTGTACTTTCTGTCGAGTCCGGGATTGAAAGAAATCTTCTCACTGCTCCTACTGTTGTTTTTACATACACATTACACATACCTGTACATTATTATAAAATAGTTTTACAAGTTTCTTTATGGTCGTACTAGATTGCTCACGCATAGGGCTGGCTGATATGACGTTATCCGTTATCACATTCATTTATGAACCAAATGTATGTCTCTATTGTTACAGGGTATACATATTGAGTGAAAGTATAGATGATTTGGGTTGAAATATGCTGTGGAAAGTATATTCCAGGGTGTCTGGTGGGTCAACCAGTCCACTGGCCATAATGCTCTTTCTGTCTGCACTCCAAAAATATAACTTAAAGAGGGATTCAGTTTCTTCCACTCTTATCAGTGTTTCTCTTTCATGTGCTGCTTTCATTTTGGACACTTCAATAGACTCACTGCCCATGGCTATGTATGTATGGTATGTGTCTTGCTGGTTTTAACGGTGCGCTGTACACTAACACACTCCTCCTCATATCTTCCTGCAGTATGTCTACTTCCGCATGGGCGTCCAACAGAAAGAGATGGTGAAGGCAAAGCTGTTTCGGTTCAGCCTGGAAGAGGTTCGCTGTCGCCACAGTTTTCTGGAGCGCAGGGGCCTGTACCAGACCCCAGACAAGAAGGGACAGACCCTCGTCCTCAACCCCAAACTCAGCGACATCCTCGCTGTTGACCAGGACACCTACCTTAAGGATGTCGCCAAGGCCACAGCCGAAGAGTATGACGTGTTTTCGAAGCTGATGGTCAGAGAATGGCAGGAAGAAGAGCAGCAGGAGATGGACATGGAAGCTAGTGATGATGAGGATGATGATGATGATGAGGATGATGAGGATGAGGAAGAGGGAGGGGAAGGGGAAGGGGAAGGAAGGAGTGGATACGTGAGAAAGAGAAAGAGATGAGGACATGGGACAATTGGGACATTGAAAAGAAATGGGACATTTTCATAACAGTATAAATTTAGTACTGTATATGTATTTCATAATGGTGTATTAACACTTACAGTTTAGAAATAAAAAAGATATTTAAACAGCTAGAATTGTTTAGTTTCGTCAGTAGTTGCTACCGCAAATTCCAATCCTGTACTGTGTGTTTACATTATCTAAACAACTCCATATATACAGTATTCTCGATTGCTGTGACTGTCAAACAAAACCGTTAACAGGCCAGCGTGGATATTCTATACTGTAGTAGCATGTCCACGTGGGATGGCATGGCAACCACAGTTCAGTTTTAGGTATACTTTTTTCCTACAGCACTGAACGTGAAGAAGAGTTAAGTGCTTTAAAGCGCCACCCTGTTTCTATGTGACACCTAAGTGGCTGTAGCTTTCTACATCCACGCATTATCTCTGAGTCAACAGGGACTACATCAGCAGATAAGGCTAGTGGTCGACCAAAGTCATACAGAGGAGCCATTGATTTATTGAAGCACTATGTCTAATGGATCAGCAGCTCTCGCATGTCTGTGCTCTGGACGGCAGGTAAGAAAAACCACGCTCTATTTGTGCTGAGGCCGGGGAAATGATTTCAACCAAACATTACCTGATGTAAATCAATAATGTATGTTGTCAATACAGTAGGTGTACCCGTGCAATGTGGGAAGTACTAGGTGATGATCAGGCTTGTTTTTAGGATTTGAACATGGAAGGAGAATATGGGTTATTGTATAGACTGTGGCAACATAGTGGACATTGGTGGTAGTTTGTACTGTTGGCCAAACTAAATTAACTTGTGAGTTACTTGTGACTCAAGGTTCAATCTTGTTTTTTGGAATGTGGTGGCACCCCTTAGATCTTAAGCGCCATTCCCACCTGGGCCATAACTATAGATAACTATGTAGTTCACCATTGTATTTTTTTATAGTCGGTGTGAACACTGCCATTCACTTGACTTAAAATTAAATGTAAAACTATACTTTTATAGTTATAGTACTACTCACTACATATTTATAGTTATACTGCTGTGCTGCCTCTGGGCAACTGATTTTCCCCCTTGGGATAATAAAGGTATATATTTATCTACTCAGTGTGAATGGCCCTTAAGTGTGGTTTTATGTTATTTCATTCTCTAACCTGCATTATTTCACCTTCCATGTATATATTTTAATTCATTTTATTTACAAAAGTGGAACAAAGTTCAGTTTGTTTTTGCTGCAGTTCATTTGCTTGTTCATTTGAATAATGCAAAAATGGGCAATTATTTCACTTTTATTATTAGAGTACTGTATTCTGGGGCTGATCAAAAGTCAGGCCTGGAGATATTTAATTCGTGTTTTTTAGACTTTAGACTGTGCAAATTCCTTTCCACAGCACTTTGCATATCGGACAACAGTTAATACAGCATCACAGAGCAATAAAACAATAACAGCATGAAATGGCAAACGGCAGTACAAACTCGAGGCCTGGCGTTTCAGGCGGCTATAACCGCGGGTGTCATGCTTTTCCCAAAGCTTTTTCTGCTCTGTGTTCTGTACTAGCGTCGGAAGGGCATTCGGGTATGTATGGTGTTTATTGAATGGGTGTGATGATCTGCACTAGTACTGAGATTGCAATGCGTGCAAAGGCTTTATTATTTACCTCTTATTAGGTTGGGTGTGCAGAGACTAATTATCCTGACAGCAGTGTTCCTTTATGCATGTGTCTTTGGCCCAGTTAGTAATGGATAAGTAATGGGGTAACATGTTTGTTCTGTCCACACTTTACACAGCATACGTCATGATAGACCATTCATGGGCAACTGGCGGCCCAGGGGCCACATGCTATGGAAGCATAAAGCTGCCCGCAGGTTAATATTGCAAAACTGATAGACTTCAGGTATTTATTTACAATTCTAAACATGCAAACATGACCCGCTTTAATTACTTCAGTCTATATTAGTAGCTTAATGACTAGTACTAGTCTTTTTTTTATGCCCAATGTATTTGTATTTAAGTTCATAAAGTTAACATATATAACATTTTAAATTAAATATTTTCAGGATTCCAATTAAAAAATACCCCAAAATAATTTAGGATTCCAATTCCAAAATAGCAAAAATAGCCTATTTTTGCTATTTTTTACTGTATAATGCATTGTGGCCCTTTGAAGTGAATGTGAAAATATAGTGGCCCTCTCCATCATCAAAGTTGCCCACCCATGTGATAGACTAATGAAAGTACACATGCTGTAGATAATTGTGACCATCAGGTCGCAAGTTACTAAGAAAACTTCCACCGGCTGTCCCTCCGTCAGTCCCCCCGCCACGTCACGTCACACTTTTGGCTCTACTGTACTCTTGTCCGGCACCGTTGCCCCGATCCATGCCAAACTTTGCACACACACTCCTTGGCTGGCAAACCACAACCTCCACCCCTGATTTCTCACATGCCCCTCTTCTAGTGCCACCATGAGGTGTCTGTTTTTTGCAGACAACATTAATGGACACTGCTCCTAAAAATCACACACAGTGGGACACAGTATCAATTTGTGTATACATGCGACCTGACCGTTGCTTATCTCCCGATTAGGGAGTCTTACTGGTAAAAATATGTCTATTTGTGTGCTCTGATGATGACTCCGTCAGGTGTACAACTATGTTTGGCCACTCACAGGAGTTAATTAAGTTGCCTTCATTTACTGTAACCACTACTGCCTATGCCTAACGGAAGTACCATAAGCTAATATTAGTGGGCCTTTCTGGAGTTCTGGAGCTTGTGTATTGTACATTTAATTGCTACTACATTATTTCTCTTTTGTTTTTTCCATCTGCAGGAAGCCATCGTAGAAGTAAATGACATCCCTTGACATACGGTTTCAATAACTGCCTTACAGCCCCCTCCTCTCTCCCGGACCAGCAAGACAAGATGAATATGTCATGCCATGTCATGAATATGGTCAACTTCACGGAGGGATGGGTTGCGCTTGTGCAGCACTGGCGCCTGGGGTACTTCATGATTCCTGCCACTGTCATCACCCTGGCAACGTTGATCGCCAACCCCGTCCTCCTGGTGTGCATCTATCGGTCCCGTTCCCTGCGCCAAGAGACCCGCTACCTGCTGCTGGCCAACACCCTGATGGCGGACACGCTCTTCCTCGTCTTCAACCTGATCACGGTGTACGGCAACATGCTGGGAGCACACATGCCGCGGCAATTGTGCGAGGTGCTCACGGCGTCCACGGTCACCGCCTACTGCGCCGCCATCTTCTCCGTCACCCTCATGGTGGTGGACACCTACGCGGCGGTGCGCTGGCCTCTCCACTACCGCGACCTCCTCCCGCCTGCCCGCACCCACCGCATCCTGGTGGGGCTGTGGGTGCTGTCGGCCGTCTACCCGGTCTCCCTGGCGATCGTGACGGCGGTGAAGAGGACGGACCCGCCCGACAACATGCCCCTGTGCCTGGCCCTCATCTCCCTCGGCTTCGCAGAGGGGGGAGAAATGGTGAGGCTGCACGTCTACTTCTCCGTCGGAGCGATCCTCTGCACCACTCTCATCCTGTACTGCTACATCCGCCTCTACATGGTGACGAAGACCCAAGGCATCTGGCAGAACCGCTACTCCCGAGCCCGCGTCACGTTACTGGCTCACGGGGTTCTGCTCCTGCTCTACTTTTGTCCCGGGATGGTCTTCACTGTGGAGCTCTTTCTGCTGCATCAGGACATCAATGATCTTGTCCGCGTGTGGATAAGCACGACTAACATGTGTGTTTTCATGCTGCTGCCCAGGGCCTGCGCTCCCTACTTGTTTGGACTGAGGTATAGGGAGATCGCCGACACTGTGCTGCAGCTGTTGCTCCGTGGCAGAGGACTCAGTCACAGTCAGACTCTGACACAGACCACTGTGGCCTAGACCATTTAGGCCTAGAATTAGAAGGATTCAAAAGACACTTATAGAATCGGGTCAAAATTCTAATGTTCACGACTTTTCAAAAATAGCAGATCTACGAGCTCGCAGCGCGGCACTCGGTGCCGCGCTGTGAGCTTGTATATCTGCTATTTTTCAATAGTTAAAGCATAAAACAATGATACACAAAATGTGTACCCGTTCTAAATGGCCTAGACCAGGAACACTCCCTTTTGTGTGTCAATCATACACACATCTGTGAAACTATTGATAGACAGACACGTTAAACCTCACTGATAAAAATCCAGCTCTTGGTGTCATGTATTTATTTTGCGTGTATATTCTCCACATTTTCCTGTAAGAAGTAATAATGTGAGAACTGTTCTGCATTTGGGGTTTGGTCTGGTTCACCTCAAATCCTTTATTGTGTGATGTGGCATTTTCATTCAAGTATTTTGCTTCTAAAGAAGACTCTATCCTTTGATCCTCGTTTCTTAAGTATAGTGTTTTGTGGAGGCCTGTGTTTGCTTTTATTTGTTTTGAAGGAGCTGTTCGTAATTAAAACACTGCTAAACTCTGCTGTTGTCCAGGTTTATTTTTGTATTTTTTTTATGTTCTGGACACAGGATATTTCTGATAAAAAAAGAAGCCATAAAGAATTTATCATGATTGTGAGGTAAAAGGCCATGTAAAAGCACTCTGACCCACTTTTATGACCACCATCTCAAAGCACTTCACTCCATATGTCCCCAAAGCCTTGTTTACCTTAAAACTAGGTGTCCAGGGAGACCGTTATCAAATGGCTAATCGATTTGACGCTCCGAGGCGCTAGGAAAAACACGTTCCTCTCAGAAAGTGTCATTCCAGCCAGTAAGGGAAGGTGGATGGATGGAGGTGAGGAGATCGTGGCTGGCTTACAGTGATGACGAGTGAAAAGGACCTCGTTCAGTCTTTGCTGTGTGCCTTTGGCATCTGGTACAACAGCTCTGGCCGCGCCGAGAGACACAACATCCGTCTGTTCACCGAGGCCAACGGCACTGACCTTTATTTGAGGCAGGTTGAGCTCTTCACCATGGAGTGGCACATCTTCCTGCCACCGGCGCACTCCAGGTTACTGCAGTTGGGCCCCATCTTGGGTTTCCTGGCGGTCGGCTTGGTCAGTCCCGTCATCCTGGCCCAGATCCTAACCAGGTGAGTCACAGTTGGCTCCACAAACACATTTAGCCTGGGAAATATAACACAAGGAAGTACGACTTATTTATTCAAAACGTTTATTATGTTTTATGGCATTGTTCAAGGCCCCAGATGCGCCAGGAGACGCGCTATCTCCTTCTGGCCAATGCCTTGTTTGGTGACCTGCTCTTTGTGTCCGGGTACGTGCTGAGTACCTGTCTGAACACAGCAGGGGTACTGATGTCCGACTGGGCCTGTGCAACCGTGCTCTTCCTGCTGGGGGCGGTGTACAGCTCTGGGATCCTCAGTACCCAGGCCATGGTGCTGGACACCACTGTGGCTGTGCTGGTCCCGCTACGCTACTTTGCCCTTTGGCCTGTATCCAGGTACTGCTGCTTGCCACCAAGGCTTCATGTTGGCTTCAAGTGTTTTTCATTATCCAATTACCCTCATTGTTCCCTGTCTATCATCGCTGTTGTTGCTCTGTTATCGAATATCAGTCTTTCTGTACAGATTTCTTTTCTCCTCCTTAAAGGGGAAGACCACCCATTTTCAATATTGAACTATGTCATTAATATACCTTAAAGGAGTTGTGTGGAAATAAATAAAAAGTTCCCCCTCTTCTGTGTTGCATAGAACTGGAGGATTGATTTTGGGGTTTGTATTGCAAATTACAACTTGATGACATCACACATTGTACTTTACAATACAAAACCCAAAATCAATCCTCCAGTTCTAGGCAACACAGAAGGGGGGGAACTTTTTTTTTATTTCCACACAACTCCTCTAAGGTATATTAATGACATAGTTCAATATTGAAAATGGGTGGTCTTCCCCTTTAAAGGTGGTGTAAATTATATTGTTTAAGAAAGTTTTTTTGTTAAAAAGCTCTGATTGTAATCCTTGCTAAAGTTGCTATTGAGTTTTCAGCTCTTTAGTAAACAAACCGTTTCAGGTCAGGATACCAATTTGATCCAATGAGGAGAGATTTTATCAGAAATTTGTATTGTCTGTTGTCTATTGTGTATGTATGTCAGGTTTGTCTTAAAAGAAAATGTGGAAAAGTTCATTATTTTCCGTAATTCCGTAAAAAGAAATATATATATATATATATATATATATATCATACTATCAAAACCTCCACCAGCTGTCCGTCCGTCAGTCAGTCACACGTCACACTTTTGCCCTGCTCATATCTCCGCAACCGTTGCCCCGGTCCATGCCAAATTTTGCACACACACTCCTTGCCTGCCAAACCACAATTCTCACATGGCCCTCTTCTAGCGCCACCATGAGGCCGATTCTTGCAAAAAACACATTTTTGGACACTGCTCCTACAAATGTTGCCCTAAAATCACGCAAATCGGTACACACTTGCTCTACACTGATGTCATCAACATGGATCTGTCCCATTTAGCGCCACCTTCAGGCCGATGTTTTAAAACACATTTTTGGACACTACTCCTACAGATTTTGCCCTAAAATCACGCAAATCGCTACACAGTATGTCTACACTCATGTCATCAACATGGATCTGTCCCATATAGCGCCACCATCAGGCCAATTTTTTCAAACACATTTTTGGACACTGCTCCTACAAATTTTGCCCTAAAATCACGCAAATCGGTACACACTTGCTCTACACTGATGTCATCAACATGGATCTGTCCCATTTAGCGCCACCTTCAGGCCGATGTTTTAAAACACATTTTTGGACACTACTCCTACAGATTTTGCCCTAAAATCACGCAAATCGCTACACAATATGTCTACACTCATGTCATCAACATGGATCTGTCCCATATAGTGCCACCATCAGGCCGATTTTTTCAAACACATTTTTGGACACTGCTCCTACACATTTGGCCTAAAATCACGCTGCGACCTGACGGTCGCTTATCTCCCGATTAGGGAGTCTTACTGGTATATTCTACATACATTGCGCATGCAGTGAAATATTTTTTTTTAATATACGATATTACATAAGACCACTCAAAACAATTACAGAAATGTCCACCTTCTGAAGTCAGAGTTGCTTGAAGTCCAGGGTGAATAATTTGGGATTAAGTCTACTATGGCATCTGCTGCTTCCAATGCTTTTTTACACTATATTCTAATTTATATTATATTGTAAAGAGACAAACCTGTACTGTACATCCCTTCTCTCTGTTTCTCACTCACTCACCCTGCCTCCCTCTTTCTGTAGGACCAAGAGAGCCGTGGTGGTGATCTGGGCTGTGTCAGTGGTCTTTCCAGCTGGCTCTGTGGGGGTGTTCATGTGGTACAACACTACTGCACCCTGCGCCCTCCATATCTGCTCTCTGCCTCTGCTGCTGGTGCTCACAGTCAGCCACTCTACACCCATGCAGGTGTGCATTAGGGCATTCACCAAATATTCGAATATTCGATTATCAAAGTCACTATTCGACGTTGTTCACCGAAGTCAAATATTCGCGTATTTTTATTTTTATTGTTTTCTTTTTAAAAAAATATATAGTTTATAAAGCTTGGCGAGATAGGAAGTCGAATGAGTTGTCAATGCCCCTGGTGGATGAATTTGTTAATGCTCTATACCAGGGCTTCTCAAACCTTTTTAGGCTGTGACCCCCAAAATAAACATATTTGAACTGGGGACCCCCACCCTGACAAGAACTTGGAATTGTAGGTATTAATGTGACTCGGTTCCACAGATAAATATTGTGAAAATAGCAGATCTACATGCTCACAACGATGCTCACGTTGCGAGGCGTTGTGAGCATGTAGATCGGCTATTTTCACAATGTTTGCCTCTTGCTGACTTAATATTTGACAGTTTGGCCAGTCCTGTCGAATATTCGACTATTCGAATACTTTGAGGTCGAATAATTCGAATACTAAAAATCACTATTCGTGAATGCCCTAGTGTGCATCACTTGACTTTGATTCGGAACATCACTTGAGCTAGAGTTTGCCATTTCTTGCGGAAATCCCTAACTGGCCATGGGGGTTTGCATATACAGTACGAGGAATTTGACTTACCCAGTAATGCTACTGCTAGAGATTGTATTAAACACTTACTACCTGGCGTCCCTACTTGGGACATGTCATTATAGCAACTACATTGTGAGGCTATTTTTGCTATTCGTCATATGATGAAGTTTGAAGGGCTTTAGTAGTTAAAAATATAAAAAGGTAGGAAAAAGCAAACATGAACTTTGTGCACTGGCTCTAAATGGCTACTTATTTGCATAAAGGCCTATACTGGCCAAAGTGAAAACATATTGCACTTTATTTCACCGTATTGGTTTGCTAATCATTGTCTTTTGGAACAAAGCTTGTTGTGTGTACCATGTTGCTGCTATAGCAGCCATGCCCACTGCACAGAATATTTGTAGCTCTCTTACTTACAGTATGCCATGGTAATGTACGGGTAAAAACGTTTATTAAAGTACTGTTACTTGTTCACAAGATCCAGTAATCATACACCAAGTTATTACATTTATCTTGATATCTAATGTATCAACACATACCAGTTGTTTTGCACATTGCAACCGTTGTTTCTTCCAACACAATGGTTGATTCATTCCTATATTCATTCCTATATGGAATACGACCAGTGCTCATGGATGGGTGTCAGGCACATTCGCCTAAACGCATTTGGTCCTCTCGCCTGGCACTTTCGCCGTGGAGGAGAGTGTTTTCACCCACCCTGTCTGGCCGATTCGCCGCCGTTGAAGAGCCATTTCGCCTACAGCTATCAGACTGGCCATGTTTGCATCTCTGTCTCTGTCTCTCTGCATCTTTTGTGTGAGGGACGCTGCGCGCATGCAGAGAGACAGACACAGCGTGACACCCGACTTAACATTTTAAGCCAAGCAAAATGGATAGAAAAGACGGACCCTTGAACATTTAGGCGAAATGGCTCTTCAACGGCGGTGAAAAGAAACTCCTCCACTGCAAAAGTGCCATGCGAAAGGACCAAATGTGTTGAGGCGAATAGGTTTTAGGCGAATGGGCTGGTGACCCATGGATGGACAGTGGTGTGGGTGTGTGTGTGCGCGCGTGTGCGTGCAATGCAGGGGTCATCAGCATGTCTGTACACAGAGAAGTGTGCCCATGGCAAGACTTGACCATGACAATGTTGTGCTGAGACCATTATTGAAATCCCATACAAAGAATAGACTTGAACTATGCTGCATTAATAATTCAGACAGTATACAGTGGCTGACTTGCCAGTCTCCAGGTTTTCATTAGAATAGGTTGGACAGTTTTTAATATTTCAAATAAAATGCATCTAAAGAATACATACATATATAATGAAAGGGGTAATGGAAAAATCAACGCCCCCTCACACATTAGAACATTTTAATTTAACTTTTTTTAATATTTACTTTATTTGAAAGTGAAATATCCCTTTAACTGTTTAATGAAGAAATTATATACTTTTAAAATGTGTAGCACAGTGGTACATTTGAAGTTCAGTAGTTTCCGTGTTGTAAAGTAACTAAGTACATTCAAGTACACTTTTGAGTTATTCGTACTTTACTTGAGTAATTCCAATTTCCAATACTTTTACTTCTACTCCACTACATCTCGGATCCAAATATTGTACTTTTACTCCACTACATTTATTTCAAAACTTTAGTTACACGTTACTTTGTAGATTTTTATTATTATTACAAAACATACATTAACCACTTCAGCCGTATATATGTTTGGGCCATTTGAAAATAGCCGATCTACAAGCTCACGCATTGTGAGCTTGTAGATCTGCTATTTTCAAAAGATTTTTATACATTTGATAACTTAAAATGGGACATTCTGCACGATTAGTACTTTTACTTTTGGTACTTTTAGTACATTTTGATACCAATACTTTTGTACTTTTACTCAAGTAAATGTTGAATACCGGACTTCTACTTGTAACACAGAGTACATCTACATTGCAGTATTGATACTTTTACTTAAGTAAAGAATGTAAGTACTTTTTACACCACTGAGTAGTTTACATTTAGGGCTAGGTTTAAGTGCTTCTGGTAATATTGTTGATCGCTCATGTCCTTAACAAAAATAGAAATTTGTCAAATATCCATCACAAGCTGTAGCCTCGTAAACCGCACTCTTCCGGAAAGCTGATGGCCCCTGGTTGTTTATATCCATTTACTGGTCATGATTTGTTTTTGTGATTATGAGGTATTATTGAGGCTGTAACCATCCTTTACCACTAGAGGGCAATGTTGCTTAAAGGGACCAATTATTTTGTCACCATTGATAAAATAAACACTCTAGTCTAAAACAAAGGCCCAAGTAGGTGAAAGATAATTTAAGCCCTAAAGCACTTTCAGAGAACTAGGTTTCTTTTCTGGAATATTGTGCAATATTATAAGGATATTGCCGTGCAATTTCATTTAGGATCCGCCTCCATCCTTACCTGGAAAGAAAAGTGCGTAGCAGCATGTTCCAACAGGCCATATGCACATGGCCCATATCATATTACACCTGGAAAAAATCTCTTTGTTCAACTCAGAACAAACAAACTCAGAACCTTATGGATTCTATAGCCATACCAACCTGATTATGGTATTGGGCCAGTAAAAAGCTATTCTATATACTAGGAAATAGTTAATAGGCCTATGTAGCCTATGCCTGAACTCATGTTATGTAGATGTAGTTATGTTGTGTAACTTTGTATCCTTTCATATCAAACCTTAATGTGTGTTTAAAAAAACCCTAGCAAAACATACGTTTCCTGCCATCTGTTTGAATAAAGACCACGATGGAAAAACATGTTTCTCCGAGAAAAGTCTTGCTCAATCGTTGTGACTTCTTGTTGAAGCTTTTTGTTGAGTTTTGTTTGCAAACAAAGCACAGCCACGTGGAGATCTAGGTAGGTTTGGGAAGTGGTGTTTTTTTTGCCGTCCATAATCATTGGACAGCCCCTCCAAATGAAATACATTACCCACAATGCACCAAAACCTCCAGCTGACTCGGTAGACAGGGATGTTTTTTTCTGCTTCTACACTGACTTATATATTGGGGTTTATGTTTACAGATAGTTAGAGTTCTATTGTCTTTACCACCACAACCAAGTCACGATGTCTGGAGCCTAGAAAGCAACCTGCTCTGTTTCCACTCGACTCTTTGATGGCACACATTGGAAAGGATATTATTCACATACATTTCCAGGAGGACACATTTTTATTTTTTTCCACCACTCTTTGTTTACTGCGTTTCAAACTGAAGAGGAAACTTCACCTAGAAACTTCTGGATAAGGTACATTTTGGTCCTGAATGCTAAATCGTGTCATAGTTTTATGTATGTTTGAGAATTTAAATTACTTTTTTGCTTGCTTGTAGAGAATAAGATTATTCCAATTATAGCCCGTACTGTACACACCATGGCTTCCCTTTGTTGTTGTTGTATACTGCCAATAACGGTCGGCCAACCTGGGGCTGGCATGTTTCCTTTGTCTGATAACCTGGTGTAGTGTAGCCTACCTACTTTACATAGTATTTTTCTGATTTTTAGGTATCTGATCTAGCAAGCTGGCATAATCAGAGCAGTTGATTGCCCTTGATTAATTAGCCAAAACTATTTTTAGGTAACTATTCAATAGAATTATCATTACCTAAAATGGCTAATTAATGGTGGTTATTAGAGTTATTAAAAAGTAATAACATGGTAATAACATTTGATGTGCCATGTATTTGCTCATTTCCTTTCTATAGGTGGGCCTTTATATAGGCTTATATTTGTTTTGTATTCTTATTTTCTGATTAATTTGAACTTTTTTCCTTTTTACTAAATTTCAATATCCTGGCTTTTATAATGTGTTATTGTGTTTAAAGCACATTGAATTGCCATGTTGAAATAAACATGCCTTTCCTGCCATGCCTATTTACTTAAACTGCTTTCTCTCAGCCTATCTGTCTGTGGTTAGGGCCAGCAGGTGTTCAGTAGAAAACATAACATGTGGTGTTTGTTGACATTATCTGAGACAAATAAGTCATGCGTCAGAGACCTATATGGCAAAACCTGTCCTGTACAGTTGATTTCAAGACGTCACTGGCAGTGTGCATTGTTGTAATGTAGTGGGAGTTTTCTACTGAGGAAAGTTACAAAATAAATCATGAAACATAAAATGACCTCAGCTGATAAGAGACCTTTACAGCATGCTACATGTGACTGTGTGGAGCCTGGCCCACAGTGATAACTGATCTTGATGCTGCAGAAGCAAGTTAAGTTTACTCACAACAAGTGTAGGTTTCCAAACACTTATAAAAGTAGTCTGCTTTATTTTCAGTTGTCGCAGCCCAGCATAAAGACTTAAATCTGATGTTATGAGAGCATTTAAAACACAAAGTAGATGTCCAAAAATAAACCCACAATCTCTTCAGGGCCGGGCCCTAAATATAGCCTGTGTTACAGGTCCATTTATTTCAGAAGATATTGTCTAAAGGTAATCTGTGGCGCTGCTCGCCTCAAAGTTCATTGTTCCAAAACACGACTGGCTGGCCCGGCCCTCCTTCCCCCAGCTCCGCTCTAAAAACAAACTTGACTGACATGTAGGTCGGCCTGCCTTACAACCATTGCACAATCGCTCTCCCGCCTGCCTCTCTTTGTCATCATCGTGCCCAACCAGTGTATTGTGGCGCACAGCCGCAGGACACAACTGTTGCACAGCAGCCGCAGGAAGTGTTAGGCAGATGTTTGTGCTGCTCAAGTTTCTTGTTCCCCTTGAAAGTGCCATTATCAATTCAAGACACACACATTTTAGCACTACCCCAGGGGCTTGCTTGGCAACTTGTTTTCTTCCACCTTTATTATGCATAATATATAACATATAGTATGACTCAATTTTGTTAATGACACATTAATGAATGTCACAGTGTTATTTTGAAGATGCATTGTTCTTGACAGTAGCATTGTGTTGTCTGCTGTCCATCTCCAGGTCCCCTAAGGCATAGAGAAGGTCCACATTGGAGGCTGTAGCCATGGTGTTGATCCTGGGTAGACGGTTGAACAGGGAGGATTCTGGGACCAGAGACTCTCCTGCTGTCAAACGCAAGGTGATCCTACAAAACACAAACACACAAAAAAAAGCTTGTTCTCTTTAGTGATGGGCAATCCCGTTCATTTCAGTGATCGGATCATTTCGTTCACGTTCACGGTAAAGATCCGTTCAAAAGATTTGTTCAAATGATTCGTTCATAGCGCGATCGTCCCGTGAAAAACACAATCGCGGGCTAATGATTCGAATCTTATGAACGAATCACTCATGAACGACACATCACTAGTTCTCTTGTCATGGTAGGCCTATGTATTTGTTTATGCTAGTGACTGCCACAAATAGTAATGTCACAGAATTCATAAACCCATTTTGCTCCTTTCCAAAGGTGTTTGAGGTGGACCCCAAAGCTTTAGCCAGCCAGGATGTCTTCGACTTCTCCTCTGGCTCCTCCCACTCGGAGGCCATCTTGCAGGTGTTCAACGAGTTCCGCGACTGCCGCCTGTTCACCGACGTGGTCATCAGCGTGCAGGGCCGCGAGTTCCCCTGCCACCGCGCCGTGCTGTCCGCCTGCTCCTCCTACTTCCGCGCCATGTTCTGCAACGACCACCGCGAGAGCCGCGAGATGCTGGTGGAAATCAACGGCATCCTGGCCGAGGCCATGGACTCCTTCCTCAGCTACGTCTACACCGGACGCGCCAAGATCACCTGCGACAACGTCCAGTTCCTCTTCGAGACCTCCAGCCTCTTCCAGATCACCACGCTGCGCGACGCCTGCGCCAAGTTCCTGGAGGACCAGCTGGACCCCTGCAACTGCCTGGGCATCCAGCGCTTCGCGGACGGCCACGCCCTGAAGCTGCTGGCCAGCCGCTGCCGCAGCTATGCCCTCGCCAACTTCACGGACGTGGCTCAGCACGAGGAGTTTCTGGACCTGCGCATGGACGAGCTGGAGGAGTACATCTGCAGCGACGAGCTGGCCATCGGGAAGGAGGAGGTGGTGTTCGAGTCGGTGATGCGCTGGGTGTATCACGCCACGGAGCAGAGGAAGCCCATGCTCAAGGAACTGCTGCATCACGTCCGCTTGCCTCTGCTGCACCCCAACTACTTCGTCCAGACGGTGGAGGGAGACCAGATCATCCAGAATGCTCCAGAGTGCTACCAGCTGCTGCACGAGGCCAGGCGCTACCACGTGCTGGGCAATGAAATGATGTCACCCAGAACACGCCCACGCAGGTAAGGTTCACT
>NC_137814.1:45901884-45974384 GCF_963921795.1 Nannobrachium achirus | reverse complement strand
GTTTGTTTTAAGCATGTTGTCGTGCCAGATAACGCAGCGTTTGCCACACAGAACAATACAGCGAGTATGTGCTAGAATAAATAACGATAGGAGGGCATTTTAAAGTCAATTGAATAAATATTTCTGTGATTCCCTGACACTATGTCAGTGTGCCAATGTGTTAAACCCAACCCACATGGTGCTCAAAAACGATTAAAACAAATCAAAATAATGATTTACAACTAATTTAAACAGGGTCTGATTTATATACTACAACACAGACAGCATACAGTATACTGTATCCTTTTCAAGACAATCCAGGCGGGGAAAAACAAACGTTTTTCTCTTCCTTGCGTTCATTCCACAGTTTTACTGGCTCTCACTAATGAGATAATAAATGTCATTCAGCTCATTGAGTTTAACGAGCTTCAACAAAATGTATGCTGATTAATCCAAGGCCTGCGGAACCTGCACACAATAACCTAAAGTCAACAGCAGCTCATTAAAAAATACAGGGTTGTAGAGGTGATCCTTCTGAAACATTTGAATGGTTTATTTATGTCCACATCAACTGTGCACACGCACACGCACACGCACACGCACACGCGCACACACGCACACACACACACACACACACACACACACACACACACACACACACACACACACACACACACACACACACACACACACACGTATAAACACAAACCATTGCATATGTGATATATTATGTCCTGGCTAACTGAGGATAACACAACAAACATTATGCAACTTTTACAATCCACTATGTCAAGTTAGATCAAACTGCACTTAACAGTACAGTACATCAGTTACCTTTGTTTGAGTGATTTGAAGGGAAATGTTTGAACTGCAGGATGCAACACATGCATCCAATCTTCCCCATTACAGTTCAACCCCATGGCTACCACAGTTTAAAGGCCATGAAACGAAAAAATAAAACAAATGAAACTATATCCGTCCGATTATACGAAGCTCCTAAGAAGAAACATTTCTCATGTTGTTCACATGGTTGGAAAATTAAGCGCAGCTTTATCTAAGCTTTCAGATGAAAACGTTTATGTGCTTTATTTCCCTGGCTTGTGAGCATAATGTGTCATTCTCTCTGAAAGGCTCTGAATATTCAAAATGGAACTCTTCATACCAAACAATGCTTTCCATTAACTCCACATGCCATGGAGCTGATTTAAGCATTCTTTCAATACATTTTGAATTTTAATGACATCCAAAATGCACTCGCTCTCTCACTGACTTAAAAACATATACATACTATCTTGTGGACTAGAGTTTCACTGACACTGATGAGGACTATGTATTCTTTACAACTCTACTTGAGACAGCAGGGCTGAGCAAAATATATCAAAACCGATACTCAGAACCAGTAACCGACTTTAATCTTACTCATGTAGGTTAAATCAAGTAATCGTGAAGCATGGTCTTTTAAAACCTAACCCTTTTAATTTGTTTTATATCAACAAAACAACACGAAAACATTCTAACTGAATTCTTATAATCAATCAAATCGACTAGTCTGATTAACCACTTAACCCTGTATTATACATTGTTGTACAATGGTGGGCGTACAAAAACAGTGAAGATCTAGAAGCTCACAATGTGCGATGCGTTATGAGCATGTAGATCTGCTATTTTCACTATCTTATTAAAATTGGCTTAAGGGAGGACAAACCAGTGGGCAGGAGGACTGGTGACTCAGCCATAACCATAAAAGGATTTCCCAATACAGCTATGCCCATTTATGGAGTGTGTTGTCTAACCTCAATGTGTCATGAAGACATAAGGCACAAACAAATCAGTCAGCTCCATATATGGGTGCAAAAGGGCAAGCCCATATATGGACATATACAGATGACATCAGGGATCTCCGTATATGGGCATAAAAGGGACAAGGATGACAGATGACAGATACAGAGATCTCCATATAGTATGGTCCATGAATTAAATACCAAGGACTTCCAACGTAAAAAAGACTGTAAAAGGTCTTATTTGGGATATTCCTTTTAGGCAGGGTGTTTAACTGTACTTGTACTGTACTACATTTCTATTGTATTGACTATAGTTGTACTGTTCTCCATTTTTGTCTAATAAAATAATCAAACAAAAAAAGAATATCGTCGGATTGGCGGTGTGAGGGCCGCATCTCGAACCTAGTTTGTTAATAATCGTTCATTAATCATAATCAAGGAAAAAGTAGTGAGGGCCGCATAGTGTCTCGAACCTAGTTTGTTAATAATTGTTCATTAATCATAATCAAGGAAAAAGTATTAAATCATTGTGAGTGATTTGAAGTTATAGTGCCCAGCCCTAATATTTGACCTCACTATATTCTCCATGGAAAGATTAATGTTTTTGTTTACACACTATAGTGTACTTTCATCACTGTCTGGACTGATTCCTGCTGGAGGCAACATCTGAGAGGATACTTGTAAATATACCGGGCATCTCTTAGATCAGTGGTTCCCAAACTTTTTTTGTCTCAGGGCACCCCATGAATATCTTTTTTAATCCGAGGCACCCCTACATTATAATTTTCCCTCCCAGCACGTTATATTTATAGCATATTGTCGTTGTTGGAAGGAAACCTTGTATGTCCAAAACCGTTTTGTATTTATCATCTATAAAATGTACTAAACTAGTGAAAACAGCAGATCTACAAGCACACAACGCCTCGCAGTTTTGTGCGACAGTCTTGTATGATGAAGCAGGGCTTTGCTTTACCAAAAGACGTACACATTTGAAACTTGGAGATACAAGGTTTCTGCCCGACAGTGACGATATTTTAGTGATTATGTTGCGAGGAAAACGTTGAGATAACAGCCATTTTGGTTAGAACTGACTGAAAATAACTTTGTTTAAAATGATACTCAATATTTTTGCACGTGTCCAAATAAATTCCAAATATTATCGAATTATCTCGCGGCACCCCTGGACTGCCGTCACGGCACCCCAGGGTGCCCCGTCACCCACTTTGAAAACCCCTGTCTAAGATACACTATGAGTATGACATCCTATACTCTCACCTGAAACATTGTTAGTGCGATTATTGTATCACAGCAGCCAGGTCATGTTACTCTTTTAAAATACAAATATCTTTCTGCAGGAAAGAAATGCAAGTGCTATTATGTAAAGCCACCATAAATGCTGAACACAATAAGCAGTATGTAGGCCAAACACTGTGAGATATGCATGGCTGATTCTTGGCCATTGGGAGCTCTTGTTTACAACATGAATAGTACCTGTCTAATCTTAGACTGGACGTTATGAGCTGGTAAATGACCATGAATTCATGAACAAACACAGGCTATATTCATAAGAAATCATTCATTTTCCACCACTGCAATAGGAGTGACTTAATTTTTGTGTTTTTGGCTCAGGTGTTTTATGAAAATAAAATTACTACATTTGAGATTTTATACAAGTCTCTCGGGCATGACTAATAACTCCTTTCTGTGGCGATGCTTTCTGCTGTTTATTTAATCATATTAATCTGTCAGTGGGCAAAACTCCACATTAATATATTTACAAGCTGCAGCGGCGGATTAGGTCATATTTAATTAACTAATTCAATTTCGCAGTAAACTGTACCGTAGTAGTGTTAGGTTTGTCTGAATAGAGCACTAATGGAGGACACGGTGATGATGACAACAGTGGAACCATGGGGGAATTACAGAAAGACTTACTCACGCTTCTTCTGAAGGCTGCTGAAGAGAGAGAGAGAGAGAGAGAGAGAGAGAGAGAGAGAGAGAGAGAGAGAGAGAGAGAGAGAGAGAGAGAGAGAGAGAGATTTGGCACCAAAACAGAAGGTCATCATGGGAAAGACACTGGTCATCCCTCCCAAAAATTACCAAGGTTGTGCTCTTCAGAATATGACGTGTGGAGTATGATGCATGGGCCCAGGGGACTGTGTTGAACCTTTTGAAAGACAGGTCGTCGGCCCAAAATACATGTGGCCCTATAGTCTTGTCTCTGTCGTGGACTTTGTCACTGTGTTTTTTATTCATGGTTCACAGGTCTCAAAGCTCTCTTTCCCATAGTTCGGTCCTTAAAGAAACAAATGAATAGAAAGCCTATTTGAATGTATAAAACAACAACATCAACCAACATTCTGTCTGTAGGGGTGGGAATGGAGCCTATAGGGCCTAATAGGCTCCTAGGCTTTTCAAAGGTATCATCTGTATTAGGCTACTATTGACTTGACGCTCGGGTTGTCCAGTGGTGAAGTGCCTGCCCACCACCACACAGTTTGTGGGTTCAAAGCCACATCCAGAATGGTCCACTATCCATTACTGTATATTACATTGGATAGAGGTCAGTGACGTAGTTAGAAATGGATGAGTATATTAGAGTCAGAATCTTGGGGTGTTTTGCTTCAATGACAGCTGATATGTACTATTGTTTAAGTAGGATGAAATGCTGTGTATTTGACTATCCAGAAAATAACAAGCAGATCATTGTATTCTTCATTAAGCCGCCAAACACTCTCTAATCATGTAAATAGAGAGAGCACAGAGCTACGACTCTCACTTTGGCGTAGATGAGTAAAGGAAAGCCGTCTCGAGGAGAGGAAACCATTTGATCATCATCCCTCTCTCTTCTCAGAGACAGTCTCTCCATCACTAAAGCTGAGCAGTCTGGACTTAAGGCGCGACGTGACGTAGGGTAAGAACTCAAACCCAGTTAGGTTCAAGCTTTTCAAACTCTAATTCTTAAATGACACCTGTAAGGAAAGATTTACATGTAGCAGTAACCCCTAAGAGGCTGTTCTTCATCTGGATTATGGGAGACCACTGTGGCGTTTACATAGAAGTGATAAAAGCTTGCATACTGAATGAAAGGTTTTCTTCTATGTGATATACAGTACATAGCAATAAATATTAGTATAAAACAAGCAAAATGGCATATAGCTTCCCAGTTAACAAGTGAGATGGAAAAGTAATTAAGTGTGGATAGCCAATAGTTAGGAAGATTATCAGCCCAGCTCCATACAATGAAGTATGTTTGACCAAAGAAAAATGGCCACTGTAATCAAAATAACATTTAAATAGACTGAATCCGGCCACACTCACCATGCACTTGTTGGGTTTCTCTCCAGAGTGTACCCTCATGTGGATGAGAAGCTTGTAGCGGGCATTAAAGGGCTTGTAGCGCCGCACGCAGCCCGCCCAGAAACAGGAAAACTCCTCCCCTTTCCGCTGGTCTATGTGCGCCTTCTCAATGTGCCTCACCAGCTCCTCCTGATGGCCATACGTTGCACTGCAGTCGATCCAGCGACACTGGCCCTGTTGGTCCATTGTGGCGTCAGGAGGTCCAGGAAGCCTCGGGGAATGAAGAGGGGATCGGTCCTGACCAGGGAGGCCTTGTTCCCCTTGGAGGGGTTGGCTCAGATGGAACAGCTCCCCCTGAGGATGGTTGCTGAGCTGAAACAGGTCCGCCTCACATGTCAGGAAGTCATCTATTGGCTCCTGTTTTATTGAGTGATACTCAACCTGAAGCTTCTGCTGTTGCTGGCGGCACTTGTTGAGGGATACGTGGGCCCCCACGGTGCTACTGAGAGGGGAAGAGGAGGTCAGCAATAGTGAGGACGAGGAAGAGGTAGAGGAGACAGAAGAGGAGGGGGAGCAGAAGGAGGAAGAGGAGGGGGAGGTGGAGTGCATCTGATGGAAACCTTCCTGCCTCTGCTGGGCACCGTGCTTGGCCTCTGTGTGTAATGTAGGTGAAAAGTCTTCCGATGTCCTATTTATAGGAGAGCCGTTTGTCTTATAGGAAGAGCAGAGGAGGGAGGTGAGGTCGAGCCCCAGGGAGGTAAGGGACAGGGAAGTCCTCGGGTGATAGCACAGGCCAAGGCCCCCAGAATGGATAGACGGAAGTGAGTGACAGAGGTCCCCGGGGGACGACGGAGCTTCAAAATCCTCTGTGTCCTCGAATACACTTCCAAAACCAGGTAGGGTTAATTGGGTGTCAGTGGGTCCAAGATCTGGGGGCCACATGTTCTCCTCCTCTTCCTTTCTCCTAATAAAAGATCCTTGTAGTGAAATTGTTGTTGTTGACTCAGATGGAGCTGATGAAAACCCTGTTTAGGTCTCCATCGTTAGAGAAGAGATCCAGAGCATCTTTCAATGCTCAGTACGTGAGTGGATACGCTGCCGCTGGCCATGCTCATTTGGACTCGGGTTTACTCAACGTTCTTTCATATGTGCCAAACTGGTGCATGGTCAATATCTCCTTTGTGCACTGTGGGAGACAAAAAACAAAACAAACCTTGACTTGAGTCATTATAATAGAAAGAAACAGTAATATAAAACATTATTGCACACACTGTAACAATACCACAAATTAAAACTGTGAGCAGAATTGGCAAAATGCTTTGTCGGACAACCTGCCATGAATTAACGAATCATAAAACTGGACCGTGGGGAAACGTTGTCGCACTCTGCACGTTCCTCCTTTCATTTCCAGCCTCCTGCAAATCCTTATCCAGTCATTAACATTACATGGAGCAAGGTAACCGGCACACAAGGTCAGGGATGAAATCAAACCCAAACAAACAGGGTTACAGCCCACCTTCTTGTCAACAGGCCTCAATCAAACCGGCTAGGAGTCTGTCACTGAGGAGTGTATATTTGTCGGGCCCGGTTCATAATGGCATGCGCTACAGGCCACCCTGACAGCGAACAGCCAGGCATTTGTACAGCAGCAGATTGCCTGGAACCCGCTGCCAGATGAGACGGCTGGCCTGGAACTGGTGAAGAGATGGAGGGTAATGGGCCGCAACTCTCCGCTAACTAACCTGCAGCGTAGGGGCCTGGAAAACAGAGACCTCCAAACCGAAGGCCCCACGCACCTCCTCCCATCACTTATACAGTAGCTCCACTGTGCAATGGTCCTTGCATGTTCACTGGGACACAGCTAGCTAACACTGCACTGTGTCATCTGCCAGACACTGATGATCTAATGTGCAACAGGATCACTGCCATACATAATTGGTCATCGGAAAAGATTTGATGGGATTTTATGTGTCTGGAAGACCTTTTATGAGCCAAAAGACCGACACGACCATGATGATCAGTACGTAAACTTCTCTAGTTATATTAGCCGAGGAAGGAGGCAGTAAGTGTAGGTTTATGCCCTTAGTTTCCTGGTACACTCTGGTTTACAGTTTTATGATTCTTCCCGTAAATCGCTGGAGTTCCCCTCACCAGAGTCATGTAGCGGGCCAATCGTGGGAACTGTGGTTAGATGCTAATTAGAGATGTTGCTGTTGAGGGCCCAAATGTGTCAGCGTGTGTCGAGGAGAACAGCAGGATTAATGTTACTTATGTAACAGACTTGGTTTGGCAAGCTCCGGTCCAAATGATTACCTAATTGGGTACCTGTGTTAAAGCATAAATCACACGAGTCCATGAGAGTTTAGTGGGACATCTGTGGGACGTCCAGATGACCAGCAATTAAAACAGTCAAATAGCGATTTTATTTACCATATAGCTTTTGAATATGAACCAAAGAACTATTGAATATTCACCTATACTGTACCTGTTTGATCTGTATCATGTGATAATAATCGGAATCATCAGAATCATGTTTCCCCAAAACAGAATCTCATGCAGCCTTATGCTGTTAAAATAGCGAAAGAGTGGGGCATAACTATAAGCTCTGCTACACACAGAGGGAAAAAAGGGGATTTTTAAAGAATCTGCAGGGTATCTATTCAAGGATGACTTTGGTTCCGATCCAGAAGGACGAGTCAGACAGTAAACCTAAGAAAAGTGTCCCACAAAGCCCCAAGTTATCCAACAGACTTTGTAAAATAGCAGGCATCTCATATGGTGTCTTTTAAAAAGCACTGCTCACTGAGGTTAGCTAAACACAGCTGTGGCATTTCAGGACAAGTAAATGTGTACTTGTCTCAACAATAAGCACTTCGGTTCTTGAATTACACACTTTTTGTCGAACTGAAACATGGGAAAAAGGTTCCTCATTGAAATAAATAACAGGCATGTATTCCTCAAAAGGATATTCACATCCTTAGGATGCTTCTGTAGAATGAGTTTTTTTTGCATCAAATATCTTGATGATGATGATGATGATGATAGCAGATAAATTACTTTGAAATGCATTATTCTTTCATTTCATTTTGACAAACTCTTGCCACTTATACATATAATGTGTAAAGCAGAGAGTAAGTTGATAATTACCAGACCATGAGGACATAAGTGTTTTTCCAATGCAGTGTAATCAGTGTGAAGGTCACTTGCCAAAGACAATCAGCCTTTTCTAACATCTTATAACTGAAACCAAATGTTTACACATCTGACAAATTGTCATGTCATATGTTGTGAAAGTAATGTGCAATTTTGAATAAACATATTCAAATTCAATCCAGCAGCTCCCCCTCCAGTGAGTCCAGTCGTTGGTTTCACACTGTTTGGTGCCATTATGACTTGGCTCAGACAACAGCCTCTCATTAAGAGAGAGAGACTGGTACAGGTAGAGTGTTTTGAGGAATTCGTAGTCCTCACAATGAGACACAGCACAACGCGTTGTGAGCTTGTAGATTTAGGCTATTTTTGGTACGCAACACCGTCGCACGTTATAACAACATAAACCAGACCTTTTGCATAAGGCATTCATGCTTGTGTCCTTTGAGGAATAAGGCAGAAGAGAAGCAGAGAAAAATGACAACGCAACTGGTGCTGTGTGCATTACAATGGGATCCAAATGTCTTTTTTAAAATCATAGTGATGATGTTTTCCACCGCTGCCTACCTTTAAAAATAGGAATGGAACGTCGCGCTGAGACATATGGTTCAAAGAACCTAGCATATGGCTATCCACTTCCTAAAACACAATGAGCCACATCATATCACTCAGCCAAAGGTTCGCAGACATACAGTAATACAAACAAGTCCCATTTGGAATCAATAAACCATTACCTTCTGTGTGCATAATACAAGTGCAATTATTCATGTTCATTTAACCATAGCTTCTATGTCGTATTTATCATAGTTTACTATCTTTAGCACTAACTTTATCTTAACTTAAAGCTACATTCTGTAACTTTCATGTCTTATCCAGGATTTGAACCTGGGTCCCCTCTGCACGGTGAAATGTATGTAGAGACCAGGGACGTGCAGAGAATGTTAGAGAGGCAGGGGCTGAAATTTCTAAAAGGGCCTTTTGGTAAAACTATTGAAAATAGTAGACCTCCAAGCTCATAGCGCGTCACGCTGCGACGCGGTGTAAGCTTGGAGGTCGGCTATTTTCGGTATATACCACTCTAAACTAAGCATAATCAAGTGAATACTGGAGATGTGGTTTATCGTTTATGGTATGTATTTCTACACAGAGAGGGCAATTCTCTCAACATAGGATGCTGCATTCAAGTTCAGGAGAGTTTGGACAAGGCAGTTCTTTTGAATGCTGCCTTCAGGTATATGGCATATGGGATTTGCATTTCTTTCACCATAGTAAAAACTGCATTCATGGTCTGGAGAGGACACTTTTTACACACGGGTAAAAGGGCAGGGGCTCAAGCCCCCTTTGATGTCTATGTGTGCACGTGCCTGATAGAGACTGCCTGTTTGCCAGGCAATAACACTTGTCAACCAGTCGTGGTCAAACCAGAGAATAGGCTATAAATGTCTCAATAGAAGAACAGTGAGACCAAATACAACCACCAAAATGTTATAAGTTATATTGCATTAACATACTCAAAATACATTCGTATTCACCAAAAACGTTACATAGTTTAGCTTTAAAGTCTAGCTGCAATGGGTTCTACGTTTATGGTCCATCCAAGTAACAGAGTGTTTTCTATTGGTTAGTGAATCTCTGCAGATGTTCATACTGTACATACATCTGCAAAGATACTGCAATTTATTAGAATCCTTGTGGGGTAATAGCGTGTAAGTAAAAGGTCATTAGCACTGCTGGTGATACCATCTGCTACACAAATGATACACGTAGCCTTCGAGATTAGTTCAGGAAGAATATACTCGTGAGGTTCACACTGCGCTATGTGGGTGCATACGGATGCTTATTACAACGGTATTATGCAAGGTCCCATACGTCATACACTGACATGGCAATCAGCTGATTAATTTCCGGGTTATTTAAGCTCTCCTCAGTCTGTTCTTCCTACTGCTGTCTTTTGTACCTGGACTGCTGGTTTGCACCTGTATGGGGGTTGTTATTATATGTCTATCTCCCTGCTCTTAATGGTTAATGATGGTTGTCTAATTGTGCTGAGCAGGGAGAAAATATGTAGCAGAGCCTGAACGCCAAGATAAATATTATATCCACACTTGTATACTCTCAGTCTATAATAACATATTGGTTAAATCTATTCGTGAGTTATCTGACTGAACTGTTTATTTCTAACATCTGCTAACACCTGGTCTGAATCTCTGAGATCAAAATAACATTGAATCATTTGTATGTATCTGTGCATACAGTACAGTATGTATTAAGTATTTCCGAACGAACCTATATTAGCCTCTTCTGCCTTAAAAAAAAAATAAAAAAAATAAAAATAAAACAATAACACCATTTCCCTCCCACAGTTACCTTCTGAGATACTAGCCTCTCTGTTGCTTTGATGAGGATAAAAGTAGAATAAATATTGACTAATTGACTAATTATAGAATAAATATTTCTAAAGTGTAATATTGTTACTGTATCAGATACATTTGACATTTTCTTAATTACCTCCGCTAAGGAGGCAATGTCATCCCGCCTGTCTGTCTGCCTGAATCTTAGCAGGATATCAAACAGTTATGAACGGATTTTCACAAATGAAATGATTGCCAATGATTGGCCCTTGACCAAGGAAGAAAATGGTTAACTTTTCATGACAATTTGCCAAAAGGGAACGTGGTAGTGGACGAGGCCTTTCATAATAATGCACAAACTTCTAACAAATTTGCATAATACCACAAACGTTGTATCAAAGGCCCAGGAAGAACTGATTGACATGCATTAAGATAGGGATGGCCGATATCGATATCAAAGATATAATAATTGCTGTTATGGCCGATAACCGATATAAACCGATATGATCTCATTTTGTATTTAAAAATATATATTTGATAATTTTGTCCATCCTGAAGGGGCATATAAACAATGAATTTGAAAAAGCAATGCCTCTTTTTTCCAAAACTAGGGACACACTATTGGCCCATATCCCAAAATAAACAGCTTAAAAGTAGTATTTTTTATTCCAAAATGTTCCAAATAGTTGACTCTTGAGCTTCCCCAGAAGACACTGAGCATATTTTCTAGTAGGCTACTCTACACAGTTTTTGTTTAAAAATGTCTCAATAGAAAACAACACAAAATGAGAACAGTCTTACATAAACAAGCACTAGACATATTAATTAATACTACATGGGTGTGAACTGAAATTGAGGCAGTAGTAGCCTTTCAGTCAGAATTGTACACCACTCTCATGTCACCTTACTATGCTCTCACTCACAATGACCAGACCGGCTGTCACTAACGCTCCTCTGATGTAAGACAGATAACATTCCAAATCAATAATGCTGTTATTATAATGGTGAAGGATGGCTGGCATCACAAGGACCAGACCGGATTCCATTTGTATAACGGCATATTTTCTGGATGAACGAGTATATTCTTCTGTTTTGTTTTACTATTTTTAATTGAAAGGACAATATATTAGAGCAACACAGGGCCTAATAACGATGTGAACGATGTGATGTCATCATGTGGCCCGTCTTAAGACAGGTGATCTGATTTCATGTAGTATTTACGTGATATCTGATTTCCAATGAATGAAATCAGTATTCAGTACTATAAAGTGCAATTACATAATCTCCGTATTTGGGCAAAGTTTCAGCCTAATCCGTCAGATGGACGGACGGACGGACGGACGCACACACACATGCACGCACGCTTGTATTGTTCACCCTATCCAGGACCTGGTGATCTTGCAGGGGCAGGCATACACATATTAAGAGAGAGAGAGAGAGAGAGAGAGAGAGAAAAATAACATTACAAACATATGAATGGAGCTGTGTGTTGTAAACGAGAACACGTGCTTCAAACGATGTCACTTCCTCAAGCAGGTGTGGAATCTTTTTCCGATGTTTTCTTTACGTGACTCCACCATGAATCACAGGGACAAACGTCCTTTAAAACGATTCATTATCATTCTGCTCTCAAATCAATATAATAGGTGGATCCTCGTTCAATCCACACCTATCGTATAACTTTGTCATCCTGGCAGACCTAAACATTTACAAGCAGGTGCGAATCTATGAGAAACATTGACCTTGCGCAGATGGCAGGAAATTCCAGTGAAATGACAGTCACTTGGTCCAAACCACAAGTTACTGAGAGTGGAGTCAGTGGACCAGAACCATAAAGCCAGATCGAGACTATGGACTCCTCAAGGGGTCCAGTTTGCCAACATCTTGAAACAGGAGCAGCTTTAAAATATGCCAGTTAAAACTCTTTTATGGTTGTTTGCATCCTGTGCGTTGTATATTCAAACCCTCACGCCGTTACATGATTTTAAATCAATTATATTACGGGTGCATGGGTTTAGAGTTTTTTTGGGAGGGTCCAACAAAGGTTGAGTTAAGAGCGGCTTGTGATTCATCTTCTGGCAAGCCGCTGTGTTTATCTATACGAGTCCATATATCAGGCTGAACTGTATCAAATAGCAGGATATGGTACTCTCTGACAGACTGTGGGCCACTCCTTTGCTTGATGTCATCGGACGACTGAATTTTACACAGCCATCAGATTACAGTAAAAAACATTAAAGTGCAATCAACCTTTTGAGGGTCATATTGTAAATACATTAGGGATGAAAGATGAAGAAAAGATGACAGACAAAAAAAATGATCTATCTCAAACTAATGTCATGAGTTTGCAATACTTCCTTGTCTCCATATCATTCAAATAAGTCATTTGAAATGTGTCCTGTCCTCAATAGTACCAGCACTCTGTCCAAGAATAATCAAAAAAGTCTATTGGAAGGTAATGACTGAAAATCACTGCAAAAGCCACAGTGAAATTCCCATAACTTATCCGTCTGTATTTCCAAGCGGCCCCCAGAGAAGCCAAGAAACATTCATCCTTCATTTTTCATAGTAAAACCTTGAAATGTAAATGTGCTTTTCCTCTGGGAGCAGATGAAACGAGAAACGTTACGTACTGTTATGTGTCCTCCACCTATTCGCTGAAGCCTCATCAATCTTGACAGAGCTCTTTAATGTAACTGCTCTACTTGTTATGTTTGTATGTTAGCATTAGGTGGCTTCCAGCAAAAATATTTGAATTATTATTATTTTGCAACAACTTGTCTATATTGAGTCTGGTTTTCACTTCTCTATGAGTGTGTGTGTTTCCTAACACCAACCACTTACTAATAGAAAACACTCCTGTTGCTACTTGCTACTGGATCATAAACGTAGATCTGTGTGTCAGACACACATTTTCAATCTGGCATAAAATATTTAATTCCTGATTTATATGTGGTTGCGTGCCGTGTTATGCACCGAAAATAGGCAGTTTACAAGCTCACAACGTGTTGCGCTTATTAGTATAAATCACTCCTTACAATCCAACAGGAACAGAATCAGACACTTGACATCATGACAGATGTACATGTGCTCTACATCTCAACATAGTGAAAACAAAATAATATTTTTTAAATAAATAGGGGCAGTTAGCCAAGGGATCTTAGCCAAAGAGGCCCTTATTAGGCCTATATCGCACGCACGCACGCACGCACGCACGCACGCACGCACGCACACACACACACACACACACACACACACACACACACACACACACACACACAAATTCCTAAAGAATAAATTAAAGTGTTCTGAAAATAGCCTCAGGAAAGAGTTGCATTTACATCATATGTTAAAATCATAGGCTAAAGACTGTAAGAGACAACCGTGTAATACCTTCCTGTTTTTACCCCACAAATTAGGCAGAGAGCAGAGGCTGAATTCTGGAAGCTGAAATAATTACCCCAAGTAAACACTGCTTCAAAAACTATTTTAGCCTGTAATAAATACACCAAAAGAATGTTGGAACAATTACCTCTAATACTCACAGTGAGTCCAATATCCAATTCCTGTCACCCTTGGGAGTTGCAAAAGACTAACCGGCCAACAAAAATATTTTTTGAATGCACCAGAAATGAGCAAATGGGCTCTCTGCATCTGGTAGGCCTTGATCAGTTGATGTTCATGAAACGTACATGAATGATGTCATATTATCTATGCATGCAGCTGAGGAAAAAACAAGTAACAGACTGTCCCCATCACCACACTATAAATCTAGATTATAGGATCAAAATCAATGCTGCATCATTAATACATTAATCTGCTGAGTTTAAGAGATGAGTTAAAAAGCTTGCGTAAGACAAAGTACCCTACATTTGTTTATTATATGACATATTAGTCCCACATGAGTTTTTAATTAATGATGTCTTGCAAGTACACAAGATAGGCTATAATGTACAATTTTGTACATCAGTATAATGTTATTACTTGTAATGAACACACACTGTATTCCTCTCAGTTATGGAGCACAAGCAAAAGCACCTCAAAATATAAGCCAAAATTATGAAGCTTTATAAACTCACACCTTCAGCAGAGATCACAAGCTTAAGTTATAGATGATGCCTGGAAACACACTGGCTCCTCTATGAACAGTAGACCATCCTCCTCCTTAAGGGTTATTCTCCACAAAGCTCCATGTTAGTGATACTATAAGACTAATGACTAAACAAGCCTGCACGTCTGTTGGGCTTTCTGTAAGTCATATTTCCACCCCCTGCATAGCTGCTTCATTCCAGCCACATTACATAAATCAGCTAGTCGACAGCAGAGTGGGAAGGACGAGTCTGATTACTGATGGGGGAGGAGGGATATCACGGTGCCCTATTTGGTGCGAGTTCAATAAATAGAGAGTATTTATTAGTCTTCCAATAACACATTGTTTCACAATCATAACAACTTGTGTAATCCACTTATGTCCTTGGAGGGGGGGGAGCAGATTAAAATCAAGCTTCAAGAAAGTTATATTTTCTTAGGAATTCAGGAACAGTAGAGACTTGGCCAGAATGGACACCTAATTGAGCTAATTAGATATAATGACAGCCGACAGGCAATGGTGCATTCGTGCACCCACTCCAACCAAACGTTAGATTTTGACAAATAGAATTTGGTTTAAAATATTAGAGGCAAATAACAGTGCAAACATAGGGTGTTAATAGACAAGCTGGCACAATGACAATCGCTACAGCCTCTCTGTTGCAAAATGTTGAGCAATAGGCCTCCTAGGTTATAGTCTAATTAGGCAGACTAATTGGTTGGGAAGCAACCCAAAAAGTTGTGCTTTTCACAATAAAGACACAAGTCTATAGCTTACAGGTACACAAAAATGCAACACTATATTATAGCAGTTGTTCTCAAAGTGGATTTCAGGGACTCTATAGGTTTCTTTAGGTGGTCTAAATTGACCAATACAAGTCTGTAACTCTTGAGAAACCCTGCTATATATAGGATTATAGGAAGTTTCCCATATCCTTACCGTTGCTGCGCTGCCTTATAATACGGTGTCCACAGTGTCTGTCCGTTGCGCTGCTGCTGCTGGGTCCACGCGTGCCGTTTCACACCAGCCCAATAAACTGAGATACTGGACTGGACAACTCTCACGTGACGTGATTTCAAGCACTTGAAATTACATATAGCAGCGCTCAGAACGAGGCTGATGTTCTCTGTTGTTGTAACAGCGTATCCAAGAACAAAGTACAGTCCATGGGAGGTAAGATTCTGGAGCAACTCCTGCCCGTTTACGCTGGGGGAAATCACTCATCACATTACCCCCCCCCCCCTCTCTCTCTCCCCCCAAACCAACCCTCCATGACAAATGGACTTGGATTGCGCACTCGGGTCCGTGAGGGGTTTCTTAATGATAAACGCGTGACATACGGGTATTTACCAAATAATGTATTTTTTGGTGGCCAT
Organism: Nannobrachium achirus; assembly: GCF_963921795.1. Classification (NCBI taxonomy): domain Eukaryota; kingdom Metazoa; phylum Chordata; class Actinopteri; order Myctophiformes; family Myctophidae; genus Nannobrachium; species Nannobrachium achirus. The sequence continues at coordinate 45,958,357 of NC_137814.1, read as the reverse complement.
TTGCCATTTTAAATGTTTGTTGGCAGACACGGAAGATTTCCCCAGTCCCCACTCTTGTTGAACAAATCATATTTCATATCACAGAGTCTAGATGAGTGATGGATGTATATGTTTGTATATATGGCTGTAATTACCAGCAAAACTGACAGAAACACAAGCACATACAATCATTCCAAACCTTTAATCTGTAAATGTGTTTACAGTAACATTGCAAGTCAGAGATATCATTTTGATACCAAAGCTGATGCACAGGGCTGTAAACAAGCCTCCTGGGACCGTGTGCAAAACAAAACCAGATGTTCCGAAAACAATCCACAAAAGAAACATTCTCTTTTAAAATTGTGACTGTGGGGGTTTCATCTCGTATGACACACAAATACAGAAAACAGCTTCAGTCACTGGCATCTCTGAATCATCATACCATCTCTGGCTCTCCGAGCACAGAACGAAATATTTAGAAGTCTTGTGGGTACAATGTGTATTCAACGAAAGAGCGTAGTATGAAGCATGAAACCAAGACCACATGTTCATGTTTCCAAAGGAAATACAAAGAGACCTTTACATCTAATCTGAATGTACCAAAAGTAAAAAATTATGTGCAGGATATGACGTTTTACAGCTGATAACGCCACTTTGGAAACGGGGTACTCATACAAAAATCCTCTATGGGCTAGCTCAAGTCCTTCATACATGAAGTGGCCGCAACTCTGAAGCACACATCTGTCATTGTTACTGAAGAGTTGCTCTCTCCTTATGCATAGAACCGTGTGCCTCATTATATAGTTAAGTCATGAATGATGAATAATAACAAAATGAGGCACTTTCATGAGATTCTGCTTGTCACTTTGCTCCTTCTGAACCAAGCTGAAGAGGACTGATCAAAGGCTCGAAAGCCAAGGTGCACGAGTGTTACTCTTTGTACTCCAGAAACTGTTGCAATCTTTTCCGGTGCTCCGCCGACATCTGTATAGCACTGAGGACATAAATAAATAAATAGTTAGTATGATGGGAACGGGGGAAATACTTAGAAATCATTTCATCAACTATACAGGAGACATTTTATAGAGGTGGGAGGCCGTACATTAAGTGTTCCCCAAAGGTGGTTGTTATCCTGTAGATGGCGGTCTTGAGGGTGGCTCTAAGAGCGAAGCGCAGCGTTTTGTACGTAGTGTCTCCCATGCTGTAGAATGACCTCACAGGCTTGCTGGAGGCATGGGGCAGCTTGAAGTGCCTGTCCACTGCCTGAAGACAAGAAATGTGACAGTTGCATCAATGGCTAATTCAGTTGAAATTCATGTCTTTAAAGTCTTTTACTGAACATCCTTACTAACGCCACTGGATCGACAAGATCTTATTTAGATTGGGTCAGTGTGTACCTTCATGTGAAACTAAAATTCCTCCATCAATTGCTACACTTGTAAATTTGTATTTATTTATTTGAATGTACCTTAAAGCCTAAAAGTAATGGCATACTACACCAGAATAGAAATGTGTTCGGTTCGGCTGGCTACAAACTACAATATGACATCATTCAAAGTTTCAGGTGGGCTGTTCGGTTTGGGAAGCCCCCCAGAAACGAACTGTTCAGGTGGACAATGCAGCAACCTTAGAGAGGAAGTAAAAAGTCTTTTAGCTTGAACACGACCCCTTCACATGTACCTTAAATGCATCTTTTCTCCCCTAGTCTCTCACTCAGATTATGTAGTATTAGTAAACTGTAAACACACCGAGGCAGGGACCAGAGACAGGTGCTGGTATACCGTATAATGAAGGGGGCCTATTATAAGTCACATAACTTGCAAACAAAAATTCATTCATAAGGGTTTACAGATGTGTCACAATAACATTGTAATCATCTGTCCTCTATGCAGCTGAATCTGGTCCATTAACTGAGGGAAATATCATGCACCTTGAATTGAATTGTTATAATAGTTTGTAAGATAATAAAAAAAAGAAAAAAGAAATAAATCCAGAAATGTTTTTTTTATATAATTTGGGGTAAATCATGTTTAATTACTCAAGCGTCATGAAGTTTTGATTATTCAACATGTTGATTGAAATCTCTTGGCAAACTTGAAGGGGCTCCACTCGGTTGTCAAGGTGACATGTAAATAAAGTTCATCCAGTTGGTCTCTGAGGGTTTAGTATGCTACACTAAAGTGTGATTTCATACCGTCAAGCGTACGGCAATACACTAAAGTGTGATTTCATTCTGTCAAGAGTACAGCAAGGAGTGGCGAAATCTGATAGTAGCAAAATAGATTTTATCACTCCAATTTCCCTTGCCACCTCCGCAAAGATTGTGTAATGATTTACTGTCATTGACCATTTCCAGTCACCACCAGCAATTTGAGAAAAAAAAAAAAAACTCTAGTTATCCAGATCAACATGTCAGAAACGAATCCTTTCTTCCCATTGTGTGCCCTTGCCCTATGAATAGTGTCCAAGAGTAACAGATAATACCTCCTGAAGGACCAACATGCTGCTGAGAATGCTGGGTAGCGTAGTCTGTACGACGCCGAACTGGTCTTCGGAGAAGGAGGCTGCTACTAGGTGAGACAGCCCTGGAAGATATTACAAAGTATGGTAGATCAAATCAAGTTAAACCTTTCATCATGACAATTTATACAGTATAAACTCACTTGATATTATTACATTCAAGTTACCTTCCAGTGCCCAGATGTGAGCTTGGCTGTCAGCAAAGAGAGCTTGACTGGAAGGTTCTGGGAGCTGTTGTGGAAGATCACCATTATTAGAATCATTCTACAGTTGTATGGGAACAAACCAGGTTAGCTGGCAGTGATCTATGGATTAGTTGAACGCAGACCTTGACTAGGATTAGTTGGAAGGAAGCAGAGGCAGGACAGATGGTCTTGGGTTAAGGTATACTTCCTCATGACCATTTTCGCTCAACAAAGAATATGTATTACATATGTAATACAGTATTTTCGTTGAGACACACTTACCGAAAAATAAAGTATAAATGAAGCCTTATAGAGTGAGGTGCTCGCTGTACATCATGCACTACTATATGATTTAGGAGGATGGACAAAGGATGCACAAAAGCTCTAGGGAGGAGGTCACAGACATCACCAGTTTAGTTTCTACAGAGAAGATATTAGGACATGGAAGAGATGGGGTTACCTTATCATAAGGGTGGTACAATGATCATTTTCAGGATTTGATAACCCGAGAACATCTTTGGGCAGAGGTGGGCAACCATGTATTTTTGTTCGACAGCTTTCCCAGATCCCAATGGTTAATTGAGTGATTGCACAGTTGGGGTCCAAGCAAGCACCCCAATGGAAACAAGACTGCAAGGACTTTTTTGTTGTGTTCCTTTTAGACAGGGTGTTTTGACTGTACTTGTGCTGTGCTACATTTTTTGTCTAATAAAATATTCAATGAAACAGCAATTAAACTAATGTGACCAATGAATCACACTAGGGCAGCGGTGCACTACATATTATACAAATGCTACAGTCAGCATATCAATTGTCCAGTTGTGCTACAAGTTTAGTTACCATAAAGCTAAGGAGATAACACAGATGCCATTAAACAAAATATATATTATTTATATGCAGAAGGGGAAGATAATTGTTTTTTTGCCATGTGAAATGGCGTCTCATCTGTAACAAGGTGAAGAAGGAAACTTGGACAAGACTTTCGGTTTTGGTTCTGACAAACCACAAATCATTCGACAGGACTTTTCCAGCCAACAGTCAACAGCGAAAGGTGAAGGATTTGAAATCCCAACTAGCAACACAGCGGTCTGTTTTGAGAAAGCCATTTGGTTAAATGAATAAGACCACTGCACTGCAGCCTCTGAGTACTATCGTGTGTCATGCTTATGCCAAAAATATGAAATCATGTCGGGATGGTGAGATGTTCAAGGTGTTACTTTAAGGGATTAGATTATATTTTAAAGAATAGTAGTGCAATATATATTTTCTATGGTGGCATATTGTTGAACTAATTTTGATAACTTTGATTTTAAAATTCAAGTCAGAATAATTATAATACAATTAATTTTAAATTATTTACTTATTCTTTATTACATTTATTTTTATAAAACTTATAAAACTATAGACTCATTCCATGTTTGTATTATTCAAATTCAAAAGCCGTTAATAAGACATAAAAGCAATGGTGGTTTTCACTCTCTGGCAGTGGATGATCTTGCCAGCATTGGAAAACTGCCAAAGTGATCTTGTGCCCGAAAAGGTTGCCCACTCCTGCCATTGGGTCCTATCGTATTCAAATAACTGCCAAGTGTTACATGACTCTTCTTAACTGGAGCTCTTAAAGGAATTAGCAGGGTTGATTGTCACGGTAGGATGGGTGGAAAACCAGTTTAATTAGTAATGCCTGTATGGCAGGGTTCCCCAATTAGTTTTCCCCAAGGGCCGAATCATGTCTAGGGTACCAAGCCGAGGGCCACAACATTGCAGGGGGTGACGGTGGCGTTCCTGCTACTCAAGTGACAGTTCAGATATCGTCGTTGTCTGGTGAAAATCTTGTATGTCGAAAACCGTTCGTTTTGCATTTATCATTTAAAAAATGATTTAAACTAGTGAAAACAGCCGATCTACAAGCACACAACGCCTCGCACCGCGAGGCGTTGTGTGCTTGTAGATCTGCTGTTTTCACTACTTTGGTGAGACGGCCTTGAATGATGAAGCAGGGCTTTACTTTGCGAAAGAACGTACAAATTTGGAGATACGAGGTTTCCACCTGACAACGACGATATACTAGTGTTGTTGCTGCTCTTATACCACCATTATTACTGGGGTCGGTGGGGGCCTGACAGTAGCCCCCTGCGGGCCGCAAATGGCCCGCGGGACGCCTATTGGGGAACCCTGCTGTATGGTGAGTAGGTCTGAAAAACGGGATTAGATTAGTAATGCTACAAGGATCAAGCAATAAACCAGCGTGAGCACTTCACCGAATTCACCAGTCTTAGAGAAAGACAGCATGCACATTCCACGCGAACCTACCTTGTGAAACAAATACATTATCAGCACCCGCTTTTCCAAGAAATGTTTAACCTGAATGAGACAATTAAATGTAGAAAAGAGACCATTTCATTTCTTTATATAAAATAAAACACAGGACAAAGAGTGTCATGTAACAGGTATAGTGCTTATACAGTAGGAACGTCATCTACCATGGGATTTTGATATAGTTGTTAATACCTGTTCTTGTCTGTTCTGGAGGAACTGAGCCAGGAGGCTGGGTTTGGAGGCTGCTGGTTTTGGGCTGGGTGCCGGGGCTGGGGTTGATGGGGGACTGCCATTGGACGGCGAATCTACTGTGAGTGAGAGAGAAAGATAGATTGAGTGTTGTGTGAGAGGAGACCCTTTTTTCCTCCCGGGTCTCAGTCTTCTGTGCTACGCTCCTTCTGTGACACAAGCAGAACTGCTTCTCCTCTAGTAATGATTCACAAGCCAGGAGGCCGGCCTGGTAGAAAATAGTGCTCGCTGCTGGCATTGGGGGGGTACATTTACGATTCTGTGCCTAGGCCGCTTGGGCGTTGGGTCAGCTCTAGTGGCCCTCACAATGCTCAAGCCCGCCAGACACGGCGCACCTCCAATGTTGTAACAGTTTTTTGCCTAACTAACTACTGCTGTAGTCTGTCCTCACCAAACGGGCCGATAAATAAAAAGTGCGACGAGAGGGATTAAATCCCGAGGCACAGGGATTGATGGGCTAATGTTTAACGTTGATGCCACAGTGCATTCTGGAGATGCAGTTCTGCGTGTGGCACAGAAGGGGGTGTCACCATTTTTAACTGAGACTAGGGAGGAAACATTGGTGCATGTGTGAGAGAGTCACAAGTGTGTGTGTGTGTGTGTGTGTGTGTGTGTGTGTGTGAGAGAGATGTGCACCAGTACACAGCATCCAATCTAATTATCCAATGTGCCGTTTGGGTATCTTCCAGAGTCGTCCTTATGTCTTATGTTTATTAGAATAATACATATTGCTTTATTGCCATTACTATAGCTGTAAAGTACATAGAGCTGCAACTATCAATTTTGTTTCATAGTAATTATTCTACATTACTTACTTAGTTCAATTAAATCGATTCATCTGATTAACTGTTGCAGACCTCATGGTCTGTTTCAAAATGTCCTGTAAGGCTACAACAGATAATTAAACTACTACAAATTAACTGATTAAATTATAAAAATAATCAATCTGGGGGTTGATTAAAAAATGTTCAACTCATTGACTGCCCGGCCCGAGTTTCCCGATTTGGGGCCGAAAAATATTAACACAATCATTATTTAGTTAACATCATTGACTGTCTTCAATCCTATCCAAGGGCTTCTGGAGAAACACAAACCATCGGCTATCGTCTGACGACGATTTAGCCTCCTGGGGGCAAGGGACAACGTTTCTGGGCTTCTGTTGTAGCCAGTCCAAATGTCCAAGCCAAGTCTTCCTCTTGGGAGAAACACAACCCATCGACTACTGGACTGGCTACAACAGAAGCCCAGAAACGTTGTCTCTTGCCCCCAAAGGCTAAATCGTCGTCAGACGATAGCCGATGGGTTGTGCTTCTCCAGAATAGGATGGAAGACAGTCAATGATGTTAACTAAATAATGATTGTGTTAATATGATAACACACTGTATGCAGACGGCACCTGTACTTAAAATTAAATCGACCCCCCGGATTGTAATGTTCTATAATGTAATCAGTTAATTTGACTAGTTTAATTATCTGTTGCAGCCTTATAGGACCGTTTGATGCTTAATATTGGAAGTACAAATAGTATGACCTTTAGTACAGGATTACACATAATGTAGAAATGGACTGCATGAACAGTAAAATATATATATATATATATATATATATATATATTTTTTTTTAATCTCACCTGTGGACTGGGACCAGAGTTTGGGGCCCCTCCTCATAATGTGTGGGCTCTGCACGGAGCCGTACCAAGGCGAGGAGGGTTCCAGTGGTCCGGCGAGGCGCCGCAGGGCTGGGGAGGCCAAAGGGCTGTCCACGTTTGGTGTGAAGGGAGAGCTCAGTGCCGGGCTGCACTGAGGCCCCATGGAGCGCATAAAGGCTGAGGCAGGGGCCCAGGTCCTGATCATGGCCCCAGGCCTGGGAGTCATCACCTCCTCTGTACCAGAGCTTACTAATAAGAATGAAATACAAATACACAATTAAATAGATTCAGGGTTTCCATTTGTCATTTCCAAATTCTATACTCCCCCCAGCCAACAATTTCTTCAATCATCTTCTTGTGGTTCCTTATTAACAATAATGTGATTTAAAATGTTTATTTAGTTTTAGTTTTGCTTGACCACAATGCTAGCTAGTTATGTAATTTAGATTAGACAGATGCTTGGTTTGATGTTTTACCTGGAATCCTAGTCACTTTAAAGCATTTAAATTGCTTTCTTTGCCTCTACTTATGTGACCATTTACCCTGTCTTTTGTATACATTTTACTGATCATGCACTTGTTAAGTCACTGCTAAATGCCTAATTATCTATATTAAAAGTGTAGAGGGGTCATAAGTACTTTGATGTTCTTTGCCACATTCTTTCTTTGCCGGGGCACCCGATTATGCTTATTGCAATGTATACATAACTAAATCATCTTCACATTGAACAGATAAGTCACGAGGCTGTTATGTAAGCACAGCATTGCCATAAATGAGAAAAGTCCCCCAAAAGTTCTATACATTTCTATGGCTGTCAATGAAGCCATATTTCTGTCACATAAATAAAAGATCTTCGACAAATTGTGAAAAGTGCCACGCTTTAAAAACACAGTCAATTCCATTAGAACAGGGCAGTTGGTTCATCATGTCTGTGTGTATTGTTAACAGTTCTACTGCCAGATTTATTATTTATTTATTGGGGCTGGTGGCAGCAAAAAGCAGCTTACCTTTGCGATGTTATAGAAAAAAATCTATTCATTATTTTTAAAAGGTTTTTTTTTTTGGACCTACTATATGTGTACTTTAGCCAAGCTGTCGGCAGAGGGCAGGCAGCCTAATGCAAAGAATAGATGTGAATTGGGCCGCTCCGCTTGCCGTCGTTCAGAGCATAGAAATGCATAATCTAGATCAGGTCCACAGAGAACATCCAGGAAGTGAATTGGACATCATTGATGTTTACGTGTGGTGGAGATTTGAAAGCAGCATTACAGGAGATGTTTTTACTGTACACAACCCTCATCAGCTTACAGTCATCAGACAAGGTAAAAGAACGAGCGTTCGTATTGGCAACGAGCTGGGTTGAAAATTGGGGCGAACGGGAACGTCCGAAGCGGTAAAAGAGTTAAGTATTATATACCAGAGCTGTTGGACTGTGCGGAGGTCTTGTCGCTGCCAGTAGACTGGGTCTTGGCCCTGCCATTCGTGGCTACAGTGTCATGGTGGGCAACAAGCCTCTGAGTCAGGTCAGCTAGCAGAGACAGACACTCCTTACTGACGGCGTTCCAGTTATGAGGGTGGCCACCTAGGAAAGACAAGACTAATGTTATTCTCACATTCAGGAACAGAAAATACACGTCTATTTCTGCCCTGGTGCCAAATGGATGTCAGGATTGTTATGTCACAGTATGACATACTGTAGGAAAGGGTTTTACTTGCACTTAAGTGCATTTACAATTAAACCAGATGTACTGTAGGCCTGTGATTTGTTGTTCAATCCCATGAGGGCTGAACACTTAAGTGTTCATATGAGTGCATGGCACTAAAATAAAATATCAAATGTTAATACTAGTAGTTGAGCATGGACATCTGCTCTGTGTTAGGCAGCAAAGTAGCAACAAACCTGGCTGACTAAGACTGAAGACCTCAAGACGTCGCAAAGGACAGTGCTGGGACAGTAATGCCAAGTCCTGCAGAGCTAAAAACTGACATAGGAGGGGAGACCTGTAATTATCTGCATTTCAAAGCTTCGTCGGTCAACACAAAAATGGATAACTGATACTATTATTCGTATTTTAAATGTGTTGATTTACCTTCAAAATCATTGGCTGCTTGCCAGTGAGAACTTTTGCAAGACAATGATTATCATCCTCAGTAAAAGCCGATTGCACTGGAAAACTCAACACCTGGAAAAAAATACAATATATTATAAAATATTTTAAAGTATGAACACAATTTTAGGGAATGAACTACGGTACCATCAAATTAATATAATACCTGTAAAAGCCATGCTATAACACAAATGACATGATGCAGTACACACAAGTAGACTCTGGGAGTTACAATACTGCCCCCTGGTGTTGTAAAAAAGAAAGCAGTAGACAAACTTTTGCATACCTCTGTGACAAAGATTCTGAAGAGCAGCACAGTGATGTACCACTGCAGCAGCAGGAAGGTACCACAGATCCATAGGTGGTAGAGCAGAGAGATGTCCAGCAGCCCAGCTATGGTGTCCAGAGGATGGAGGGAGCTACACACAAGCAAATGCATCAATATTTCTACTTGATTGACCAATTCAACCCCAAAAGTGTAACCTAATGCAGTGGTTCTCAACCTGTGGGTCGGGACCCCCAGGGGGGGTCCCCACATTATTTTTGGGGGTCCCCAGATGATTAACTTAATGTGCAATATTGTTTTCTTGCTCAACAGTAAACCAATCTACATAAAGTTGTATAGAGGGTATCTGCACATTTCTAAAGTGACAATTTAAGGACTTTTTAATACCTCTAAAAAGACAAATTAAACATTGGCCAAATTGTCAAAATATTAAAGGCTGAAATTGTGAAAATAGCAGAGGCGTTGTGAGCATGTAGATCTGCTATTTTCACAATAGATGCCTCAACTCTTAGTGCTCTTCAGGGCCTGAAAACCACTGGCCTAATGAACAGTCCCACCACGTTTCATGAAAATCCACCAACTGTTCTCAACTTTGTTATTTTGCTCACACACACACACACACACACACACACACACACACACACACACACACACACACACACACACACACACACACACACACACACACACACACACACACACACACACACACACAAGGATCTCGTTTTAGTAGACCTTGTACCAGTGAACTGTACCGTCATGAAACTGTACCTTTTTCTATGCAAACTTCTAATACACAATTCAATCAATCAAATACACACACAACCAAAAACAGAGGATCGATTACAATACCCTGCCACTCTGGAAGGTACTATGCAGTGATTATAATTTATTCAATCATAAATAATTCATACTAACCTGTCTAACTGAAGATTCAGTGTTTTACAGACCCATGTTCTTGGAACATATCCTGGGAGTAAGGGAGACATCAAGCTTAGAAAACACATCATGCACACACTGACCCAGACATGGCATCTCAGAACGTGCACAGATAGATCTTGGAATGATACAACAAACAATTACCTAGGAAGTAATACACGGCAAGGTAGTTCCTGACAAAATAAAAGCTCTGGATGGCACTGCATTTCACCACCAAAGGCAACATTCCCTTGAAGCGAAGGAACTTGTATTGCTAAAAGGAAACAGGAGATGGCATTGGCATTGACCTTTATCCTCAAAGCTGCCGTGCAAACTTAAAAAGTTAAAAAGTTAATATCTGTAAAGTTACATTTTCCAAGGAAAAAAAAGTTTTTTGAAGATATTGAGTGCAACATAGCATACCTGAACAGTGTGGAAGGCTACATAGTTCATGTTGTGGATCACTCCCAGTAGGCTGTGACTGAGGCCACTAAAGGCTCCTGCTAGCAGCAGCACAAGGAGGTGCTCGTTCAGATATAACTGAGTAGTAGCAGCACTGTATTAAAAGAAAAAGTGCCACTGTTAAAACTACTGATGGACATCAGGCTTCCAAAAAGGCAGAAACATACGTTTGTGAACACTATCCGAGTACATCATGAACTGCTGCATACCTATCACATTGTGTGCATGGGTAGCCAAGTGTCCGATATCTTCCTCCAATGGCTACAGAACAGCACCAGGCCACTATCATTCCCATGACGCCATGCACCAGGCAATGGATGATCTGTCGGGGATGGAGTAGCTGACCCAACAGCTCAATTTTTGAACAGGCAATAGATGGGACGACTATGAGGGGACAAAAATGGCACAACAGTCATTAGCGCTGCTTGATTATGGCAAAGTAATTTTGATTATGATCATGATTGTTTTGGTCAATGATCGCTTATTTTATCAGTACACATTTACTCATTGACTTAGGAAATGTCAAACATTTATTGAACCTTTTTGTTTTTAAGATTTGTTTTGGGGCTTTCTGTTTTATGATAGACAGTAGACCAACAGAAAATGGGAGTGACACGCAGCAAAAGTCTTCGGGAACGGGACTCGAACCCACGACATGCTGTCAGGCATTAGCGCCTATGTGGTATGTGCCTGGACCCCGCTCCCCCCCCCCCACCCCTTTTTAATAAATGTTGGTAGACAGCCATGGTGCAACTACTATATGGTGGTCAGATAGGTGTATTAAATTGGTCAAGGTCAGCACCAACTCAAGGAGTCCGAGTGTAATAAATGAAAGGCTGCAATAAATGTTGCACAATATTTGTAGTTCCTCGTCAGACTCCTTGAGTTGCATTGGTTTTACCTTTCTTGTAGACCAAAGGCTCTCTTTCCCTTATCTTGGCTCAAGCTGAAAACATGCCACAGCCTAGTCTCACAGTAGCCAGACAAATTACAATCAGATAACGATCTAACCACACTGGAATTGATGACAAATCACACCTCACATGGTCCATTAGCGCCTATTGTGCCATTAGTGGTAGTCCCAATCACCCGGTTCAACGTATGCCTTGGGAAGGCAGGGACAGGGGCAAAATCAATGGCATTTGCCCAAGTTACTGAGCAATTCTGAAGAGGTGGGTTTTGAGGGCAGTTTTGAAGGATGATCCCACTGACATCCTACTGACATTGGACAAGTCAACTTGGTGTTTTCTGGCCTTAACTGACAATGGCCTTGGGCTTTTAGGGTGAACGTGCACAACTGTAAAGGGCTATAATGGAGTTATAAGACATGACATAAGGACTGCATCAATGCAAAACATAATGGAGCACAATAAAAAGATAATTTAAAATAAAATGTGATTAATTGAGCAGCCTAGTTAATACAGGCTAACAAATTAAGAATTACAACAATCTATTCAAACATATCCAATACACCGCATCATCTCTATTGACTTTTGTGTGTATGAGTCAAATGGACCTACAACAAATCTTAAATCCCCCACTTCGGTTTGTTGGGTTTCCAAGCTGCTCACTCACCTGTGTAATATTCCAGATTCAAGAACCCAATGACCAAGATCACTGCGAACAACAGGATGAAGGAAAAGACTGCGCTAGTACTTGTTAAGATGTCCAGGCAATCTGAAAAATAAAAGGAAAAGAATTCTACCGTAAGTTTTTACACTACATGATATGTACCACAGTGGTTCTCAAAGTGGGGTCCAAGGACCACTAGGGGTCCTTGGGGGGTCCAGCAGAGTGTACAATTTTGGTTTACATTTGTACAGCCCGAGTTAATTTAACAATGAGGAAAGAGGATTTTACACTATTGTTTGGCATCCCATGGGGTCCGTGGTCTAATGCAAGTCAAACTGGGGGTCCTTCAAATTAAAAAGGTTGAGAGTCCAATATCTTGTAACACCAACTCTGATGTCATTTGTAACGTTACCTGTAGATTATGTCATAACTATTAACTATAACTACTATTTATATGAGTTAAAAAAGGATCTCAATCTCAAACAAGCCATAGGCTTTCTTCCATGTATCCTTTTAGTTGAACTTGTAATAGTGAACTGTACTGTCATGAAACTGTACCTTTTCCTATGCAAACCTCTAAAAAAAGACTTCAATCAATCAAATGCTTATACTATCTTTTATGTTCTGCATGACAGGATGATTGCATAGGGTGTATTACATTTGTATACATTCATCATTAATAATTGATGGTGTCTTTACAGGACGATTGTATAAGCTGTATACGTTTGTATACAGTACTTTACATTAATAATTGATGGTGTCTTTATTGTGATGTTACTGTTCTTATGAATGTATCTTACTGTATTTCTTTCTAATAGCCTGTATCTGTAACTTAAAAGCATATGGCATATGCATATGAATTTCCCCTGTGGGATCAATAAGGATATCCATAACATGAATACAAGAACACTCTCCCCAAAACACACTTGCCTCCTGTCAAATCTGGCAACCTCAGATTGCTCAAGTGGCTCGCCTCTCGTGGCCACATCAGAGTCAAACAGTGCAACTCTGTAGTTAATATTTTTTGCTACTACTAGTACTTCCTAATAAGTTTATATTAGGGGCTGTAGTCTGACTCTGTTCTCATCAAGCGGGCTTAATGATCTGCCTCGCTGGGGGCGATCATTCTTTGCCAAGTGGGGTGGGGGACTGCCCCATGATTCGAACTCCAGTTGGTCCGAACAGGTTAAAATTCACCAGGTTAGCATTCACCAGCGTCGGCAGGTTAGCTACTCACCAGGTTATCATTCACCAGCGTTAGTTTTACTGAGGTTAGGGTTAAGGTTAGATTTAGGTGGTCGGATGAAAGGGAGTTCGAACCAAGGACATGTTACCGTGGGGTGACTGGTCCCACACTGGTGGCCCGCTATGGGCAAGCATTCCGTGCAAAGCAGGGCGAGTGGTCCGCCACTGGGGGTGAGTGTGTTTGGGGCAAGTGTTCAACTTCAGTTACTATCTAACCACCATTGTGAACTTTAAAGTCAAAGAGCCAGCTGACCTGATATCCACTGAATGGGGTGGAGCAGACTCAACCTGCTGATCACTATGAACAGAGCTGTGGTTGGAGGCATCAACGAGACAGCCCAGGCGATGCTGGCCGCAGCTCTCCATGTGATCACCTAAATAAAAGAGTCAAACATAAAGATCAGCATCAGCAGATCATCTAAACAAAACATTCAATAATCAAACTAGCTGACCAACATCTATTATGATATGATGGCTCCACACCATGGCTGCGATGAGGTCATATTTTGAAAATACACTGATCAGTCTACAAAAATTAATGTAAAAACTGTTGTTTTCCTGAGGAATACAGGAAAAGTGGGTGCCTAAACATTGTGGGTACGTTTGGCTATTTTTCCCCAAAACGTAAAATTGCAATACTTTGCAAAATGGTCTGAAGTTATATAATTACTAAACATGCTTGAAGATTTGAAATCTAATACCCAATATTTCTAAAGTTGCTACACAATTTGCTGGCTAATCCAGCCTTGGACAAAGACTGTCATAGGCAGAGATTTCAGATTTCCTTTATCAAGTCTGACATTTGCAACTCGACAAAATAAATATGACAGTCTTTGTCAGAGGCTGCTAGCCAGTCATTATGGGCATAAAGCCATAAACAAGAAGTTGAGGGTACCAGCCAGTCATTATGGGCATAAAGCCATAAACAAGAAGTTGAGAGGTACATGTTCCTGTGTTTATGAAAGTGGATTTAGTTTCGATAATGAAGATACCAATACCATACATGTTTAATCAAATCATGTAACATTTTGACCAAATTCTTTATTATTATCATATTATTTACATTTTAGCCAATTTACCATAGAGGTGGCAAGAATGTTTAGGTGCCCAGTGTGCTGCTTGCGTTAGGTGCGTAAATAAGAGCAGGAAGCTAACGATAGCGCGCTAGCTAATGAGAGCTTTAGGTTTTATGGTTGTTAAAATACTTACGTTCCGTAACCAACCACTCTGCTCTGGTGACATGTTGGTGAGATAGATGGAAGGAGAGCCAATAATGAAGCATAAAAACAATGTTGGCTCTCCGCTTTCAAAGTTACAGACTGGTCATCATCATGTTGAACTTGGAAGGATGCTGCATATCGCGCGCCCACATGCATTCAAAGGACCTCTACAGGCTGTCCCGCTCACTGCCTGTTGGCAATATTCACCAGTTGCTATGGTTGCTTGCTTCCAATCTGACACCTGTCATATGACGTAGTAGTAGACTGGTGGAAAAAGACAGTAGCCTACTCACATGTTTTACTTGAGTAAAAGTATCAATACTGCAATGTAGAAATACTCTTATATTCAGAATTTACTTGAGTGAAAGTACAAAAGTAGCCTATTTGGTATCAAAATGTATCTAAAATACCAAAAGCAAAAGTAAAGGTAGCCTACTCAATATGCAGAATGTCCCATTTCAAGTTTTCAAATGACATGTATAAACATCTTTTGAATATATCAGATCTACAAACTCACAATGCGTCACTTCAGCCCCGTATACAGGGCTGAAGTGGTTAATGTGTGCTTTGTAATAATAATCAAAATCTATAAGTAACTAGTAACTAAGGTTTTCAAATAAATGTAGTGGAGTAAAAGTACAACATTTGGATCTGAGAAGTAGTGGAGAGTAGAAGTAAAAGTATTGGAAATTAAAGTAAAGTACAAATACCTAGAAATTGTAATTAAGTCCAGTACTTAAGTAAATGTAGTTACTTACACCACTGGCTTTCAAGTATAAATCATCAAGGGCTATGTGTATATGGATATTAAATACATTATTCAGATCATACAGTAGGCTACTTAACATATATACAGTACCGGTAATAGCACACAAAGTTGAACAAACTAAGCAACATAAAATGGAAAACAGGCTGCTCAACCTCAAAGTGAGAAAGCAATTTTTATTTACAGGTACACAAAATATATGAAAGACATTTGTACCAAATGTTTCACTCTCCACTGGTATGGTATCATCACACAATACTAAAACCTCAGCCTTTTGTTCCCTCTACCACCCTCTGACCTTATGATCTAACCGACCTTAACCCCAGTCCAGGACAAACATATTCCTGGTCAAATTTTACTCAACTACATGATACTTGTGGTTAAAGGACAACTTTGTTTTTTTACAACAAGGATTCATATTTTAGATTGTAATTAGAGAAAAGAAAAAGTGAGTGTTAAAATGTTTTCATTTGCTTCGTTCCATTGTTTTATCGCGTTTAACGTGCTAAAATGTGGGGCATGCGTACGCAAGGGGGCATGCGTACAAGTGGCTAAATATGTATTTTAAGACACAATAAGCCAGCAGTTTCTTTATTGCTATTTACAGTAACACTTCTAGCCACTATAAGTCACATCCAACCATGAAAGGTTGCGTTGCAATTTGGGAATGGGCTTATTCTGTGTAAAATGACATATTTAGCCACTTGTACGCATGCCCCCAACCACTGAAATAAGAATCTCTAAAACAATAGAAAGAAGTAAATGAAATAATTTTAACACTCATCTTTTATATTATTTAATTACAATTAAAATATGAACCCTTGTTGTAAAAAACTAAAGTTGTCCTTTAAGTATAGGCTATGTTTTACAAAATAAAATAAAAATGTCAATAGTGAAAACAGCAGATCTCCAAGCTCACAAGTCACAACCTGTCAACGTGGCGAGCTTGTTGAACTTCCATCTTCACTGTATTTGAATTAGGGCTTGGTGCTTAATTCAGAATGTAGGCTACTTCCCCCTTCCTAGAAATGTAGGGGAGTCAAAAGTACAATATGTGTCTTGTCATTAATAAAGTACAGACGCTCCAATAATGTACTTAATTACAGTATTCAAGTAAATAATTTGCTACTGTCCACCACAACCCCTCCCCAACACCTGGCTGACGGAGGCATACTGTAGGTCTGATGATTCATAGGGCTGACCTCACTAGGATGCGACAGCAGCTAAAACAATGGCATTCTGAGAGTCATTCAGTCATCAAATTAATTTGTACATCATCAGATTTCTCAACAAAGCCTGTCCTACATTACAAAACATTTCACTTACACTACATCACCTGAGTTTCTTTCTTTCTTTTTTTTTAGATATATCCACATATAGTCATTAGGCAACCTGAAGCTCACGGAAAGAGCATTCATTTTCTTGCATTTGATAGAGACAGAGCATGTTAATCAACATCAGTATAAAAATATAAGATGTAAACATGCCGGAGTTTTAGCAAGAATGCTAATTTACATCCGTAGCCAGCCAGGTAATAAAAACAAAACATTGTGTCAATATATAAATACAAATATACAAGTAGAAAAAATGCATTAGGGTCAGGTGAATTTACCTATAAAATTGGATATGAATGGTAAAATAATTACAAAATTGTAGGACAAAACTGAACAAAAACAATGTAAAAACGTGACCTACAATAAAACAGATATATTGTAATTATTCAAATTATCGCTCCTCGTTTTTCAAAGTCTTCATTTTGAATCATTTACATCCATCTCAGCCAGACTGTGTTTCTGTGGTTCTTTTTCAAAGAGGCAGTAAGACGAATATAAATCAGGTTGTCAAGGACTCTAAGTCAATGTGCCGTCAGTTGTGAATTCCTTTAGTCTCATCATGTACAAAAGCTTTCTTGTCATGATGATGGTTAGTTCCATTTGTGAGACTGTGTTTATCCAACATGGACTTTTTCAGACTATCTCGATGGAATGGCTTAGTCTCAAATGCATTGACTGGAAGCTTTTGGGATGAACTGATAGACATCTCAGTTTGGATTGCCTTGTGGACCAATGGCTTCTGTCCTCTCTGGGAAATTGCAGGAAGAGAAAGTTGCTCTCGTTGACCCTTCTTGTCCTCCCACAGCTTCAGCAAACGACGCTGATTATTTGTCATATCCTTCAGGTTCTGCTGCAGTGATATCACCTGGTCCTCCAGAAGAGTTTTAGAAGTGACCGTATTTGCCAACTCTGATGTCAAATCATCAATAGTCAAGCTCAGTTTTCCAGCCTTTTCAACCAAGGAAGTACACTGACGCTCTTTCTCATGCAGATCGTTGATTATGTCCTTTGTGGTTTTCCCATTGAATTTGGGATTGTTCTCAAGTCCAATCTCAGAGCGAAGAATTTTCACTTGTTTCCTCAGCTCCTTGTTGTCTGCTGTTATTATCTTAAATTTCTGTTTTAGTGCCTCGGTGGAGCGCATCCTTGATTCGTACGACCTCAGTTTTTCCCTGAAAACACTCTCTCTGTGTACGGCATCGTCCCTTTCCTTTCTGCATTTTTCCAACAGTCTTAACGTCTCAAATTTGGACACTTTCTCTTTGCCATTTGACGTGGCCATCTTGAATTCAAGTCTCACCGTGACAAAGTAATCAAAACTGCATTATTAAAAAAGAAAAACATCCAATGGAAATGATAAATCATTACTACTTACAAATGACTGAAAATAATTCTCATTTGGGACACCATCAACCCATAAATCCACTTCAAAAACAAGAGCGGCAGCCTGCATGCACGCGTCTGAGGCAGGTGACATTCTGCTACTAGTGTTATCTGTTTGAGAGCCAGCTCCAGTGTAACTCAAAGCTCGGGCTAGAATGACCATTAATTAGGCCACCACCACCCCTTGACACAGTTTCAAGTAACATTTTTTTCTGTTTTGTTAATTAAAGCAAATCGTAAACCTTTTTTTGTCAGAAACGATTACAAACACACACTTTACTTGGGATATTTGTGTTCTGACCACAAGATGATAAAAAAGCCCACAGTATACAGGAGCAGGCTATTAATATCATTTTCCACTGCAGCCCAGCCAGGCAGCAAAACAATGATACTGTAGATTCAATCTGCTGCTGCAGACCACACATCTTTTCAGATTGATGCACTGGAAAACCTGTAGCAGTAGCCAAAGATACACCAAGTAATGGCTTGTCCCTAGGATGCTGCAATTACTTGTGCCCCTATTGGTTACAATCGCATTCTTAAATATTTAAAATCCCAAATTGTACAGATGTACTAGCTTGCAACGACACTGACTGCAGCTGACATTCAGTCATAGATACACTTTCCCCAGACCTCCTGGACCAGGGCTGACGGGCACTAATTGTATGGAAAGTCTGAAATGTCATGTAAGTAGTAGTAACAATATATTCAAACTATTACATTTGGTAATTGACTACAACTAAAGACCACATTTGTGGTCTGCAAATCTGTAGTTGTACACTTTTGTCCTACCAGTGTCAATGTAATTTGTATTCGCATTTTAGTTTTATATTATTTGAAGCTTGAGTTTGTGTTTATGTGCAAAGCTTCCTGGGTTTATCAATGCATTTACTTTTAAACATTATATTCATGTTCTTTCAATACTTTTGCTAAATATATTTTCTTAATATAATATAAAAGTAATGTTCAAAAGGACATTGAATGTCTCATTGTATGTGTTTTATTTCCCCACCCAAACACTTATGAATATGAACAGATATATTATTAGAAGAAAAACACACATTAATTGCAGTCAAATACAATGTCTCACAATAAGACAACATCCCTAAGAGATAGTTAAACAAATTACACATCCCATGTGAAATTAGAATGAGACTTTGGCATTAAAATTAGGGCACTTGTATGTTCTAATCAGGATAAAATGCAGTTATTCTTTGTGCTTGTAATACATCTGACATATACAAACTAACTAAAGTGGAATTCTCGCAGCTCATACTTACAAGCTAGTACAATAAAGTACTAGCTACGTCCCATTAAAAGGGAGGGAAACACCTATATGAAATTGTATATACAAAATGCCTTCACCATAAACAGGGGTCATCTAAATATTTAACAATAAAGAGGATAACATCATACTGAGAGAGCATGTTCTCAGCTCAGTAACACCTTTCCATGCCGTATCTTTAAAGAGGTTTAGAACCCATCCCACTAGAAAGAACATACTCGTTACCAGTGTTCATTTTCAGAGGTCACGCAGCTGGACCAAGGTTGTGGATTGGGTCTTAATGGGCTTAAGACAGAATAGGCGAGCATAGGTGAAATCCAGACGACCCATGACTTCACCATTTACGGCAACCTGATTCCCTCTAATAAGGCAACGGGAGAACCTGCAATTCAAAAACAAATAACACTTGATGTGGAGTCGTGTACAGGAAGTCTGGTATCACGTGTTCGACAACACAAGCCCATATAATGTCCCTTGTAGCCGTTCAAACATTAAACGATATCAAACTTGAAGCCCCATTTGATTGGAAATGTACTATGGAAAAAGTATATTCTATTCATAGTAAGTATCCTTCCTTTAAGTATCCTTAAAACAGTTTAGGAAAAGGATTTGGGTGTTTCATTCGGGGGAATAAGTATGTTGTATGTTATAGCAGGGATCCCCAAGCAGGTATCAAGGGACATTTAAACAAGGTTGATTCAATTCAAGATATTGAATCGTTTCTCTTGGTTGTTCAGAATGGGTCTGAAAGAGAACCCAGATTGTTGAAAGTGTCAAGTGGAGGGTAATCTGGTGCATGCTCTTTGGGCCTGCCGTAAAATCAGTGATTTTTGGAATAGAATACACTATCAGATAGATCACGGTCATTACGGAAACAAAATTGAGGATCCCTGCCCTCTTAGCTATAATATTTACAAAACCAGTTGCAGGCTGGATACAAAGTGTTATGATAGGCAGGCAGATTATAATGAGGGGCTGGAGGGCTTCGGGGGGCCCATCATTCGCTGACTGGCTCACAGTGCTAATCAAGGTCAATCTATCTTTCAGACAGAGAAAAATATCTTGCCAAATGGGGGAAATACTATCTATTTAATTCATTATGATGGGGACAGGGGGCCGCTAAGACATTCATTTTCAAAATACAAAAAGGCCTTAACAATAGTTGTGGAAAATACAATTTCAGTCTGTCTATAGAACGTAACGTATTCTACAACACTGCTATTCACCTTTGAACAATGAAAGAGATCAGGGATTTTATGATGGTGCCTTGACTGCTGGAGCTGTAACGTCATCCTGCGTAACCGGTTCTGGTTTGCTGAAGAAATAAGCCTGGATAGGATAGAAGAGGGGGAAAAAAAGAGATTAATGAAACATGAGCACGAGTGAATCCAAACAGCAGACAGTTACACAGAATGTGTCCTACGTAAGGGTCCATTTGATTCTATTTGTACCCATTCACATTCACATTAAGCTTGTTAGTGTCTAAAGGCTTTCAGACACTAACAAGCTTGGCAGACCAATTACATGAAGCTAACTAGACATCTGATCCCTCTGCAGTCCTGACTGAGTTCACACAAGGAAATGCCCCAATATGCTTAGTGACCTTAAGGACCCGGGTCATAAATTCTCATGAGGAGACAGGTAGTCCTCACAGGTTGCGAACTTGACACCGACTAATAATCATTCCACACACACAGGAAGAGATATGAATGGCATTGTACAGGCCAGTGGTTCTCAAACTATGTGTTGCGACCAAAAGTGGGGTCGCTGGAAGGTGCCGGCATTGGCAACCAAAAAATAAAAAATATATTTTTATCAAGAAACGGTTAAAAAAGAAAAAAGGGAGGTCATTGCGACCAACTGGAAGAGGACGCCACTTGACTCATCGTACACAAACAAACACACACAGCTCCGCCGCCAACACAAGCAGAGCCAAAGAATTTCCCTCATAATATGAAGTCGTGGTATAAAAAGGTTTGAAAACCCCTGGTATAGGCACCCTGGTGGACAACCAGTTAGTGTGGTATGACGTCCTTGACTTGGTCAATAAAAAGCAAAAAGATGATCTACTAATGACAGAGTTGGTCCAATACTGATACCATTATCAGAAATGTATCGTCAAATTGGATGATAAAACATACATCTAATATCTGACATGAAATTAGGATAAAGTTAAGATAGGGTGAGCAGACCTCCCCGGTTTGGCCGGGATTGTCCCGTTTTGGCCGGGATTGTCCCGGTTTCAAGCTGCGTGTCCCATGTCCCAACAAATATCTCTATAACACTAATATGTCCCAGTTTTCAACATTCACTAAGAAATTGTCACGGTTTTTGCCAGAATTAAAATAATAGTGTTGTTTTAGTGGTTGCATAGACGTTTATCATGTTCTTTTCATGAAAACATGCTTACCTAACCAATCAGAAAACAAACAAATCCATTGCGTGTCTGAATTCAATGCTGAGGCTGTTTGTCAATCACTCACTGTGCGCGTGCACGAACGTTAGAGAATGGGCGCGCGAGTGCGCGTTTAACGTGCGCATTGCTTTGAGGGTTCCGGTTTTAGGAACAGTGGTTGGCGTCCCGGTTTGAGCAGCTGAATATATGGTCACCCTTAAGTTAAGAGTTATCACACGCTACATACAGATCCACCCATGCCTGGGGCAACAAGAGATCAAGGCCATTCTAAATGCATGGACAGGCCTCAATACATTAAATGTGGGCATGCGCTCAGTAAGTGAGCAAGCCTTTAGCCTTGCAGAGCCCTGCCCCAGGGCAGGAGCCTATCTCTTGTTTCCTTGGCCTGAGGCACCTTGATGCTGAGTGCCAAGCAGGGAGGCATTGGGTCCCGTTTTGGGAGTCTTTGGTATGACCCGACCGGGGATTGAACCCCGACCTCCAGTCTCAAAGCAGACACTCTAACCACAAGGCCGCTGAACTGGTAGATGTGCTCAGAATTGAGAGCTTAAAAAAGACTAGCACAAGTCATTATCTTTTCCTGTGTAAAGACTTAAGAGACTTTCAGGAGACGAGTGTGTTTTGATATGTAATTTCAATTTGAAATGTAAGTCAATCATGTTTTGTTTCATGTTTAAGAAAGGGAATTCCACCTTCCCTAACCAGTTGCAACTGGCAAATGTTACTTGTCAATGTCGTCAGTTGCTGACATCTTGCTAGACGTGGTTGGCATGAACCTGCAAAATGGACATGAAATGTCATGTGCAACATTTCCGCAACACAGGTCACTTCAGATTCTAGTGGGAGTCTCCCTTATTTTTAACCCTTTCTCCCGCTTGCCTGTTTGCTGCTGAAAAGAGAAAACGGATGAAACAGCTCCCAATAAAAAGTTCTCATTTTCAGACTCAGTCCACTTATTTGTGAGCACGCACACAAACTCTCTCACAATGATTGCACTTGTTTTTATTCATTTGTTCTATTAATCTGTACTATGGGGATGTGGTTGTTGTGTGTGCGTGCGTGTGTGTGTGTGTGTGTGTGTGTGTGTGTGCGTGTGCGCGTGTGCGTGTGTGTGTGTGTGTGTGTGTGTGTGAGAGAGAGAGAACGAGAGAGAGACAGAGACTATTAGCCATAGAGTGACACAGAGTATAACAACGGGGGGGGGGGGGGGGGAAATAAATTCGGCTCTAAAAGTGGAGTATGAATCGGCCCTAAAACTACACTCAGCATATTGATGTACTAAAATTAATTTTCATATGCTCTACATTACAATTCATGGTTTGCTGTGTTTTTTTACCAGTAGTTTATAAATGTACGGTATGTTATCGCAATTCATAACAAACATGTGACGTATAGCCTAGTATATTTGTATGATCGCCCTAAAGGACGAGGTCGTGCCAATTCTTGGCCATCTGGCCAGTGATGTATATCGGACCAGTTACCCATATATGGAGATCCATGTACTGTATATAGCACATCCTTTTCATGCCCATACATGGAGATCCCTGTCTGAACCAGCCGCACAGATACGGGCTGTCTTCCTCCATATATGGGCATTCCCATATGAAGTCCTGTTAGATATACTGTAGGCTTAATATTGATGACATCAGGGCTCTCCATATATGGGCATAAAGTGATTCTGTTAGAGTGGTTCCCATGACATCACAACATACAATATGTGTTATGCCCATACATGGAGATCATTATCTGAACCAGCCACACAGATATGGGCCATGTCTTGGCCATCTGGTGATATCAGAATGTGACAAATTTCCAATTATTAAGACAAGGTGATTAATGAGATGCACTCTGCTTGTTTGAGGCTTTGTGCCACTAGAGCTGGCAGCACTGTCTAACTAAAGGTAAGGCTATGTTGCTAATAAGCAAACGACAACAGGTTAGACGTTTAACTAAATAACCAAACAATCAGTGAGAGAGAGCCTCTACTAAGTAGAGGCAAGCCGTTTCACTCGCATTACATTGTTTTCCAAATATGACAGAAGAAAAGCATTCGATACGAGACAGAGTCAAAGGGGTGACATTCTGCTGAGGCAAACAAGAATGATGACCCGCTAAACTGGGTCAGTAAAGATGTGGTTCACCAAAGCAGGCCATCAAGTGCTGTATCACGTTTCCCCAAAACAACTTGTGCAGGGTCTACGTCAAGTGAAAAAATTATGTGAAATCAGCACCGGAACTGTAGCGGGACACTGTTCGAACACGTGCGATTACCTTACATCCCACAGCCAGCAGGACATTGAAAGCCACGATGGATGCCATGATTGCTATGGCAACCCTGGGGTGGTCGTCCCTCACCGCAGGCCAGAAAGTCAACACCAGCACGGAGCCAGAGAGACAGAGCGCCACAGCGATGGTGCACCACCGCAGAGGTTCCGCTGGGATGATCCACAGCACCTGGTGTCCGAACAACAGGAAATGTAAACAAACAGAAATGCCCTGGCTATTTTACATGGAATCATTTCAACCACAGGTGAATTCACAAACTCAACACAACTCATTTTCAAGTAGTTCTGTGTAAACTATGATACACAATTGTGACCACCTACCACTGCAGGAATGTAGATGGACAGGGAATATCCGTAGGCACAGACAATCTCCATAAAGGAATACGACACCAGGTTCATGACCTTGTTATTTCGCCACAACAGGACACCCCAGAGGGCAAGAGGCACCAGCCAAGCATAGCTATAGATCGCCGTTGCTGCCATGGTCACTGGAAGAAAAAACACACCCAAATAATATCACGTTCTGGCAGAGCTTTAAGTGTTTAGTTTTCTTTTTTACCAGCAGAATATGCTTAGGATGCTGAGTAATATTAATATTCAGCCTGTTTGTGAATGGCAAAGAAAATAAAACAAACCTTTTTTGAATTCAGGCACGTATTTGTGCTTTGGTTTGCCAAGATGCACTAGGAAGTTTGATATGTTTCCACTGATGGCGATGGCGAACACAAGGGTAGCACAAATCCAAAATGGACCTAAAATAACAGGAATAAAGCATTACAACAAAAAGCGAGGAGGAACATGATAGGACTGAGGATAGATCAGACAGGATGATTTTGGGGAAGGGGAAAATGTATATATTAACATCTCTTAATATATGATAAATTAAATGTAATGTTTAAGCGTTTTCAATAATATACAATCCTCAGGATACCTGTAGCAATGTCTCTGGGTCAGCAGGTTCAAAGCCCTTTGACCCAGTTGGGTGTGTAAAGTAGCCTTGTAACCCACCACTTTGTGGAAGTGGTGGTTTATGAGGCTACAGTAGGTGTAAAGAGTTGCACAGCCTCTAAGTGCTGCCAGCTGGGTTATCATACTCTTAGGCCTGTTACACACAGTACTCTACACAAGGTGCACAATACAAACGCAGGAAGGTGCCGTTGGGGTCGCGAATGGCAACCAAAATAAATATATTTTTTATCAAGAAACGGTAAAGAAATAAAAGGAAGGTCATTGAAACTTGCAACCAACGTGAAGAGGACGCCTTAACTCCTCAAACACACACACACACACACACACACACACACACACACACACACACACACACACACACACACACACACACACACACACACACACACACACACACACACACACACACACACACACACACACACACACACACAAAGGGCCACCTCCGAAACTGACGACATACTATATCAGCTAGGCTGAGGCACACACGAGCCGATTTAGCTCAGTGGTCCAAAACGATTTACTTGGGAATTATGTTCAATATGAGCGTGTGGTTTTTGTTACTCTGGGAGCAAGAGGTATCGGATCCATGGGGTTACATCTGTGCGGAGTTGACATATGAAAGCTTTCTGGGTTCACTGATGGACTACCTTAGGTCAATGTGATGCTGGAGTGGGGTATTTAGAACTGGCCCTTGTGGAGGAATGTGTGCTTTTATAAAGAACACCCTGTCCCTCCATCATCACATTCTTGCCAGCATGCAGTAGTGATGACGTTTCATAAAGATGCCAGCAGCCACAAATTGATTCTACCAGAATCTCTTCAAAGTCTGCAAACATGTTGCTCTGTTATTCTGTTACACATTTTGCAACACGAGATTGCGAGGTGCTTTCCCTTTGTGCTGTTGCGCACGTTGCACTTGCTTGCATAGAGTATGCAATGGTATGCTTGTTAACCCATTACGACCAGAGGCCGATTCTACAAATGCTTCTAAATCAGTAGTTCTCTTTTTTTTCACACTCAAAAATAGCAGCTTCAAGCTTGCAGCGTGGCTATTTTGGAATAGCCAACACAAATATCTATTAAATGACACAGAATGCTTTATTTCTCATTCTTAACAGGTTAAACGAGACAACACAAATCTCCACCATCTATTTAGGTCATCTTTTCATCCAAATCAGTAAACAAAGACACTAGAGCCTGCTATATTCTGAGCCTGATATACTGTATGTGCTTTTATATGTGGGATTAAGTGAGGACACAAAATGGAAATGAGAAGAAGATTATTGTTACTAACCATAGAGATCAGGGTTTCTGCGAATGTATTGATGAATAAAGTTCTTTCCGGGCCATGGCAGGACCGATCCAAAGATTCTATCCTTCACCTGAATGAGATGTCAGCATTAATTGCCATACTATTAGGGCTCAACAATTAATTGAAAAATAATCAAAAATGCAACATGAACTACTGCAATTTACAAAATAGGGTTGTAGTATAACACTGGTATGGTACTTTCAAATATCAATTTAAGTTGAAAGTGCAATGTTTTGGTAGTTATATTGTAAACAGAGTGGAATCTGGGCGAGGTCGTGCAGGACAGAATTCATTTGCAAGAGTGATTCGAGTTGCGGTTGTTTGTTTATGTTGGACTGGTTAAAAACTGACACAATATGTCCATATATACTGTAGGCATTCCCAGATATGGGCTTAATATTGATGGCATAAAAGGGATTCTATTAGTGTGGTTGCCCTAACAGGGCATCATCTGGGAATCAGATGTAGAGGTCAGCTCCATATATGGAGATCTACTGTAGGTGATGATCCAGTAGTCTCCATGTATGGATATCCAGGGTTTGAACATTGATGAGGTAATATGGTATTATCACAACAATATGATGTCACAATGTCAACAAACAGGTCAGCAGCTATAGACATTTGAGGCGTTACAAGATACATGGACAAGGTGTACATGGTAGCCGGGGATCCAGTCATCAAAATGGGAGAGGACCTGTGATGTTCTGCCGCACTTTTTATTTCTGTTTTATCTATTAGTTCGGTCATTAAGGTCCACAGAATGAGTGGCCTGCTCTGCCAGAAACATCGCGAAAAAAAGTTATGGCCATTTGTATATTCACTGTCCCATTGACTCCATTAGAAATATTCAAAAAAGAAAAAATATCTGCTTTAAGTAGCATGTGAGGGGTCAAACTAGGGGTTCTTCATCATTCTGAACCCATTGCAAGCATTTGTTTTGCATGAAAAACATTCCTTGGGCAAAATATTGGCCTGCAAAAACTGTGAAAAGTGGAAAAAAAGTGATGACTCATCACTTTTCACAGCTTTTACGGGCCAATATTTTGCCCAAGGAATGTTTTTCATGCAAAACAAATGCTTGCAATGGGTTCAGAATGATGAAGAACCCATAGTTTGACCCCTCACATTCTACTTAAAGCAGATTTTTTTTCTTTTTTGAATATTTCTAGTGGAGTCAATGGGACAGTGAATATACAAATGGCCATAACTTCTTTTCGCGATGTTTCCGGCAGAGCAGGCCTCTCATTCTGTGGACCTTAATGACCAAACTAATAGATAAAACAGAAATAAAAAGTGCGGCAGAACATCACAGGTACAACCCTATTCCTTGAGCTTTTGGGCATGTGGATCCCCGACTACGGACAAGATACATGGACAAGGTGTCCACAATCAAAGACCATTTTTAATTCTTCCCAAATCATTCAGCCCTAATACCTGGCTTTATCAAGTATACATGTGAGATTTCATTTTTTCCCCCTGATACACACTAAAGCGATTCATAAATGACTGTATGACAGAGAGCAGACTACCTGATGTGTCTCAACGTCAAAGAATGTTTGGTAGTATTCAAATGTCCAGAAAGGGGCACTTTTCTTTTGTCCACCGAGTAGCTACAACAAAGAGAGTTTGAACAGATATGCATTTGTTAAAGCATAATGAATATGTTAGGTGCCTGTAACATTTACACTATGACAATTAAATAAGGTCTTCTCTTGTCTCGACTCCCTACCTCTGCCTTGTCGTCATCAGCAAGTGTGTCCTCATGGTCCTCAGCTAGTCTGCTCTGCTTATGTGTGTGGACATCCTCATCTTCCATGCTGATGGTGACGGCATCTCTGTTGCCTGCCAGCAGATTGTCTGCCTCCTCAAAGTCTAACAAGAAAGAAAAAAAATCAAGTCTTTCATTATTACTTTTTTAAGAAATACAGTAATGTTACTGCTAGGTAATGTCATTATAAGTGTAAGCTTGAGGATTGGTCAAGCTTGCTTTGTGACATCTATCACGTATAGCTTAAATAGACAACCACACTTGCAATTTCTCAGAATTGCACCTTTCTCGTTTGCTATGTTAACATTAATATTATATCAAAATATAAAATATAACATTGTAGATAAGTAACTATGCAGCATTCAATGAAGTTAGGATGTTTAGTCAAGGTTTTACCACCTGTTTCGAATGATTTCAGTGCATACATGGTCAAACATCTAAACGGTCCGACTAATCAGACCAGTTCAACTACTGTATGATAAATGGGGAGCAAACTGAAATGTAAGTAACCACACCTTTAAATTGAAAATGATCGTCTAGGGACGCCATTTAGAAGGATTCTCTTTCTCTTTAGTATCCAGAAGATAGATCTCAAAAGGAAAGCTTTAGCCACACGTGCAATTCATGAAGTTTATAGCAACCACTTGTTGCTATAGGTCAGCTGTGAAGAACATAAAACATATTAGACAATTAATATATTAACTATTCCCCATCTACGAGCAGAACATGTTTACAGTGAGTGTACATACAGAAGTACAAAAGTTAGCTATCAGGTTAGCTCAGCTGTGTACACAATAATGCCACGTACATACTTGTTGTTTTGACAGTACTGCTATCGCTAATGCTATAACGCTGTACTCACTGGGATGGGTGGCTTTACACGTATAAATTAATACTGTATTTGTATAATTTAGATATATCCATAAAACACGTACGTTGTTGTCTCTTTGGTCCCAAAAATCATGTCACTCTCTCTCGGATCAGGACAACACAACCAGTATTGTCATTTTCAAAATAAGACTTCACTCAGAATATATTTTGTAATTAATATCGTTTAAACTTTAAAGCAAACGAAGGAAACACTACTGTCTATGCAAATATATTTCCACGTTTATCCACCGATATGCACTTTAATGTTTTGGTTTTGTAGCTAAAATTGCTGCGAAACTATTAGAACTTTCATCTCTAATGTGTACTTTTATTTTGATATCAGAGCAAAGAGGCTAACGACAAGACGTTCTACGTAACGTCCGGAAACTGGTATTGTTTTGTTTACACATTACATTACATTAAGTTAGAATCAGGCGGCGGCAGAGCTAAACGGTGCTAGTTTAATATAAAATCGCGTTTGGTTCCCTGCGACTTGTAGTAGGATTGTGCTATAGCGTAAAGTAATAGCAAGCAGGCGAGCAGCAGCTTCTGGCTAAACAAACTGACCTAACGACCTCGTTTTTGCAGTTGAAATGTTTGATCCTGATGCTGCTGACAGTGGTACAGTCTATGTCCGCGAGAGAGGAAAACTCAGTGTCAAAGGCATAGTACTGAAGGAGACACGGTCGGTGTCCTCCTCATGCAAAGGGACAAGACCTCTGGTGTTGAGGAAAGAGCACTTCAGGTTCACTTACAATGCAGAGGGAAGTCTGAGATACTCGACCAAGTCCCTGTTTGACCTCTGCCTGACGTTCATAGCCGACAACATCCACTGTGTGGACTCTCTGGTGGGCTTCCCTGACCAGATAGGAGACAGGCTGTTCGCAGCGTCCGAGGAGAAGCATGTGTTTCTGGAACCAGACACGGCCCCCAGGGCCCTGCAGTTGTTCAGTGATGCCTATGGGGACATGATACTGGGATCCCTTTGTCTACGAAACAGGTATGGTTCAGTCTAGCTCTGGTCCTATGGACCAGAGCTATAGGTTCAGTCAATACGCTGTGTTGTAGCGCCACCCCATTGTAAATAATTAGAGTTGTCCCAATGACTGTCCCTATCTATCTGGTCACCAGCTCACCACTAACGGGGAATAAATCCCTTACAAAGACATTTCCTAAACAATGTGTGTCTATATTAACATATCTCAGAAAGATATAAATTCAATTTCTCTTGGGGAATCTGTGACAGCTGCTGAAAATTGGGGTACCATTAACTTTATTATGCAGGACAAAATAAATACATAGGCCTATACATCTGCTCTAGTAGTGCTCTAAGTAGCATTATGTTAGGGGCCAAACTATGCTTCTGATTCCATTGCAAGAATTAGTTTTGCAGGAAAAACACTTCTTGGGCTAAAAACTGCCCAAGGGCCCAAACACAATACAATGGTTGGCTATGGCCGTAAGCAGTTTTGGTTTGTGTATTTTTCCTCCCTGCATAATAAAGTAAAATTAATGGTACCCCCGCTTTCAGCAGAGCTGTCACACATTCCCCTAGGGAAATTGAATTTAAATGTGTTACTAGACACATTTACATTATTCTGATAATATTCCCTGATTACACAGTAAGAGTTATCATTGAGCAGCATGGGAATTTTGTATTTCTTTTGTAGGTTTGCCCTCTTGTCAGAAAGGATGGATGAAATCAAAACGTTTCATAGTTTGAAGTCCCTGGATCTCTTTGGCTGCGGACTAGGAGACAGCCATGACATTTTCCAGCATCTCACATCTGGGTCATTGTCCAGGTAATGACAACATACTTCACTTTGTTTAAAAGTGTTGGATACATTAGGAAACACAATATAAACGATTGATGTTGTAAACTTTTGTCTGATTTTATCTTATCTGTCGTAGCCTGGTTCAGCTCTTTATCGGAGGGAACAATATGTCAGATGTTGGCATAAAAACGTTGACCGCACCCATCAGGATTATGATGAAAGGTGGCCTGAGACATCTACAAGTCCTGGATCTATCCTGTGAGTCACTGTCTGTACCCTTTATTCATCTAAATGTAATGAATGATGTCAATCAATTATACTTTTTCTTTTTATTACAGACAACCCTATCTCTGAAAGGGCTATTGGATATCTTGCCTGCCTGCCGAAAGTAGAAAAGCTTGATTTATCAGGGACTACGTTAAAGGTGAGTTTACAGTGATATTATGCTGCCTGCAGTGCACTGGAGCAGTGTTGAGATTTTAAATGTCATTCATATTTACAGCTTGGCACGCCACTAAAATCAACCATATGGGACCTGATGGGGCTTGTTTGTTCTGAGCAACCACTGGAGATTTTTGATCATTCAAAATGTAAAACAGAGGGTTGGGCAGAACAGGTAATATGTCTATAAGTTTATTGTTAGAAGAATAAAGTATTAGACTTTGTGTATAAATCTTTCGGTCAAACCCCCATTTTGAGGATATTAATAAACAAAAGTTTGTCTTTCATTTTCAGGTTATAAACCAATGGGAAAAAAATGCAACACAGATGCCAAAACCAAAAGAGATTGGAGAATCCAGAAAATCAGCGCTTCACTTTTGTGAGTTGTCTTTTGTAATGACATTCGCAATGCACCCATACTCTTGAACTGCTATCCAACATGTCCATCACTCACAAGATATAGCAGTTTTTAAAATGCTTTATTTTCCAGTTGGCAGGCAGAAATTTGTCAGAGAAGTTTTGCACGCAATGCCGTTGGCACAGGAGGAGATGGAAGAAAAAGACAAGCGGGACAGACTGCAATTCTGCAAACCACAAGAGAACAATCCGATGACTGAGATGAAACGGTCTGGCACAACAATGTTTAACAAACAGCCTTCCAGGCATGGTGTCAAAAAAAGGCAGCGTGAGTCACAGAACAATGACAGTCAACATCGTAGTCCTCCATCAAAGCGTTTCTCCCCGTCGACTCTGACAGCAGAGGACATGGATCTGCTGGACAACTATTGAGGCATGTTGTGGATTAATATCGGACTGGGAACAGGAACCATGCTGGACTCTTAATATTTAAGCTGAAGCTGGTCCAGAAAAATGTCCAAAGTTGTGTGCAGTTTTATTGCTACACTTTTTCTTGACCACATTGGTACGTGGTAATTAAAACAATGTCTTACAAATAAAATAAATTTAATTTGTATAAATAGTGTTCTTTCTATATTTATAATCCGCAGCCTAGCTCATTTTGGTGCAGGTGTACTCATCAGACCAGTCGTGACAGTGCTGTTGGCCATCTTGACACAAACTGCGTGGGATGCAGTCACAATATTGGAATTCCACAGAACTGCAGGGCCACCATCCCATGCTACAGGAAAGTGGACAGGCAGCATCTAACAAGACACACAGTTTACACACAATTTATCATGTATACAAGTTAAATAACGTTAAGCAACCTAAACAGATTTGTAAACTCATTTGTGCTCTCACCCTATTGAATTAAACTATGGAAGGAAGTAAGCATTCAAATATTCATAAATGGGTCTTCTGCTTTATGGAGAGATGTGTTTGGTTAACTGTCATAGAAAATAGTATACAGCTGCGCTGTAGAATAAGCTTACATGTTCCAATCTCATCAGAACAATCCCCACAGTCATTGATGTGGTTGCATTTTTGATCAATGAAAATCCAGTTGGATGGATTCCCACATCGAAAGACAAGAAAGCCAGGAAGGTGGGTGGGTAGATCAACTAAAAAACATTAACACATTTAGTTAGGAGAACACACTTAAGGTAGTTGTGAAGTGACTTCTATGTCCCCTGCACCCATTTCATTTTCCAATACCCCTCTATTCACAATACGTGTGCATCCCCCCCATTCCGACATCCCCCCATTCTGACACTAACCCTATACCTAACCTCTGGAAGTGCTGCCACTCAGACAATTAGAAGTCAATGTCGGAATGGCAGCATGTCGGAATGGTAATTTCTGGTGGTATGGTAAAATAATTTCTATCATGGTACATTACTGCACATGGTTCTGTCCTCATCAGCTCCACTGAGACAATGCATGACTCCATCACAGAGGTCTGAGGGTGGTATGCAGGTCACTCTGTCATCACAAAGGAAGCCTGTGCCATTCTTTTCTGTCCTACATAAACGGTTCACTGTAGGATTAATGAAAAACAAACAAGTCCAACACAAATGCTACACCTTTGATACCATTTTAGTAAAATGACAAAGTAACAGTTAATATATTCCAGAAGAACATGGGTGTCTTACCAGGAGGGAGGTTGGGAATGCCTAATAGCAAGGCAAGTACAGAGCCCATCACAGTCAATGCAAGACATAACAGAACAACACTAGAAACACAGATGGTCCTTCTGCTGCAGCAGTGGATCCCACAGCATTCTCCACAGCAGTCTTGCCATGGTTTATAAAAAATAAATTGGTATGTCAGATTGTACAATGATTAGTGATTTCAAAGAAAGTGCTTAAGAAAGTTGAAATCAATACAACTTGACATTTATTTTGGAACCAAGATCAGACAGTGATTCCTAGTCTTAAAACATTTGTTCTAACAATAGAATTTGTATTAAGGACAAGATAAATGTGAGGGGATGAAACATATTTCCTGTATGGGATATCGTTGTCTCGGGTAGGTAGTTAAATCAGACATGTATCTTAAACCACAGTAACTGTAGTTGTAGTGATACCGGAAGCACTTTAAAACAATAATCTTACCGTCTTCAAGTGTTGTAGCTGTTCCAATTGAATGAACATCCAAATGTCTCTGACATGGAAAACAACCATAACCATCTACGGTCAAACATAAGTACCCCAAAATGTACTGTTGACAAGACATCACACATATTGCATTTGACTTTACATTACCTGTGGATAGGTCCTGTTAGATCTCATATTGAATTTGCCAATTTCGGAACTGTTGCCATTGAAGAATACGGCTTGGCTTTTCAGCTATTCAGCACTGTGAAATATGCTGTTTGTATGACAAGAGGGCTTGGTGATCATCACTTGGTTACAGTTTAAACATTAGAGGACTACACCTTTTCTGATGCCAGCTCAGACATGCCCACCAAATCCAAACAATATACCTACAGTAAATATCACCATCAGATTGCGTAGGTGTCACTTTTATGGACCAACGATTTATAACACCCATAAATAAAGGAATATAGTGTGAACATTGTATTGCAAAGAGGCAACTGGACTGATTACGATTGCAATTTCGGCAGAAGAATTTGTTAGTTTTCTGTATTGTAGTTTGTTTGAAGAAAAGAAAATGCGGAACAGTATCAACATGGATTTTATCCCTCTTTTATTTGTATTCACTCTGAGAAAGATAGTTAAGTGTGTGAAGTTACAAATACTTATGCACTGTCACTTTTAATACAGATTAAGGGCATCATTATATAACTCATCCGGAAACCGGCTACCCACTCCATCAGAAACACGAGATCGCAAAGGGAGTCAGCAATTAAAAGCATAATCTAAACCAAATCCGTTTCACCCTAGGTTTAAGATTTTCCTCAAACACTTTACTTCAAGTCACAAATAGTTTAACAAAGCATTATTCAATAAAATAAGTACATCAACAGAGTACTAATGAAAACATGAAAACAGTAGGAAAAAACAAAAAAGAATCCCAAAAAACTATTTGGCTTGTACCGCCATTACTTTAGTGTAATGCCTCAATTATACCAATATACAGAAAAAACACCCTGCTCATCACTTCAATTCCAAATGCAAGAAAGATATTACACAACAGTCATAGAAAATGTGCTTAAAGTAGTTATTCCCATTTAGACAGCAAGATACAAGGGTCTTTTGCCCAAGGGATAAGAGCAACGTTTTAATATTAGGAAGAAATTACCCTAATTTAAATGTGTATCGGCTCCTAGATGTTAGATTGGTCCAGATTGACTTTGGAAGGGAGGGGCCCAGCCTCTTCCTCCTGCCCTGAGGAAGTGATGATCACCAGAGAGGATGCTGGGTATGGAGTCAACTTCTGATCCTTCATGTAGTCAATGTCACCATAGATGCTCAGCTTCTGAAAACACCCAAAGGAAAACACAACCATTGGTATGGAGTCTTTTTCAAAAGACAAAACAAATAAACAGCTAATCTACCTGTTGAATATGGCAATTCTAAGTTGAAATGGTTCTTCCCCACATGAACAGTTGTGCTCTGCATTGGTCACTACTCAGTGTTGTCAAAAAATAATTAAGATTTCTTTTTGGCTTGTATGCCTTTATTGATAGGACAGTAGACCGACAGGAAACAGGGAGAGATCATGAGATGGGGACAGACACGCAGCAAAGGCCACTGTCAGGCATCAGAGGAGCCTATGTGGTATGCGCCTGGACCGCTAGGCCAGCGGCTGGGGCCTGCTGGCCTACCGGTCCAGGCGCATACCACATAGGCATTGATGCCTGACGGCGTCGCCGGTTCGATTTCCAATCCGGACAACCTTTGCCGCATGTCACTCCCCATCTCTCACCCCATTTCCTGTCAGTCTACTGTCCTATCCAATTAAAAAGATTATCATGTCAAACTAAAACTGAGGTTATTTAATAGATGGCTTTTCTTTTATAAGGCTGATATTGCCGATACCGATATGATGATATGAACATATATATAAACATTATAACCGGTTACACAGTTGCATGTTGCAAACTCTAGCGTAGGCTACCAACAAAGCCTCAACCATTGTATTTTGCAATTACATCATCCATCATTGTTGTCACAAATGTTCTGACGCTTGGACACTCCGGCTTTTCATTCAGTTTGGTTAGTGTGTATTAACAGCTCCCAGTACACAGCACACATTTTAGAGTGTCCAGAGATCACCTGGGGTGTGCACCGCCGCTCTCAGAGTGCATTTCAGAACACACAAAGTGTGTAATGGGGTGGCACCTCAGATTCCAGATTTATGCAATGTCACTTTTAACTCATACCCTGCCAAAAAAGACGTTTCTATAATAAAAACGTCTTTAAAACGTCTTTTTCACTATGGACCTCCCTGCCAGACGTCTTCTGAACGTCTTTTAAAAGAAAAAAAAAAAGAAAAATGAAAATAATTTTTTTGAAAAAAAAAATGTTGGACCTCCAACAGTGTACTAGGCATGATCGCGAAATTGCATGTTTAACCCCCATACCAACCCCATCTTTCAAACATGGCAGCCATGTTTGTTTACATTTGAAGAAAACATAAGGGCTCCTTTCTCCTGAATGCCTGAACGGATTTCCAAGCGGATTCTTTTGTTTGAAAGCTGTGAAAAGCATGCACATGCATAGTGCATGATCTGTGCACGAATGTGTGCACCAGCGTGCACACTATTTTTTTTAACCCTTTGTTGGCGAACCGGCAATATAAGAGGTCATCCCACTTTAAATATGGCACCGACTGAGTTAATAGAGATTAGAGCAGCATTATAACTCATCTGGAAATCGATTGCATCAGAAACACAAGACCGCAAGGTAGTCAGCAATTATAGGCATACTGACTACTCTTTAAATGTATCAATGCTTGTATCCAGAGTGACTTACACAGAGTGTAGCAGAAGAAAGCTATGTCCCAAGTTGGTCAATATTACAAGCAACTAATCATGGTAGAGCTAAGACACAGCTTCCGCACAGCTTTCGCATAAAAGATCTAAGAAATACTGCCTGCCCTTAGTTTTCATGCGCTAAGAAACCAAATAAGAGCTGGAGGGAGTAAAGGCAGAAACACTGACCTCAGCGGGTACATATTGATCTACAGCAGTTGCCACAGTAGCGCAGCAGATCCAGATCAGCACCAGTACAGACAGAATCAGAGTTGTGGTTAGAATCCAACCTGGGAGCCAGGGGTTCCTAAGAAAGGAAACAGGGTAATGGATTAAACATAAATCACAGTTAATGGCCCAACTCAGTGACTGAACGTAAGACTGTGATTGTACTGGACACCACTCAAGTGTAAAGGAAAAGGCACTGCTGTAAAAGAGCATTCATGCTCAGCTAAATTCCCTCGATAAAATAAAAAGTACAAAATGTCTTACAATGAGGAAAGGGTTCGCTTAATTCCTTTGAAAACATTAACTGGTTACAAGATTAGAATAAGATACAAATTAGACAATGGTTTTATAATAAGAAGTGTAATAAGAGGTGTGTTACCTTGAGAGACAGCTGAAGATGTTGTAGTCATCGTAGTTGATGGTGCGGTCTGCAAACGTATCTCTCTCCCTCTCCTGGATAAAGCTGCGCTGGTAGTCTTTGTAAATTGGGCTTCTCAAACCGGGCACTTAAAAAGGAGAGGATGAGAGGATTCCAATAAGTCCTGAATAATTTTTTCCACATAGTTTATATCTAAGACAATTAGATATCAACTAAT
Source organism: Nannobrachium achirus (assembly GCF_963921795.1). Lineage (NCBI taxonomy): Eukaryota > Metazoa > Chordata > Actinopteri > Myctophiformes > Myctophidae > Nannobrachium > Nannobrachium achirus. The sequence goes on along the minus strand of NC_137814.1, from coordinate 45,920,877 downwards.
TGCCAAGATTACGTTGATTATTAGTTGTGGAATGTGGATATATTTCAATATATTTTTAAGTAATTGTCTAGTCCTATATTATGAACAGTTTGAGAGGGGCATACCTGTCTCCTGTGGCTGTTCTTTGGCTTCTTTCTCCGGCTCAAACTGGGGAATAAACTGGATCTGTGGTTCAGTCTGTTGGTCAGAAAACAAAACTGTACATATATTTGATTGAACATTTCACTGTCATGTTACATTAGCTGTAGAAACCATTTTTTCCTTCCTGAACTTGCTTGTGTAGGGGTGATACAGAGTACCTCTGATCTTATGCCAGTGCATTCAAATTTTGTTTACTAAACAAATTATGTTTAGTATCTGTGTGTATGCTACTCTGTATGGCTGTGATACAGATACAGTATGATTGCCATCATTGCTGTATATGGCCCGCTCAGGTTAAAACCCTTTGTTTTTTTGGAGCTGTGTGAAGCACAGGCTCCCTATACGTGGCCGTGTGGGTCTGTCTGTGTGTCTGTCTGTGTGTGTGTGTGTCTGTATGTAGCCTGAACTTCCTAAACTTCGGCACGCTACTAGTCCCACAGTTTTGCCACCACACACTCGCGCCATATGTCAAATCGACCGGCTTACTCGGGAATGGTGGGCTAGTAACTTGCTAAGAGAAAGGTTCAATAGTTTAATTGATATTAATTTATTAGTGAATTAATTTTTCCCATTGACTTATAATGGGAATCGCAAAAACTCACATTCAATTATTTGTCTCTCGCAAACCATAGGGGCTACAGTTTCAAGACTTGGAGAGGAGGTTCATAATGATTTCAAGGATTAAATAAAAAATAATTGTGTCATTTGGCCTCATGGTGGCGCTATAACAGCCCAGTTTACGTTTTGGCCTATAACTGTTGAACCGTAGGTCGGAAAATTAAATTTATTTTTACCCTGGATTCCCTGGGTCAAGACGCATCTCCCGATATAGGCCACGCCCATTTGCGCCAGGATAGATTTTCCGCCATTTTGAATTTTCTCCAAAACACACTTTTTGTTCCTTTTCCTACATATTTTCTTCAAATGTCTTAAAAACCGGTACACATGATCTATGAACCTATGCAATGAACATACTCAAGGGATATTGCGATAGTCCATTCCGTTCGTTCGTAACGGGCTTCCAAAGTTAGCGGGAGGGGCCCGTTTTGCAAACAATAGCCATAAATCACAAACAAAAGGTCCAGTCAACACTGAATTTCAACCACAGGTCGGGGGTGGCATACTCAACGAATCCCCAAAAGCATTTCCACTCTGCCTCATGGTGGCGCTATAACGGCCTACTTGTCTCGTAACTCTTGAACCGTAGGTCGAAAAATTAAAATTATTTTTTCCCTGGATTCCTTGGGTCAAGACGCATCTCCCCATATAGGCCACGCCCATTTGCGTCAGGATAGATTTTCCGCCATCTTGAATTTTCTCCAAAACACACTTTTTGCTCCTTTTCCTACATATTTTCGTCAAATGTCACAAAAATCGGTACACATGATCCTGGGTGACCAGAGAGGTGCCGTTGAGTCTAGCCTGCCCTGAGCATCAACTGCAATACACACACACACACACACACACACACACACACACACACACACACACACACACACACACAGCTCCACTTCACACGGGTGTGATTTTTTAGATATTTGTTGGGCTTTTCTGCCTTTATTGATAGTCTGTGGAGATCGACTGGAAATAAGAGAGATGGGGGAGACATGCAGCAAAGATCGTCGGGAACGGGATTCCAACCCACAATGTGCTGTCAGGCTACATTAGAGCCTACTGTAAGTACCCATCGGTTAAACACTTTGTAAACAAATCGACATTGGCATCATGGCATGGCAACACTAGTGTCACCCTAGGGAAAAAGAACCTTGCACAATGCACACTGTAGGTACACAACATCTTTGCATTGATGGCATTTTTCAGTGAAAATATTTCTAAATTGCCAATCTGGGAACCTATTCGGTAAAAAAAAGAAAATCATTTCTTGAGAGATTACCAAATCGCTGGCATTTTGCTAACTCTAAAAACACTTCCAACTAGCACTGCACCTGTTGTTGTTTGCCTGTGTAACCTAAATGAGCTATCATCATGACATCGGATCGTTAAATAGACTTGTTTACTGCCGTACTCAACGATACCCGACCCAGCATTTTATGCTGTATCCAAGGCATTTCCTGGTACCGGTATCAGTATCGGTCGGAACAACTCTAATTAACTGTCAGGTAATTATGACAGACTATTACATTACTCATGACGGTACCTGGAAAATGACAACCTTTCCATCATCGGCCTGAAGGTAGAATGTCCAGGAGGAGGTGATTAAGTTGTGAGCCTGGCTCATTACATCATCCAAAAACCCTTTAACCAGTGTCAGTGGTTGTAGCATGTGAATCCTGGGCATCATGGCCACCAGCTGTGAAACAAAAGCAAAAGTGAGGTAGGTTTGATGACACATTGTACACCGAGACAAACCAACAATCTTTTAGATTAGAAGCACTGTCCTGTTCATACCTGCTCTTGTCTTTGCTCAGCAATTGGGAGCTGACTCTGGCAGCCCAGGTTACATGCATATTGCTCATCTGAATGGGCGTAGGCTTCACGGCAGGCTGTGCACATTCAGAGTTGGGAGAGGAGAGGTAACAGATGGTAAGACAGGATTATGGAGGACAGACACATGTCATAATCATATAAAGGCCCATTCCCACTGGGCCAGATAAAAGATATCTGGAGATATTTCTCCAGATATTTTTTATCTGGCCCAGTGGGAATGGGCCTTAAGTCTCAACTGTTAGTCAACTCATTGAAAAAAGTAGTGTGGATTTAGTGGGACTGAGTAAGCAATAGACTTGTTAATCGAAAACAATTAAATTCCCCCTTTAAAGATCTTGGGAGTTATAGATGTGATATGTGATCAAAATCCCCCACGTATATCTCACTCAACGTACTTGATTCACACTCGGATTTGGTCTGATTCAGGTCTTCACTGTCACCAACAAACTGGCATATAGAAAACAGGCGACATCCTCTCTGACAGGCATACAGTTCCTCCTCCTAAACAAACAAACAAACAAAACAACAGCACCAGTTCAGTGCTTTGACTGACACACCCGACAGAAATGGCTGCATAGTAGCACAGTGACAGTATTCTCTACTACACACTTGCTTTGTCACTTGTTTGTCAAATCGTATTAATGGTAACGTTACCAATGATTGTTATCTGAAAGCAGAACTGAAACGAAAGGCCCACTGGCTACGCTAGCAGATGTTAACACGGCTAGCGCAGTGACTACTCACCCGGGGATAAGTGTGCAAACTGTATGTCATTTGACATGTCTTGTGACAAGATGCCGTGCTTCCTAAAACGCTGTCAAAGACGTCGCTAGACGCCAGTGTGCACGCGAGCACGACGAAGAGTCCAAACACGGAATAAAAGGACGAATAAACCCCCATCTTGTCCCCGTAAAAATCTAAACAAACAACACTTCTTCTTTCTTCCTTCCTCCTCCGTCGTGCTAGGTGCTAAATATCGCGTGAACTTTGCAAAGTAAAACAATAGCCAATAGCACTGCAGGATGCGTGTGCGGGTTTCCCAACTGGTCTGAGCAGCTTGTATCTATTCTGCACCTAGCTTGAGGCAAGAACCAATTTAGAGTGAACATTTTTAGCTCAAATCTTTGCTTCTGGGGCTCCCTGCCCTGGAACTAAATATTTTGAGAACGGGGTCCGCGGCCAAATACACATCATTGACATGACAACGTTTTAGAATCACTTTTTTCTTTTCAGAAAACTGTTTGGATTTAGAAGATTATTCTCACACTTTGTCATGTCAGGGACCCCCGAAATTATGTGTATTTGGCCGCGGAACCCCATCTCAAAATGTTTTGTTCCAGGGACCCCTAGAAGCAAATATTTGCTTTAAAAATGTTAACTCTGAATTTGGGTCTTTCCTTAAGCTAGATGCAGAATAGATACACGCTGCTCAGACCCGTTGGCAAACGAAAGGTCGCCTGCAGAGACAGAGCGTAGCTCTCGCGTGAGGGGGCTGTGTTCTGAGCACAAGTTGCTATGTTTACTAGCTAGCCGAGAAGCCACTGGCCACGAAAAACAAACGTTTCATCAGTCTCTAGTTTATTAAGAAGCAGATATCTTAGTGTTTCGTGGAAATGGATAAATTCGTAGTGCGGCTGCCCAAAGGTGAAACCTCCAATGATGTCAAGAGTATGGGAAGAAAGAGGTATCGGCAGACTACAATCGAGTCATTAAAGGTGAGCAGCTGAGAGAGCAGTGGTTCTCAAAGTGGATTCAAGGGACGCTGTGGGTTCTAAATTGACCCATACAAGTCTGTAACTCTGCCAGTGTACAACATGGTTCATTTGGTTCCATTTGTACACTGCCAGAGTTTACAGTGACTGACTGGGACTGTATGTGAACATAATCAGATAATGAAAGGATGGTCTGGTGGAAACATCTGGACTGGACAATAATCCTCATTCATGTGTGTGTCCTTTTCAGAGAGTGGTTGTGGTTGAGGATATCCTGCGCTACAAGTCCATGCTGGAGTTGTCTGATCAGAACAAGGACAACCTCCTGGATGCCCTGACAGAACTGAACAAAAAGATACCATCCAGGGAGGTCCTGAAGTCCACCAAAATAGGTATTCTGAATTTCTGAGAGGGGTTCTATCCTGCAATTCATATCCCTGGCTGCAATTCATCTTCCTGCTGCTTGCAAAGCAGGAATGTATAGCCTACACTTCCAACAGATACACACATCACTTGCTTTTGGATGGTGACACTAGCTAGGGTTGAGTTAAAACTGCTGTAAATAGTTTGGTCAGTAACAGGGCCTCCACTTATTACCTTTAAATTCATTTTTCAGATACAAATTCTACAACGTTCTCTTGAAGGTTATCAGAGAGGTAGGCCTATATGAACAGTATGAACAGGTCAAAAAGTATCTTGCTGATAAAATACAACTAGAACTGCACTCTGTCGAGGTGCCAAATTGCACTTGCCAGCAGAGTGCGCCAAATTGCACTTGCCAGCAGAGTGCGCCATAAGGTGCGCTCACCACTGGCATCATCACTGGCGATATATACCCAGTTATTACCCACCGATCGCAGTACTTGTGCCCTCTGCTGGCGCAAGTAATTATTTATGAATTCCAATCTGGCTTCTGAACATCTCATTCTACTGACTCCTGCCTACTCTATTTGACCGACTACATCAAACGTGTGGTGGACTCGGGGGAAAAAAATCTGCTGCGGCGTCATGCTGGACCTCCAAAAGGCATTTGACACCGTAAATCACTCTATACTGATTGATAAGTTGAAGGCAATCGGTTTCAACTCATCCAGTTCACTGAACTGGATGAAATCCTATCTGGAGTGCATAGAACATGTAGTGGAGGTGAATGGAAGCTAGTCCTCCCACCTTCCAGTGAGCTGTGGGTGGCATTCCTCAGCAAACTAGGCCCTTACTGTTCCTATATATACTAATATACGTTAATACGTTAACTACATGACATCAGCATGTGTGACTGCAATTTGTTTTTGTTCGCGGATGACTCTGCACTCCTGGTCTCTCGGGCAAGGACAAATTGCAGGTAGAAAAAGCCCTTAGCTTACCGTAACTATCATTACACCTGGGCAAAACTCAATCCATTATTTTGGGGTCCAGAATTAACCTGCCATTTTAACCTGGAAAAAATATTGCAACAAAAGTAATAGCAGTGGAACGTCAACCAAAGAACATCAACATTTTTTAAGCAAGATCTCCTCGTTGGTCAGTAGGAATACACTGAGGACACTAGCTGGAGCACTCATCCTGTGTCATGTTGACTGAATACCAGAATGCTCACACCAAAACATAGTCACCTGCACCTCATGGTACTCTAGCTGCTTTGCCAGGGCACACCTTTCATAGCCAAAATATCCCTGGGCACACCTAGATATACAGTGTACACCTACCAACATCAAAACAGTTTGACTCCTTGTCCTCACCCTCTTTCAAAACCTCAACTTGTAAGCGTAATACCAGAAATGACACCCCACCGTCCCTCCTCTGTTATTACTGTACATATACGTTTGTTGCTACTAATGTTGAAGATGTCTTGTATATTATTTGATGTCTTTAAAAGTATTCAATACAGATGACCATAATGGAAACAAGCCCTTAGGGCTTTTTGAGTTATCCTTTTGGCATAATTATTACGACCGAAGGTCGCAGTTTACCATGAGAAATGTCACAGCTTGTCTCCGTGTGTGTACTCATTTTTACAGTCTATGGGTTGGTTCCCTTGACACATCACTGTGACATCACAGGTGATATGCCCATATATGAAGATCCCTGATCTGTCATCGATATATATCACTGGCCAGATGGCCAAGACATGGCCCATATCTGTGTGGCTGGTTCAGATAGGGATCTCCATGTATGGTCATAAAATATATTGTGTGTTGTGATGTCATGGGAACCACTCTAACAGAATCCATTTTATACCCATATATGGAGATCCCTGATGTCATCAATATTAAGCCCATATCTAACAGGACTTCATATGGGAATGCCCATATATATGGAGGAAGACAGCCCGTATCTGTGCGGCTGGTTCAGACAGGGATCTCCATGTATGGGCATAAAAAGGATGTACTATATACAGTACATGGATCTCCATATTTGGGTAACTGGTCCGATATACATCACTGGCCAGATGGCCAAGAATTGGCGCGACCTCGCTCTTTAGGGCGAGGTCGCCCTGAGGCGTCTTACTAGTATAATCGTACCACTGTATTATTTGCAAACTGTTAATAAAGTATTCAATAAATCAATCAACTCATACACATACACATACAGGATGCAGTATAAACAAGTGAAATGGAAGTAATGACACAAAGAAATGAGATACTGGAACACTCTAAAATCTAGGCCGATAAATGGGTACACTCCTGATTGGCTGGAATCGGCAACTCACCTGAAAATGTATATTCTGTTTACTGAAGAGTTGGGGAGACCATTATTATTGAACAAACACTATACTGTAGCAATGATTATTTTCTGAATTTTGAGCTTTAACCTTTTTAACAAAAAAATATCACTCACCCTACCTTTAATTCAAACGTTTTAGTTAGGAAAGGTGTTTAACCTTGTCCTCATGATAATAGAATAACCTGAACATTGTACAACCCATATCAACATACTGTACATGCATGCTCACAGAGGTACAGCATAGAGGCCATTAAAGACCATTTGACCAAAATATATGTACAGTATGTCTCTGATAAGCACAATGAGCAACAAAGACAATTATTCAACAAAATAAATCACAGTTATAAATAATTATGAATAATAATCATGAATGCAATATTAAACAATGTCATCCAATACACAACACACAATCCTCTTTTATAGTTTAGAAACCCACTCTACTCTGCCCGAGAGAATTACTTAAAAGGTCTGGGTATGTTTACACTGCATGCTATGACAATTACCTTGCCCTCATGTGCCTTAGCCTTAAGGGAATAACAACCAAATTAGCGCCTTCTATGCATGCAAATCACCATATTAAGTTATACATACTACCGGTACATACATTGGCCTATAATGCACATTATTATGTCTGTTCAAAGGTCACACTGTCAACAAAATGCGAAAGCATGGTGACCCTGATGTGAGCGCATTGGCAGCACAAGTTTATACTCAGTGGAAAACCTTTATTGAAGAAAATTCCAACAAGCCATCTATTGAAGTCCGCTCTGACAAACAATCCGAAGGACTCAGAAACAATGCGAGAAGACTAATGGCTGATGCTCTGGAAGTAAAGGTAAGAATTGTCGGGCACTCGAATGGTAAAATACCAATGTAGTCATTTACTACTTTTTGTCCATCGATCGCTCCCATGACCGCCCGGGTAGCAGCCTGATCTTCCCTGCGTGTGTGTACTCACCCATTAATTCCTGCAACTTGGAGTCAGATATTATGTCCTCTATTTTCATATCCACTCAAAAGTTCTGACAGAAAACGTGTATTTTATTGTATATTAAAATATCAAAATCTTCCCACAAGCTGCACACAAACGACATTCTCTATCTGTGACAGGCCCGCCCCGAAATGATTGCTGCACTCCAGGAGAACACACATATGGGGCACACAATTGTCAGGTGTGATTAATTTATCCCACACCAATTGTGCCCCATATATATATATACAGTATATGTGATCCCCAAAGGAAGTTTTCATTTGTGCAGTGCAGAAATCATTTCAGCCTTCTGACAGAGAAGGTTGTCCTTGTGCAGTAATCATATGATGTTCATTCAGTCATGATAGTGCATGTGTGCATTCCTTAAAATGAATTGAGACAATGAAAAATTAGAATCATAACATCACATAAGATAATGTAACAAGGATTTACCCTCCTGCAGTGCAAGGGATTTTAATGAAACTGGGTTGTTCTTGCTGTAGTCATTTTTAAACCAGTCACTTACAGCCTCTTTTTACATAATCAGATTGAGTTTATTAAATAAATATGATAAATATGCAGTAATTTGCTCAGGTAATCCTATTTCAGGACAATCAAAGTATTTGTGCACAGGGGACAAATTCAGTGCTGGGGAACAGCACAAAAACATTATACTACATAGATTAGAATACATTTATCTCTACAATATTTACATGCATTCAGATAGCATGGCATGCCAGTACTGTTGCAGTTATAAATTGGATGGTTGAGTAATCAGCATTGCATTAGGAAAGTTTACCAAGTAGTGCTCAATTTGGAAACTTTAGGCAATTACTGTAGACTGGTGGTCACTGGCCTAGCCTGGCTTAGCCAAACATATCACACGACAAACTGCATGGATATATACATCTCCCTTGTGTTAGCAATGGATAGATAGAGTTTAGCTGTGCTAGGCTATCACTGGCCTACTCAGGGACCACACAAGTCAGGAACGATGCAAGTTGGGAATGCATTCCCACCCAGTTATGCAATAGCCCTAGTACCCATTGTCAATATACCCATTGTATTCACAAAAGTGGCGTGAACATCCCCATACATGGGCATGCGTTTGTGACATCCGTCGACCCAATGTCCACTCACCTTCTACCAACAAGGCAATTTCAATATAGGATGAATGAATGTATAGCAGCTACTGTGTTGGTCAATAACCACAAACCCTGAGTAATGACTGATTATTGCTTATCTGATCTACAGGTGGATTGTGGTCTAGTTGACAACATTGAACGAGAAGTTTTACACCAGAGCTCGCGGTTGGTCAGCAGTTCATACAGACGGACTGTGAGGGCACTGGTCTTTGCCTTCAAACACAAGCCTGAGATTAGAACACAAGTTAAAGACGGCACGGTCTCGGTTAATAAGTTGGTTTCTGATTATAAGAAATAACCAGCTGTGTTGGACTGGACATGGAAGACTGCTTTTGCAAAGAACTCTGCTGATGTGTAATTATCAAGATGCCATTATGGATGTATTACGGCTGCTGTTTTTTTCTTCCTTGCCCCCCATTTTTTAAGATGATTTCTTCCTCTAAATACGTTTTGTAAAAAGCGTTTTTATTTTATTTATTTGTGGCACATAATTAGACTGATTTATTGTATTGTTGTTTGTGAATCATTGCATAAAGCAATTTAACGTCGATCATGTTATTCTACATTTAGATCAGAGTTTTATACTGTTCCACTGTTTTATATGATTTGATTTGATTATTTGTTGCAAAAATATAGATACAGTACGTCAGATTTTTCTAAAAGTCTCTGTCCCCTCGCTCATTTCATTTCTGACTTTGAGTTGAGTTGTATTTCTAAAGAAGCACCAGCCATATAATGGCTATCACCATAAGAATGACAGCCAGTACGCAAATGGCGATGAAGACGATGTCACTGGGGTCAGGAGGCTCGGCCTCTTCAGCTGGCCCCGTTCCCTTCGCCATCTCTTGTTGGCGAGCTCTCTCTGCTTGCCTCTGACGCTCCTCTGTTGAGATGATGGCCACTGTCGCGATTTTCCTCTGGGCATCGCACAGCACCTCATACTCTTGCACGTTCTGCTTTTTTCCATCAGATAAGTCGATGTAGAGTATGTTTACCAGAACGGTGATGTTCCGGCGTTTCTGTAGTGGATCGGAAGTTGATACAAGCAGAAGTATATAAGAAGTGTAATAAATATATAATACTGTATATATTATATTGCACATAATTTATAAAAAAAGCCATGAAATCAAAATGGTACTTGATACATGTACAAAGAATTAAGGGCATTAATACTAGTGTTGATTTCTGTTGAACAATTAATAGAAGATAGCTGAAAACGTGATTCTACGTTTTACAATGTGAAATTCATCAGTACCCGAGTTACTGTAATAACCAAATCATTGTACAAGTTGTACAATGATTTGGTGGGTACATGGGTACATGGGTTGTACAGTACAACCCATGTACCCATCCTTTAGGCTAACCAAGGCACTATATAATCACTGACATTACATAGCATTTGTCCAAAGGGCACCACAGACATATTTCCACACAAAAATAATCACAAACTAGAAGCAGTGCTCTTCCGAGCACAGGTCACAGCCAGGTCAGTTAGGTTATTGTGACTTCCTGGTGGCTCTATAATAGGCCAATGTAAAAAGGGTGCCATGTGTTATTGGGCCTTTCACGGCAATCAGACGCTGCATGCATGATTTGTTCAAACGGATTTGTTAAAAACGGACCAATCCTGCAAACTTTGGTATCCAATGTTAGCCAATTAGTATAGACCGTGAAATATCACTATAGAGATACTGTGTACAGATTTTCTTGATTTCTGGATAAAATCTGAAGGAGTAACATCAAAGAAAGTGTTTTATAAAAGTCGACCTCCTGGTGGCGCTATAAAAACGTGAAACACGTGGGGCAGAGGCTCTGAATTGGCATCCAGGGAGTGTGTATACAGAGTTTGGCAGCAACCGGGCCAACGCGTGCCGGAGATTAGCTGGCTAAAACATAGTCTCCCCACCATGCCTTCGGCCTGCCGGAGACAACAATTGTGATTAATAATCGTAATCATGATTGCAATATTAAACAAAATGATCAGGATTATCATGTATATGTATGTAATATAAGCAGGTAGTCACCTGGCCAGCAGTACCACAGTGGTCAAAACGGGCCAGTATCTTGTATGATGTGGCTGTCATCTGGGCTGCACAAGATGGATCCCCCAGGTAAATGCTCTCACGGTCAAGCTGGGGTAAGGACTGCTGGGGTATCAGGATTGAAAATTCACTTCTTGTGCAGCTTATGTTCACCGGCACCACTTACAGAAAAATGACACATGGTGAGATTAGATGGTTCAAAAAGTCCGTTTGACAGAAAAGTACTGCTGCTTGATGAATTGAATACATACATGATAGGACCACGTTGGAAACGAGCCTTGAGGGCTTTTGAGTTATCTTTTTGCAATCAATCAATACTACAACGTAATACTGGTCTTTTGCTGTGCTCAATAGGTTGCTAACAGAACAGAAGCCTTTGAAGTGTTCTGTCATATCTTGTATGTTCATTGTGCAGCATTCTATAAGGTTACAGTGTTTTCCAAACAATACTGTATGTGTCAACCATTCTTTTGGTCATGGATCCATTTGTATGGGTTATTATAGACGTTTGCCTGTCTAATAAAGTATCAATGTACGGTGAGACACTGAGATATGCTCTCCAATGCTTGCAAACATTAAACCAGCCAAAGAATGATTTATGTATTCATCTATATTGAATCATCTCACTAGTATTCATGACAAATACATTATTAGTAGTATGCTTTGGAATTTCCATGGAAATGGAATAGATTAGTATTCGAATTGGATTTCAAAGGAAGCCTTGCTGCCTAGCTCTCACCTTGTAGATGAAATTGCTATTTCATAGACTGTAAAAGTGCTATTTTCTGAGGCAAAGATATTGGTTTGCCATTTGAATGTCCCTTTTAATCCTAGTAATATCTGAGCCAAATTCCACACATTCTATACCCAGTGAATATTATTGTCTTTGTGAGTGTATAATATGGTTGCGGTAGGTAACCTATGAATGTTGACGTGGTGGGCCTACACTCACCTCCAACATATGAGCCACTGAAGCCCTTGTGAGCCTCATTTCTGTCTGTGCTGAGGACAACCAGTAGTTTGTTGCTCTTGGAGATGATGGTGGGAGGGAGTTCCCTGCCACACCAGCGCCCCACTAGGGCGTCTGTCTGACTGTCTCCATTGTAAACCGTGACGGAGTCATAGTCACACTCGTCCGTTAGGCTGTTACGATCCTCCAACTCCATGAATGTGAAGAACAGTTTGATCCGGTATCCAGCTGTTAGATTAATGGTCCAGTGGCAGTTTATGTTGTTTGGATATATATTGGGGTAGTGAGGGCTACTGAGGTCGTCGCTTAATGATGAAAGGACCTGCTGGCATTCTCCTGCAAAAGTACATGTAATACTGTTTTTTGAAGTTCATCACATTTGTATATGCAGTGTGTGTGTGTGTGTGTGTGTGTGTGTGTGTGTGTGTGTGTGTGTGTGTGTGTGTGTGTGTGTGTGTGTGTGTGTGTGTGTGTGTGTGTGTGTGTGTGTGTGTGTGTGTGTGTGTGTGTGTGTGGTGGGGTGTGTGAGAAAAGGCTGCTGTTTAGTTTTATTAATCTCTTCTTAATACTTTGTAAAATGCCTTTTTATTGCATTGTTGGTAAAAAGGCATTGTTTGATCTTCGTAATGTTTCTTATTTGACACGGCACATTTTGCACACTTGTTTTTATTCAGACGTTTTATTTGATTATGTCTTCAGTTTTATGTAAAGCACTGTCTCTTTGTTTTGATATGTGCTTTACAGATTATTATTTTGCTTTCTATCTATCAATTACACCATGCCTTTTTATTTCAAACCGAGAGGGGGGAAAACTGCCTTGCCTGAGTAGTAATATGCCTTGAATCCCCGTCCTCCGATGTTGAAGTCAGACTTGAAGACGACCAGAAGCTGATTGGAAGTGGTGACAGTGGTGGGGGGTGTATCCCCCCCACAGTAGTTGCCCAGGTGGCGGTGGGTGATGGTGGGGCCATCAAATAGGGCTACAAAGTCAAAGTTGCAGCCCTCGTTGTTTTCCAGCTTGAAGTCCAGGAAGACCAGGCTGACCACAGTGGTGTTGGAGACGTGGATGGTCCAAGAGCAGTCAGCGTTGTTGCTGTATTCCTGAGGGTAACCCGGGCTGGAGATAACACCTGACAGGCCAGTTAGCACTCCACCGCACATATCTAGAGAGGGGGTGGAATTTATCAGTTCAATGTGAAAACAAATAATATTACAGAGCACGACTGAAAACTTTCTTCTGAAACAATACAACAAACTTCGAGTGGGGGAGTAATGGGGAAATAATGGAAGTGTGCAGTGGCTTGTAAAATCTGATGCGTTATATATTGTTCCATATCACAGTAAAAACTAAATGTAATTTCAAGGATATCTTTTCACTTTATCTGAATTGCACAGACTTATATTGGGTATTTCCATTTAGTTTCCAACTCAGGGTTTTCATTTTCTGACCAAGATATGCATCCAAATTATTACCTTGAAGATTACAAAATGTATATACATGTATAATAGATGTTAAACTTTCACTAAAAGTTTATGTTCATCTCAGTTGAGAATTAAAGGTTTGGATGATACTACTTGCCAAGCAATTAGAATATACGAGATCACCTTTCCTGTAGCCTACAACGAATCCCCTATGGGCCACATGGCGGTCTGAGCGGAAGATGATGGACATGACATTCCAGGAGGAGGTGAACTGGGGTGGGGAGATGTCACCGCAAAATGTCCCCAGGTGGTTCCCCTCGTCCTCAGATATGCCATTGTAGATCTTGATGTAGTCATAAGCACAGTTGGCGTGGTATTCCAGCTCAAAGTGGTGGAACGTAAGCAGAATTGAGGACCCCTCAGCCACTACAATCAGCCAGACACACTCAATATTGTAGGGGTACAAGTCTGGGAAGTTGGGGCTAGATATATTGCCAGATGAAGACGATAGAATTCCACCGCATTTGACACCTGAAAGTTATTAAAAAAGAAATACAAATCTGTCAGTTTGTAAAAAGAGTTCAAGAAGATGCATACAGCGTGCTATGTATGCATTTGTTTGGTTCACATTCCCATGACTAACCGTTTGTCAAGAGAGTATTACCTGAGCGATCGTAATGCACATGGCCTTCATACAGTAATTTATGGTTTCCTCTTTCCTGCTTGCTTATTTTCTTACTGTATATTTCCCATTTCCTAACAACTTGATACAACCTTTGATGGTGCAATAAAAACTGACATTGAACAATGGAGGTCCAACTTACACAGTGTATACAGTGCCTATAAGATGAAGTACTCCCATCAAGTGCAGGCTACCATCAAGATAACAAATAGCAACTCACCTTTTTTAGAGTCAGCCTTGTGAACGACCAAAAGTAAATGAATCAATATAGCCACCCTGAGACTCATGATGTTATTGTTGAATCGGCTTTTGTCACGCCTCACATACAATAGAAACAGAAAGAAAGAGAAAGGGAACAGCGATGTCAGAGCTCACAGCCTTGAGACGTCAGCAAAAGGTGCCAGTAGAGTAGATGTAATGGGACGTTGAAAAATTCATCCACAGCCTGAATGGGAAACCTGATAGTCGGGCCACCCTTCGCCTCCTTCGCTAAATTTTAATGACCGCTATCGAATGTGCCTGAGTGGCTTGTCAGGACACTGTTTGCAGAGATGGTATACATTTTTTATGATTGTCACTCACACTGGACACCGGCTGCCTGTGGGCCTCATAAAGAGAGAGATAGAGAGGAGGATAGTCACATTTGTCACTTGTATAAATGGAATCATTAGCAGGATCAGGATGTGTGTGTTAGGGTTAGAGAAGGGCCCAATACTATTGATGTCATACATTGATTGAACTGTGTACTGCAGCAGAAGAGGTGATTTTTCTGAGAAGCAACTTACTGCATGTGCAAAAGTGGGGGAAAACTAGAAAGGTGCAATTCTGGTTGCACTGACGCGAGTCGCCAGGCATCCACTGGGAACTGAATTCTGTCTTATTTATATATTGTGATGTCATGTGAAGCATTACAACAGTGAAGGTAAAGAAGAAGGTCACACACTCGTAGCCACGATGCAGAATTTATTAGACACCAACATTTCGACCTGGCAAGGTCTTCTTCAGGGAATGGGAAAACATGACGACAGTGACAACAGTGTGTGAAGCACAAGACCAAAAGCTTGCTTCACTTTTATGTTTGTGCATAAGTTTACAAAAAGCAGGTTCACTTTGTTGGCACAAAATCCCCAGACCAAGAACAATGGAGTGCTGCCTAGAATGCCTACAGTATATAGCAACCACACTAACTAGGAAATGATGTGGCTCTAGTGTGGATCTCAGACTTGGCTCAAATGGATCACATGTGATCATCCGTTGTCTATGACTTATGACTCAACATTTTGCAAGTAGCGGGGCAGTTAAGGAGAACAATACTTCAGTTCTGGAAAGAAGCACCAAAATTTGACAGAGTGTACCTCTGGGGTCATTCTTTAGAAAAATCACATTAGACACTTAATTTTTGAAAATGGCCGCCAGTGTTAAAGATGGCCGCCTTTTCGGATATGTTTTACAGTACGCCAGCCAGTTTATATAGAATTTTCATAATATTAGAGTAGTTTTGTAGGTTTTAAAACATCCTGAGTTCATTTATTACACTTTTAAAGCAGCCAGACTAACGTTTCTGACTGTTGGTTGGGGTCTTTCCTCACCTGGGACTCCCCAGACAGACCCCTGAGCCTATTTCAGTAATCGCTCTGCTCCTGCTCCAGAACAATGTTAAATTAGATCTGAAATATGCTCTGAAATAAAAAAAAATTACTAGTAGCAAATAACAGAGGTCTTCCACGGGGGGTCCGGGACCCCTGGGGAGGTCCTCAGAGCTACTACAGGGGGCCTGCCAAATCTCGATGAGATCTTTTCTTTTTCTTTCTTTTTTTTTACATTTGAAACTTCGAATGTTTTTATGTATCCTGGTTTTATGTATTGTACTTTGATGGTTTATTAGTATTCTCAGTATTATTTATAATGTTTTTGTGTTAAACAGTTATGGTTGACAGCTGTTACTGCAGGGATTGCAATAATGAAGGTATTGCAACTTTTCACTTTGGGCGCAGAACAACATTTCCATTTATTGCACTGCACTCACACTGACAACACACACACACACACACACACACACACACACACACACACACACACACACACACACACACACACACACACACACACACACACACACACACCTTTGTTATTGTCACCCCAAAACCCTCACCTTATCCTCTTATAGAGCTCATGGTCAATTACACCCAAAGAGATTCACTACAATACAGTAATTTCAGACAGGATATATTCGTCTTCATCATCATCATCTTCAATGTCCAACCTAATAGTGTAGACACAGTCTCCACCATAGCATAGAGTGAAAGGCAGGTTATTTGAGCAGCTGCACCGTCCCTTACAACCTGCTTTGCAGACACATTTGATGAGCTCAAGTACTGCCTTTGGAGCAGGGAGAGCAAGAAACCTGACTGGAACATAGCCTCCACTCTCTGAATTCCATCTATTTTCTTCGATTGGTGGAAGCACAGGGCAATTTGTCAGGTATGATTTATCCTGCATTGTGACGGAGTTGCGCAGAGGTAATGTGGTAGCAGTGCAGCACGAGTTGGAGGTAGCATCTCACCCTCCAAGTTCTTTGACAGAAATAGTTCCCATCTGAGTAATCCCAGGGTTGTTGGACCTTTTGAACTGTAAACATGGTATGCAAAATGTTCCGACTGCAATGTTGATGGAAGCTCACCATTTATAAGCTCAGGAGGAATGGCCAATGACCTTGCCAAGGTCCTTGAAGCGGTTAATGGCTTGGTCATCATCATCATCAAGTAGGCATTGACCCATGTCTTTTTGGTGATTCCAACAAATGTTCTTTCCCAGTCAGCACCTGAAAAACTATGTACGCAAAGGAACCCTTGACATTTTTAACATCCAATAACTTGAACTCACTCGAATATTTCAATTTCCTTTTTTTGTACCGGATAGCAAGGACTTGATAAGGAATCGGGGTATCAGCCTCTTCATGTGTTTGCACTTCCTCAAAATCATGTCCCTTGATGAAGGTATTGTATTATGATGCCTACTTTGTCATACCTGACAAATTGCCCTGAGCTTCCATCAATTGACTTCAGAGAGTGGAGGGTTTGTTCCAGTCAGGTTTCTTGCCCTCCCTGCTCCAAAGGCAGTACTTGAGCTCATCAAATGTGGCTGAAAAGCAGGTTACAAGGGACGGTGCAGCTGCTCAAACTATAACCTGCCTTGCACTCCTCCCTGCAAATGCTATAGTGGAAACTGTAAACACTATTAGGGAGGACATGTATAGTAGTGAATTTCTTTGGGTACAATTGACCGTGAGCTCTTAACCCTGCAAGACCCAAATTAATTTCTACTGGCCAAAAAAAATTAAAAAAATCAGATGCTGTTGTAGGAGTCCTAATCACAGGAAAATGTAATGTTAACAAATTAATAATTTTTTGTAAGGTTTTATAGCCATAAATCATAAATCATGCTCTAATTTGCATTTTGGGGATATTTTTCACAATAATAACATATGTACATGTTCTAATCTAGACATTCTAATGATCACAAAAAAATATATTACAGGTATTTTACTTATGTTTTAGTGAGGAATAGCTTCAGTTAAAAAGTGAGATGTTGTTTGTCCAGACGCTGGAATTTCAACTTCTCTGGGAGGTGTGAATGTCAGCCCCTGTGGGGGGTATTTATATTCAAATATCGTTGCCAATGGCATTGTAATACTAAACAATAGGATTTAATGGTCATTTTTGTTTTTAATGATTAAATTTTTTTGCCAAAAAGCAACGCTGGGCCTTGCAGGGTTAAAGAAGTGTGTGTGTGCGTGTGTGTGTGTGTGTGTGTGTGTGTGTGTGTGTGTGTGTGTGTGTGTGTGTGTGTGTGTGTGTGTGTGTGTGTGTGTGTGTGTGTGTGTGTGTGTGTGTTGTGTTGTCAGTGTGCAGTGCAGTGCAATAAATTGAGAAGTTGCAATACCTTAATTCTTGCAATCCCTGCAGTAAAACCTGTGAGTGTGAACCTGTCTGTCTAACACAAAAATGTATAAATAATACTGAGAATACTAATATAAACCACAAAAAAAACGTCCCCATCAAGATTCGGCAGGCCCCCTGTAGTAACTCTGAGGACCCCCTAGGGGTACCGGACCCCCTGTGGAAGACCCCTGGGTATTTGCTACTACTCATTTTTGCCCAGTTACAACAAATTTAATGCTTCAGTTATGATCTAATTTAACATTGCTCTGGAGCAGGAGCAAAACGATTACTGAGATAGGCTCAGGGGTCTGTTTGGGGGGTCCCAGGTGAGGAAAGACCCCAACCAACAGTCAGAAACGTTATTCTGGCTGCTTTAAAAGTGTAATAAATGAACTCAGGATGTTTTAAAACCTACAAAACAACTCTAATATTATGAAAATCGGACATTAACTGGCTGGCGTACTGTTCAGAGGCAGCCATCTTGGAAACATGGCAGCCATTTTGATTTTTCAGTGTCTAACGTGTTTTATCATAGGAACAACCCCTAAGGAGTACTTGTGAAAAGTTTTAGGTTTCTTTCCACTTGTGAAGTATTTTAGTGCAAAAATGCATTCATCTGCCCCGCTAAAGGTTTCATTGCTATCACATCCACAGTAACTTCCTTAATGAAATGGTTAAATATTTCAAAAAAGTATTAATAAGTGGTCAGTATGACTGTGGCCTACTGGCAGCGTGCATACAAAGTTTGGCGGTAATCGGTTCAGAGGTAGGTAGGCTATATGACATTTGCTCTGGG
>NC_137814.1:45794384-45899384 GCF_963921795.1 Nannobrachium achirus | reverse complement strand
CTGACAATTGCTCTCTGCAGTCTAATACCGCTTGCTACATTATACTACATAATGTGCCAGCTAGGGTGGGGTTTGGGGAGGTGATGGAAGGAAATAATACCCATGACAGAAAACAGAGGAGCACATCTTCATGCCGCACAGGGGCGGCTCCAGGGGGGGGCTAGAGGGGGCCCCTAAGCCCCCCCACCCCACAAACCCAATTGTGATGAAAAATATTTAAGGAATAAATACATAAAATATATATGAATATGTTAAAGACGATTGACTGACTTATATGTAAACCATACTGTAAAATCATACTTTTTATGCTGGAAAGCGTCTCTTCAGCCTCACAAAAACCCTATCCGATCTGGAAACTGACAATGGTCTGGTCTGTTCAGTTATCCATACCCTAAGCGAGAGAATCTCGTTTGTCATATTAGTACTATAAATATTCATTATTGTTTGTTGCCAAAATTCATTAGCCCCTGCTCTAAAAAAGCCAGCTCCCCCATAGGGATGGGACAATATGCGATATTAACGTTTATCGTGATAAAAACCACCCACGATAATCGTATCGTGGAGATTTAATTTATCGTGATATCATCCTCCGTCATGCACTGGGATCAATTCACCCTTTATTTGCCGAGCTGCATATCCGGTACCACTTAAACCCTCTATAATTGGTAAAAGATACTTATATTATACGTACTTGATACAGTCTTTTTTTCACTCTCTATCAGTTGTCTTTGCCAAAAAATAGCCGATCTACAAGCTCACAACGCGTCACAAGTTTTTTGGCAAATGTTCTGCCCCAGGATAATGGATTTTGATTATCGTGATAATATCGTAAATTGCGATTTCATTTGTCACAATAATCGTGATATGAAATTGTAATATCGTCCCATCCCTGCTCCCCCATAGCACCCCCATGCAGGCACAATTCTCTGGAGCCGCCACTGATGCCACACTTGAGCGTTCCCAATGCTGTCTTGGTTAGTGTGATTTCTTATTTAATATTTTTAAATGTAGGTCTATGGGGTCTATGTCTGCAGCCAGACTAGCCAGAGCCTAAAGCAAGCTCTGAATTGGCTACCATCTGCCGTTCAGAAAACACTGCCAAACACTGGGTGTTCAACCGATCATCTTTCTTTTTTTATTTGTTTTTGGAATGGCGATGGGACATACTGTATTTGGGATTTTAATTCCAGGTTTGTTATGTGCAGATTTTGGTTCTGTTGCAGGTGGCTGTGTTAATGCTGTAGGCCTACTTAAAAGGAGTACATGTATTTTTAATGTATAATAATTATGATTAAAACCCCAATTCCAAGCATTATGATTATACACTATGTTGGGGCACTGAGGGGCAGGGGTTTGGTCAAACGCAAAATGATGACATTTATTTGACATTTTCCAATTTCCGTTGCGGTGGTGGCAATCTTCTTGTAGCATGCAGACCACCCACCCAGGCTGAATGAATACAGGGGAACTGCTACAACCTTGTGCACTGTGTTCCCAGCTGATGCCCTTGTAGCCAGACATGTCTTTTTTCCTCCCTCATCATCATGTTCCAATGCTCTCCTATGTGCTTTGTTACATTGCCAATTTTTTTTTGCACCACCAAGGACAATATTGGTACTTCATAATATTGGCAAGTTCATGGGGCCCAAAATGTGATTACGGGCAGAAATAATGAGCGCCTGCCTCAACTGATATACAAGGACAATTGAATAAAGTATCCAGACTGAATTGTTGTAACTAAGGCCCGAGTTCAGTTTTAAGGCTATCCTTCGTCCATGACAAAGCTACAGTAGGCTGATTGAATTAGCTTCCCTTTATATAAACCACCTCAGTCAATGTGTCATTCCAGAATGATGAGAGTACATCATTATTGGAGAAATTAGATACAATTTGACCATTGAATAAAAACCAATTCAAGTGCTGAAGTTCTCCATACATATGGATATTGTACTTTTAGGGGTAAAACTACATGGCATTATTTTGGTACATTATTTCTGTGGACCTGGCATTGATTTGGCCTTTGTGCCAAAATCAATGCCAGGTCCAGAAATAATGTACCGAACTTCAGGGTTGAGGATGATTTCATCTTCAATACTGTGAAATTATTGATAACTTACCAATGTTGGTAGTAATTCTAAGTCAGAAGTTCTCTGCTCTGGACTAATCAATAGTCACTGGCGCGTGATTATGGATCCAACTGGGAAAGATGGATGGAAACGGCATAGAGCGCTCGTTTTCACAGTTATTGTCCACGACATTGCAAGCGGCGCGAAGGCCAGCGGACCTTGGTCCTGCTCTTCGCCCCCCGAGCGCCGCAGGCGCGAGTGGCCGCGAAGAGCGGGCCAGGGCCGGCCGCGCGAGTTACGAAGCCGTGGTGAATGCAATCGTTATATTTATGCCCAGGCCGTAAGGCCTGGGCAAGCGCACGATAAACGCCATGATAATTGGGTTTTGGTGCACCTCGCGCGGTCCAAGTGACTACAACGGAGCGCTCCCTACGTCCGGTTCAGCCAATCACAAGCTTCAAAAATGAGTCCGGGGCGTGGTTATCCATCTTTCCCAGTTGGATCCATAATCACGCGTCACTGGCTGGACTTGGTGTTCCTTGGATGGGGGGGAGGGGGTTATTCAAATTACGTTAATGTTGTACCAAAGCCAACTAGCTATTATAGCTAGCTAGTGTTAGTTAACGTAACAAAGATGAGTCTATATTACTCATTAGGCATAGCACTTCACTGTGTTCTGGCCAATGAGAATGCTTATGCCACTGGATCAGTCTATGCTGTAGACCTGTAGTGATATAGGAGCAAGGAGTAATGCTGAGTTTCTTGTTCCATTTGCTCGCTAATTAATCAAACTGTCTTCTCTCAGTCGACATATCTCTAATCAGAAGTTCACTTAAAGCTCACAGCTTTGTATTGGCACATCAGATTGCCAATCTGTGTAAAGCTTTCACAAATAGACAGTTTTTCCAGTGGTTCATACCGGTCTCAGAATATTTGACACTTGTGTCTCAAACAAATCCATATTGATTAGAGTATTAGGAGCATGAGGACAAACCAGCTATCAGATGGAGCAGTATGGGCAGCACAGGACATCAAGGCAACTGTGGCCACAGGGCATACCTTTTGAGGGGCATAATAAGGCCACACCGGCCTCTGTGAAACTCCTGCCCTGGCTGTAAAGATCCATTATGGTCAAGATAAGTGTAATCTCATACTAATTATCCAGTTGAGCTGCACATAGAAACCCTGTTTTACAAGCAAGGCTGTAGAAGTGCACTCTGTCGAGGTGCCAACTTGCACATTGTGCACTCATGGCTTCTTATGGCCTACTTGTGCGCCAACAGAGCGCGCAAGTATTGCGATCGGTGCTGTTCGGTACTGTCTGTATGTATGTGGGTGGGCAAGTTGGCACTCTGTCGAGGTGCCAACTTACGTCTTGTTATTTACATCAGGTCGCACTTGTTTGTGGTGACATCACCAAGAACGCTGCTCCCTCATTGGCTAAAGGCCCATCCTTTGTACTGTCGGACAGAAAAAGGCGTCTGGAAACAGACAGCAGTACTTGTGTGCTCTGCTGTCGCAAGTAATAAGATACATTTTAGTTATATATTGACTGTCTGCCTATATATACAAATTAATTGTGTCGTATACTTTCAAATATTTAAGAGATCTTTCAAGGAGGTCTTTAGTGACATTGAGATGTTGGAGAACCAAGAGGTGCAAGCATAGTCAAAGTGGCGTTGAATGAGGGCTCCGGCAAGTCTTGAAAGGGATATTTCACTTTCAAAAAATCGTTTGGTCTTTTTAACGTCTAATCAGGCTTTTGTGAACTGCCTGTACAGATTTTAAGTTGCTTGATTCGGTATTTAGATATTAATATTCATTTTATCAGACACGCCCCCTTCCTATACAAACCCATTGTAACTTCAAATTCCATTTTAACCATGATAGATTCATTGAAAACACCTGTCTTTTTTCTGGTGACTCCTGTCTCCTGATGCCCTCCTAATACGTGAGCTGGCCATGTTTTTTCGATAACTTTTTTCATTTCTTTCGAATCATTTTTTTATTGTATTTTTTCCCCCAAAAAGGTTATCGAAAAACACGGCCAGGAGGGTAGCATGAGTCACCAGAAAAAAGGGCTGTGTTTTTGATAACCTGGAGGCGTGGCCAATGCTGTTTTGTTATTTTGAGGACGGTAAAATACCTGAATTAGTCATGGAGCCATGGAGTGATGTGACTAATTCAGGGCTGTTGAGCGCATAGCGTCTTGGAGCAAGGCATATTTTGCTGTCCTAAGAAAATGTCAAGTTAAGACATATAAGACCTGGTAATTAAGACAGCAAAATACGTCCCTCTATGTTTACAAGGGGTCACGTGGATGAATGTGAGAAAGGCTTCCATCTTCACAGTGGCACGTTGACAAAGAGGTGAGACACAGACTCTCCGTTGTGGGTCCTCCTGATGGCCTCGGCCAGCATGATGGAGACGTCCATCACCTGGACCTTGGGACAGTCCCTCAGGTTGTCCTCCTGGGGGATGGTGTTGGTGACCACCACGGCCTCCAGGAGGCCAGGGGCCTTGTTGAGGCGGGCCACGGCGGGGCCCGAGAGCACGCCGTGCGTCACCATCACGTACACCTTGGTGGCGCCGGCCGCCGCCAACTTGTCGGCGGCGTGGCAGATGGTGCCGCAGGTGTCGGCCATGTCGTCCACCAGCACTGCCACGCGGCCCGCCACGTCGCCCACCAGCACCATGCGCTCCACCTCGTTGGCCCGCTTGCGGTCCTTGTGGATCAGCGCGAAGTCCACGTTCAGCGCGTCGGCGATGGACGTCACCCTCTTGGCGCCGCCGGCATCCGGAGACACCACCACGCAGGAGCGCCACTCGGGCACGTTCTCCTTGATCCAGCGCAGCACCACAGGCTCGACGTAAAGGTTGTCCACAGGGATGTCGAAGAAGCCCTGGATCTGCGAGGCGTGCAGGTCCATGGTAATGATGTGGTCGGCGCCGGCCCCCGACAGCATGTTGGCCACCAGCTTGGCGGTGATGGGCGCACGGCTCTTGTCCTTCTTGTCCTGCCGGGCGTAGGGAAAGCAGGGCACGACGGCTGTGACGCGCGACGCCGAGGCGATCTTGCAGGCGTGGATCATGATGAGCAGCTCCATCAGGTGGTCGTTGATCTGCCCACAGCCGCTCTGCACGATGTACACGTCCTCCTCACGCACGCTCTCACCGATTTCCACGCACGTCTCGCCGTTGCTGAACTTCTTGGCAACCACCTTGCCCAGCTCCACGCCCAGGCGTTCGGCGATCTTCTGGGCGAGGTCCAGGTTGGAGTTGCCGCTCAAGATCTTGATGTTACGCATTCTTGAAGTCAAGGGCTGGGAAAGCTTGGAGGTTCCGATATGGCGGGATAACATAGAGCATACGGAAAAGATGATACGCTGAAAGAAGGGCGAATGAGAGACGCTTTTATATCGGACTTTGTGTGACGTCACTCACATTATGATGTCATTGTCTTATGACGTATGAATCATTCCGCATTTGGGCGAGCCAACTTGCGTCTTGTGCACTCATTCACTTTCAGTCACTTTCCGAAGAAAACGACAAGTGTGACCAGCAGACCGCGCAAGTAGGGTGATGAGTGCTGTCTCTGTATGTACGTATGTGGGTGGGCAAGTTGGCACTCTGTCGAGGTGCCAACTTCATCAGGTCGCACTTGATTAAAAGTTGGACAAGTACTAGAGTGCTATTAGTCTGGTTGCCCTGTTGGTCAACCACACTAATCATTTTAGACAGCCTTTAGTTTACATGGGAGTGCCATATCTTCAAAGGTATAGTGTAGAAGCAGGAGTTACACATCACACAAACACACAGTACAGTCTAGTGTAGTATTTGCTTATGAAGCTTTGTTGCAAGTTGTGTTAGTTTCATAATGGAATTGCAGGGTCCCATAGGGTCTGGTTGGTAGTGTGAAAACACAAACACAAACACGATGTCCTTAGACTGCTCATAATAGACAACTATACTCATACCTGAAAATGATGTGATCCGCTTTGAATTAGACCGTTTTTCCAGAACAACATTTTTATTATATGTTAATCTAAAATACATTTTCTGATAAATCTTTTAGAATGTGAGGAACAGACAATTCCAAAAGGATCCACATATCTTCAAGCATGACTGTATTGCATAATTACTCATTATTGCTTGAGCTATACTTTTAAGATGTGTAGGCTGTACTTATTTAAATAAATATGTTGCTTCATCGTCTCGTTATAATTGCGCTCTTTGTGCACTCACAACACAAACAGCAGTTTAAATATATGCGAATGAATCACTCAAAATAATCACTCCCTGTGTATTTGGACCTTTACGTATAATAGTACCATACTTAAAAAACAAACTACTAAAGTGCCTTATCTGCACTGCACTTATGCTGAGGAAAGACCATGGGGTCATCAACATTATAGATTCATTCTACAGGTAGCATGGATCAGCAAGTGTCATAGCAGTCCGGCCGACTAATGCATTTTATTTTTAGATATGGACATTTTGGCATAAAGATGGCACTAGATAAAAAAGGCCAAGAAGTGACCAAAAGCAGATTTATACAGCTCGAGGAACCAAATGGAAAATGGCACCACTCCTCCACTGAATGGAGGTCAATGGACCTCCATAACAATAATGGCCGGGTTTCCCAAAGCGATTTTAGCCCATGGTAAGCCCATCGCATCTCACACATGGTCGTAGAGACCAAGCCCTGATCGTCATGTTCCTGTGTTTACTGTTTACATTCGTTTGGGCAGAGCGACTTATTTAGCCCCCTACAACTACACCATCAGTCAGATTTCACAAACAAAGTGCTTAATAAAATCTCACACCTGTCTAAATACAGTATGGCATTCTATAATTATCCGTATCCTCCGTTTTCTTTAATAAGAAGCCTTTTTATCTGATCATTGTCTGTTTATCTCAATGGGGCTGGTGCACATGGGGAACGCCAGGAAATACATGGGAAACAGAACGCGATCGGATAAAAAGGCTTCTTATTAAAGAACACGGAGGATACGGGTAATTATAGAATGCCGTACCGTATTTAGACAGGAGTGAGACTTTATTAAGCACTTTGTGAAATCTGAATGTTGGTGTAGTTGTAGGGGCTAAATAAGTCGCTCTGCCCGAACCCAAGTAAACACAGGAACATGGCGGTCGGGGCTTGTAGATCTGCTATTTTCACTACTTTTGTGAGACACTTTTGCATGATGAAGTTGGGCTTTACTTTACGAAAAAACATCAAATGTGAAACTTGGAGATACTATCTATTTTTTAGATATGGACATTTTGGCATATAAGGATGGCACTAGATTAAAAAGGCCAAGAAGTGACCAAAAGCAGAAGGGTTCTTCTTATATGGAGCATCAGGTTTTATGACCTTATCCACTTCATCATCTGACCCACTGACATATCCGTCCTTGGAGCCCTGCCACTAGCATGGTTTAATTTGTTCCTTCATTCATTCATTCATTCAGTCATTCATTCATTCATTCATACACCAAGCCAAGCATATTGGGCCCGATTCATCTGGTCGTAAATTTAATGTAAATAAAGTGACTAAATCTGGCTTATATTTCTGTCTTACCTTCAAAATCCCAGAACACATTGCTGAATCTGACCCCTAACTTGGGAATTGTCCTAAATGCCGATAAGATCAAAATATGGGTATAATTTGTCCATAGTGAATCTCATGATTTTTTATTTCTCCATTTTTTAAAGATATGTTTTTGGGCTTTTATGCCTTTATTGATAAGACAGTAGACTGACAGGAAATGGGGAGAGATATGGGGAGTGACACACAGCAAAGGTAGTCGGGATCGGGACACATCGTCAGGCTACACTGAGCCTATGTGGTATGCGCCTGGACTGGTAAGGCCAGCGGGTGCCCCAAATCTCTGATCTTTTAAGGATTTTGGCACTTTTCTTTCTTTTAGTCTGGCATATTGTGGCTACACACAGTTGACTAATGATTTGTCTGTATGAGTCACTGAGGGAGAACGATCCCTGTAATCCACATCCCTTCTTCAGTAGTCCTGTACTGTACTGATACATATGTTGAGGTTATCATAAACAACTTTCTCCGTGGAGGGCATCAGTAGAAGAATACAGAGGGAATACTGACATGAAACATATTTCTCAAAAAACCTTATAGTTGAACTAGGGCTGGGCAAAAATATACGGTACGTATCCAAACCGACATTTAGAACACCATAACCAACTTCATCTTGCTAATATGATGTTCAATCGAGAAGCAGTTTTTTAGATGGTCAGCAGGACCAGCTCTTTAAACAGATTACATTGTCCTGAGACATTCAGGGGACCTAGGGGACCTATTTGCCCATTGGCTGTCCATGTCACATGGTCACCGAGCTCATGATCCATTGGCCAGGCCCTCCAGACCTATACTGCTGTAATGAAATATTTTGTCCAGCAGGGAGCACCATTCCTTCACACTGAGGCGGTGCCTGTGGCCAGCCTGCTTGTGATAAATGAAACAGAAGAAAAGAGAGGTCTATACTTGAGTAAAAGTACAAAAGTATTGGCATCAAAGTACAAAATGTTTGTATGATTGCTTGTAGATCGGCTATCATTCTTTGATTTTCACAAGTCATTGTTGACATCATCATCCATTTAAGCTTTATAATTAGCTTCATACTAACATTAACATTATTTTTCTTCTTTCAATTCTAAACGTAGAGATTAGGTTATGAAAGGAAGGTGATTAGGTGATGAAAACTAGCAAAACTATAGCAGCCATTCACTTTAATCAACGCGATGCATCCAATGTAATTGTGATGAGGATGTCAAACAAACGTTAATCACGTCGTATTTAATTATACTTCATCTGTTACAGATGATTGTCCAAATAAACCGTACGTTATTTAAACTGTGAGCCATTTATAGACAATATGCAGTGTTGCCCTGGGCATCGTTGTAGGCTGTAGTAGGTGATGTGTCACACCATCTGCATACCATCTGCATTAACATATGAACTGAACGAGTATGCAAGTTGTTAATGATTTAACTCTATGACCATGATATGGGCTTTGGTGTGAAGTCATGAAAATATCGTACCCTACACAATTTACAAAAGCAACACAAAGTACATTCATTGATGAGCTGCTTCTTCCTGTCATCTGATCAGTGTCCACACAGTAGATTAATTCGAGTTGCATTTTAATATCAAATGAAACAGAGCGAAAACGATGTAATGAATGAACCAATGCGAGTCTTTGAGAATTACAGTTAGTATCTTCACAAATAATGAGCACATTTCTAGAGACACGGTAACACATTCATTGTACTAAATGACAAGAAAGCATATATTTAGAACGATATGTAGCAGTGAAATACCACAAGATTTTGGAAAATGCCTACAATCAATACACTTATTTGAACACCTTGGTTACATTAAGTTCTGCATAATGCGTACTTTCTGCTTTTGGTACCTTTTAATACAAATACTTTTTATACTTGTACTCAAGTATCCTACATTTTGAATACAAGACTTCCACTGACATTGCAGTATTGCATGATACTTAAGTAAAGAATGCGAGTACTTTTCCCACTACTGCCTAATAAGCATGCTAGTTTTAGTACAATCAGACATCACAGATAGATGTATAGAGTAATAGGCTCTAAGGCAACTTCAAACTTGCTACAGGCGTCTTTTGTCATGTTAAAAAGATGAAAACATGACTGCCGCATGCTAACACGCTAGCTTACTGCAGTTAGCCAAGCAATTGTACACTATCATAACATCCCATATTGATTGAATTAGTCCACTGTTTTGCAACACACCATTACATCCGAGGCTATAAAAACGTCTGGCATCATTGAGCGTTAAGGTGTGTAGTCTTTCTATAGGCAGAGTAATTTGTCATTGTCAGACAACATTAAAAGAACCAAGACGGTGTGTGATGGTCGAGTTCCATCGGAGGTCCGTTCGGCCCGTCATGTCGCAGCAGGACGATTATAACCACTGTCCAATGCTGATGTGCTTGTACCCACGGAAGACGGAGATGGGCGGGCGGTCATATAACAGCAGGACTCCTCACGGTGGTTGTGGCGGACGCGCATCTTCTGTGGCGTTCATGTTTTAGTTAAATGTGATGAAGCAATGTTAATGTAGGACCCCTTACATAAGGGGAAAATGTAAATAATATAAGGAATAGACAGGACATTCACAGGCGTCTACTGCAGATTACATCCCACAATAGTCAGTCAGTTATATGTTCACTTTGTCACGTTCATTCAAAGCATTATGGGAACATTGAGCAGTCATCATCATCGTCATCTCAATATACTTTTCCAAATACAAATGTGTTTAAAAGCATTACGTTAGCGAAAAACATCCGAAAACACCATACATGGCTGGCTTTTGTTGTTGTGAGGGCTGACCGGGGCTGACTATGCGGCCAAATGAGAAACTACGTCAACTGTATAATCACTCAGTCCTAACGTCTTTTGCATTTTATACCGAGGCTATGTATAGCTAGGTGTTTGGTAACATACAGATGTTAACAAGTTGTGATGACAAAGAACCAATACGAAATCATTATGAAACAGACTATTATACGAGACAATGCACAGTGAAAAAAGGGCAAACATGACCACAGATACAATACATTTACGACTCAGCTTTCCAAATGAAGTCCAATTGCCGGAGGAGAAAGATTAATTTTAACCGTGTATCTGCTTTTTTTGTTGTTGTGGCAAACGGTTTAGCCATGTATGGGTGCTAGGTGCTAGCAAAGAACAAACCAACTAAAGCGATCGCCTGGTCTTCCTGGTTGCTGCTTCTTCTTTTCTTTGGGGTTTATTGGTGGTTGGTGTAACCTTAAAGGGGCATTACCGCCACCAACTGGACTGAACAGTACGCCAGCCAGTTAATGTCCAATTTTCTTAATATTAGGGTTGTTTTGTAGGTTTTAAAACATTGAGTTCATTTATTACACTTTTGAAGCAGCCAGAATAAGCTTTCTATACTTAAAGTACCAAAAGTAAAAGTACAGATGCGACACAAAAGTAAAAGTACAGATGCGACACGTTGTGAGCTTAGTATGCACTAGTAGGTTAGCATACATTTAGGGCTTGCAGATTTGTCTCTGGTAATATCTGTATGCCCATGATAAAAATGGACATGCTGGCATAAGTTATGGAAGTATAGATTGTGTAGTTAAGTGCCTGAGTGTCGTAAATAGTAGCCATCATGGACGTTTTCATTGCAAGATCCAGCTATTAGACCAAGCCCAATCGGGCCATCTGTTGCTTGCTTACATGCATAGCTTGTCAAATGCTAACAACAATGCACTTGTGTGATTTCTAATTGCACTTCTGGGACAGTCTAATTCATGCTTTGTATCAAAACGTTGCTTTGTGCCGAAAAAAGCAGACCTACAAGCTCAGAGCATGTCGCAGATTCTAGACAGCAAAGTTCGAAAATCATTTACAGTAGCAGAATGTTAAATAATGCACAGCACGTTTTCTAAAAGTGTAGTCCAGACTATACTCTAATGACAATGAAACATGACAGTATGTTCGTAGAAATAAAGAGTAATGCATGAGTTTGAGAAGTTGTGTTTTATTATTATTACAATGTTGAGTCGACAACGCAGCCCATCGATCTGCCAAGTGGACGTGAGGTGGGGAAAGAAGAAACATGCACAGACGTTGGATAAAGTGCTACTATACATATGTATATAGACATATATTTGGCTAAAAGTTGCAATAGTACAGAACACTATGACAGCAGAGAAAACAAACATGAATCACCTTGGCGAAATGACAAGCACAAAACTATTGCGGTCGTAATGAAATGGTTTCTCTGGCTGGAGCGGCTCCGTCTATTTCCTGGTGGCTGAAATAAACGTCCATATAACATTTGCATTCGGTAGTTTACTGGTCCGAGTAGCTGCTGCATGTCAAGTTACTCTTATCAGGCTCGTACAACGACGTAATCCGAAGTCTTGTATTTATTAAACAAATGAGCAGCAACAACACAGCAGTGTAACTCAGCAGTGTGAAGCAACAGGCTAGTCAATACTGCGGTAGAGCACAACCTCCCAGGTCCATCTCCCGCGTCCTGTGTACGTCGTCACATCCGGTTACTACAAAATAAAGGCACTCCTTACATCTCCCTTTCTTTGAGAACAGAGGGTGGACCACATAAATGCAACAAGTTAACTTTAGGGTTTAAACCATATGGCTAACAATCATCAAAGAAAAGGAAACTTTTGTGTCACAAGACAAGATTTTGGAAAATAGCGTACAATCAATACACTTATTTGAACACCTTGGTTGCATTCTGCATAATGCGTACTTTCTGCTTTTGGTACATTTCAATACAAATACTTTTTATACTTGTACTCAAGTAAATTTTGAATACAAGTCTTCCACTTGTATGATACTTAAGTAAAGAATGCGAGTACTTTTCCCACTACTGCCTAATAAGCATGCTAGTTTTAGTAAAATCAGACATCACAGATAGATTTATAGAGTAATAGGCTATATGGCAACTGCAAACTTAGCAGGAGTCCTCCAGGCTATGGGGGAAAGTAGCTGTTGGAAAAAGTACTCAAATGTTTTACACTTGTTTTTTTAAAAGTATCTTAAAAGTATCAATACTGCACTGTAGATGTACTCAGTTATAAGTAAAAGTCACACACACACACACACACACACACACACACACACACACACACACACACACACACACACACACATACACATACACGGGGGGGGGGAGTGACAAAATTCATAGATCTAGAACACAGACTTCATAGATATAGAACACAGAATATGTACAGTACAGTACAGTGAGGTACAGTATACAGTACAGTAAAGTACAGTAAGGTAATACGCAGTTATTACTGTTGTTTGAGCACGCCCGAGTTTTTTCAAAACTTTTTTTTTTTCCAAAAAACATTTTTTTCATCTGACCAGCTTATATATTGACTGTGTCAATTCTTGTTAATTGTATTTTTTATACTTTCTTAAATTATTTATATATCAAAATTTTACAAAATCGATTGGTCTGATTATGCTTTCAGTGCCAGCTTTTCACCACTAGAGGGCGCCCAATGGCCATAGAATCCACCATAGAGATACGCTGGTATATGCACAAGCCGTGCGCAGCCATGATGCGCCTGAACACTTTCCTTTGTGCATGTACAGGAACAGGATGAAGTTAGCTTGAAGTTAGCTATTGGCTACCAAGCATTTTAGAAGCCCTATTTTCGGCGATTTAGCCATGATTAAACCTTGCACACCTCATGGATATGCATGGAACAGAGAAAATGAGCTCTAAAGATCCTGGATTGCATTGGAGTGGATGGTAAATATCGGCGGCACGACGCTCTCGCGGGCCGTGTAAACAGATGACGGCCGGCGGCGCGGCTCGAAAAAAAAAAAATATTTTTTTTTTAAAAAGCCGAACTAGTTCGGGATAGGCACCCAGGACGTTAATAAGGTCCAAATTATCCCGAACTAGTTCGGGATAGGCAATGTATGAGTTAAGCTCTGCAATAAAAACTTTGTACAATGGTGGCATGCACAAATAGTGGAAATGGCCAATTATGTGATGAGCAAGATCTGCTTTACTCGCTGTCTATTTTTGAGTGGTGCTTTGTGACTTTGTGTGTATGTCCACGTGTTTTTCCAAGTGTTTTCCCATGGTATCACATGTTACAGCATTTTAATTAGCCTAATTATTCACTGTAGTGATGCTCCGGTGTCATTCTCTCGAGACAGAGTCTGTAGCTAGTAGCCACTGAGAAGGAAGGGACAGACCGAGTGGGCGTTTCCATTTCTTTGACGATGGCTTGCCAGATTGCTCCGGTGTAAACCAGTGTAAATACTCAAGATAACAGCGACCTCATCGGAGGAGGAATACAGTGCCCTGGCACATAAACAGAGTACAATTATGATCCTTATTTTAGAGCATTTAATTAAGTTGTTTTAGTACCCTTACCTCACTGGGTCCTAAATATCCGAGTCATCAGCTACAGTAGAGAAGATTGCTCTGTGATCTTGCATGAATATTCACACAAGTAATTAAGAGGCAGAATGGATTGATTAAGTGGAAGGGGAAAGAAATCAGTGAGACGGTAAACTCCTCCACTGTCTGACGACAAATAGGAGGGCAGGGAATTGGAAATGTCACGATTCACGAATAGAACTTGGGTAATAATTCTGTCAGTTCTGATGCATTTGTTGTCTTAAGTGAAGTATTCTGGAGTCATAGTTTTAAACATTAACATTAAAAACATTCCTTATAGGCTCTTTCTACTGAGATTGCACCATAAACTCTGGTTCATTTGAAAGATCATGCCTAATTCATACTCCTTTGTACAATGGCATATTGTAAATCAGGCCTTTAAGAAATGTTTTCCAATTCATATTTTTTTAATTTTATTTCAAAAATCAATGGATCAAAATAGCTGGTCTACTAAGTTCACAGCATGGCACAATGCGCCACGGTGTGAGGTATTTGTATATTTTGTGTATAAGTATATAGGGCTTACTGTAAGTCAGGGGTGGGCAACTTTAATGATGGAGAGGGCCACTATATTTCCACACTCACTCCAGAAGGCCACAATGCATATTGCTATGTCATACTTTATCATTCTACTATATTTCATACAAATAAGCAAAAATAGCAGATCTACAAGCTCAAAACGCGTCGCAGTAGATCGGCTATTTTTGCTTCTTTTGAATTGGAATCCTGAATTATTTTGTTATTTTTTAATTGGAATCCTGAAATGTAACATTTTGATTTTTATGTGAAATGCATTTAGTTATACTCATGTTAACTTTATGAACTTAAATACAAATACGTTGGACATATAAAAAAAATACATTTTAATACTACTATACCAGGCTACTAATATAGACTGAAGTAATTAAAGTGGGTCATGTTTGCACATTTGGAATTGTAACAGCTGAAAGCAATAAGATATCAGTATTCTGATATTAACTTGAGGGCCGCATTGAGTGAAGGTGGGGGCCGCATGTGGCCCCCGGGCCACCAGTTGCCCATGTATGCTGTAAGTGGTTAAGAGGAAGACACTGCATGAAGGAACACATGCCAGTCCAATACTGTACACGTGGGCTTACAGGCAGGGCTGTTAAGCTGTAACCCTCCACACTGCAGTCACTGGCTTTAAATGCCATGCCTGTGATAGTTTGCCAGCTTGAGAAGGAAGTATACTCCGTATGGGTGTGATATCCAAAATGCCAATATCCCACAGAGACAGCTCTGAGAGCCTGTGATTCAAGATATTGTTCTACACACAGAAATCCTCCATGCCAAGTCTGAGATGAGAAAAGCGTATATATTGGAATTAGCCTTGGTGCAGCTCTGCTTACAAATACCATAACAACAGGCATATTGGCATGCAATTTCATATGCCTGCTGAATTCAAGGTCACATACAGAACATTTTGCACTGTGTCATTAACTGATGTCAGAATAGCGCAGATACACTCATGCTCCCTACTGTTGACCCCTCTGGCCTTGGTGGCCTTTTGGGGCTGGTGCAACAGCCAGTACTTCCTGACAGATGGCTTTGAGTACCAGCCATTTCCAGGCCTGTGGTGGGGGGCACCAGCTGTATACTGTATGCTGGCTGGATAGTAAGGATGGGCATTGTGGGCAATATATCGAAAATATATCGATATCGAGGTATCAACATGAAAGGTATACAGTACATATCGACGAAGATGGCTTGAAATGAGGTATTGGTGTATGTGTCAAATGCATTAATAGACACACTATGCATGCACGTAGCACATGCAAAAAAGCAGTCCATCTGTAACCAGGTGTGGAAAATGGAAATAAGGCATTTCATTTCTTTATTATATGTGTACTGTGCAGTGTGCATGCATGGATATGCTATTCATTAACTGGGTTAGGCAGGCAGTGGACCTAAAGCAGAAAAACTTTAAAAACAATATAATGCAATTGTTTTTACTAATATCGTGAGTAATCAATATCGACATATTCAACAACGTTATCGAATATCGAAGGTTTTCCTAATATCGCCCAGCCTTACTGGATAGGCATTAGACCCACAATGTACTGTAACTCAACCTGTAGCACATAAAAAAGTACGTTGTGTAAATATTAAGTATGAAAACACATTTCACATGGCCTTAAATATGTAAGAGAGTTTGAAGGTCATGCTGCTGTGTTGCTGTGCGAGTATAGTTTACGTTTAGTTCAGCAAGAAACTAATAACAGCATACAGGCAAAAAATATAGCCTGCTAAATTATTCGGTGACATTTCCCTACTTTGAATATGAACACAGTCTTTATTCATCGAGCAAACTGTAATCCAGGCAGAGGGAGATATAGCCCCTTGCATTCACAGCAACACAAAATGAGCCCTGTGTTTTTATGCGATATGAATTCATAACTTAAGACACGTGGTCCTCTTGAGGAATAATCTACCTTGCATGAATAAACAATTACAAATAATCAACCCCTCATTTGAGAACCAGCGAGTATCCTACCCCGGAGTCATTTAGAAATATAGACTGCCACGCCAATATATATTAATGGTTAGTGGGGTATCTAGGGTGACAGAAAACAAAGGTTTAACGGCAAATGGCCAGTTTCACTCCTGGGATTCTGAATGGCCAATTACTCAGATCAATGGGGGTCTAATTAAATAGTCTTCCTCCTAAACGTCACATGTATGTTGTTCTTTTTCTGTGTAACAAAACAAAGTATTTTCGCTTCTCATTTCGGTTTCTCCTTGCAGTATGCGTTACAGTGAGGTCATCAAACTCTGCTCTCGGGAGACATTATCATTGCTAGCACGCAGACTGATGGGAGTGCAGTGGAGGGGGTGGTGTGGTGGGGGTCGGCGGGCTGTTGATGTTATGCTCCCTCATCTATCAGTGGGTCGCTCTCCTCTGATGGCCGCTGAAGCTCTATTAGTCCCCGCTGCCCTGATTGATGGCACACAGCACCGTGTGGGAAAGCGAGGGGTTGTCGTTTTGAACACTACAACATGCTTGTTGCCTCGCCTTTAAATCTCAGAGCGGGCGACTCCTACGCCCGCATCTATAAATAAAGACAGAGGTGAGAGCTGCATGGTGTGGCGTTAGTGAGCTCGGAGATATAGCACGTTATAGTTCTGGTTCTTTTGTTCCACATTTTGTGATTTAATTTCTAGGGTACATGTAAATATGTGCTGCATACTGTACTGTAATGACCTGTGAGTTGAGAAATCTCAGGGAAGGCCAGGATAAAACATTAAACAGGTTTTGTTTGCACACAACGCGCTCTAACTAAGGTCAGCTCATGAACAACAGAAGAGAAGGGGGAATGGGGGGGTGGGCGTACTCAGAGCGACTACCTCTATCGCCTGTGGCAGGGGTCTTCAACATTTTCAGGCCAAGGACCCCTTAGTCAAGAGAGAGATGAAGCAGGGACCCCCACAATAACCCATAGATACCATATAGTTTCATCGTTTGACAGCACAATCATCAGTGTATTTTGGGTTCATGTAAATTTGTGTTTTCAGATACAAATCTGAAAAATTCTCATAATATGGACACTAGGGTTCAAGTGGTTAATAAAAAAAAAAGTTTGGAGGACCTCCTGTAGTGACTCTGAGGACCCCCTGTTGAAGACCCCTGGCCTATGGTCTTCCACCAAAATAACACTTATGAGAAATAGTTAAAAGAAGGGCATGACATTAAACAACATAACAACATATTCCCCATAACAGCAACCACAATGAACCACAATAAAAGAATAAATGTGTGTGGGGAAATCCAGCCCAGCTGAGTTGACATACCCTGGGACGCTACGCTGCCTCCACTTGAGGGGGTCTAATTGTTCACAGTGACCCCCACACCGACACAAAGTCTCTGAGGTGCTGAGGCCTTCGCTTTCCATGGCTCTGGGGCTCCTGTGAGGCTCAGGGTGAGGGTTGACCAGTCCCAGTGTGGAGGGACGTCCTGTGCAGAGGGCCTCTCCTCCTCCACCCCGTTCTCTTCTATTGGCCGGTCCCTGTGGAGAACCATCTTACAGCCCCTGCCAGAGGCAGTTTTGGAACCACAGTACATGGCCATGTCCATTTCCTTTAACGTTTCAGTGAGATCCCTTTTTAGGGATGGAACACCCACTGTTGAGCCCCCAAAGCAAAGTCCTCTGCTGTGCAGCGGGATTAATAGGTCTGTTTCTGGAGGAAACCCAGCTTCGACGAGCGCTTCCAGGGTCAGTTTGTGCCTCTCTCGTAGTCTCTTCCATATCTGCATGGAATTGTCCAACCCAGCCGGCTTGCTCACTGTACCAAACACAAAGTCCACTGGGTGAGATCCGTTGCTCTCGTGAACATGGGATTGCAGTGTCTAGACTCCTGTACTGAGGTTCAGTACGACCATGAGGAGCTGGGGCAAGAGGATGTCCGAGTACATAGGACCACAATGGAAACAAGTCTCCAGGACTTTTTTGTGTTATCCTTTAAGCCTTAAAGTTTTACTGCACCATCTTCTGTTTACATTTCCGACTGCCAGTCCCAGGAAACTGTATGTTTTCTGAGGTTCTGGGGGGCCAGCCAGTTCTTGACAATGGCAACGTTCTCCTTCACAGTGGTGACCCTTTCACCCCTGACCACAGCTCAGGAATGCAGAGGCCTCAAATATGTCCAGAAAGCTGGACAGTGCTCCCTCAAAATCTGTTGCGTCATGGAGGTAGACCACACAGCGGCCGGGACCACCTACCTTAATCACTCAAATGTAACAGGGGAGTTGCAGAGGCCAAGAGGCTTGCCCTGAAACTGCCTTAATCTCTCTCTGATGGAGAAGGCTGTCTTGGTTCGAACCTCAGGGGAAAGCTCTATCTATGCCAGTATCCACTGTGGAGGTCCGAAGAGCTGAACCAGCTGGGGCTAGTTATGCGATGTGGAGCACCGCGTTTAGCTGACGGTAACCTACACATAGCCTCCAGTTTTACACACAGGGATGAAGGGGAGGACCAGGGAATGTTGGATGGTTCGATGATGCCCACCGTTGCCATATCATGAACCCTTTTTCTAACATGCAGCAGTCGCTGTTGGATGGATAAAGACACTGGACCAATTTGGTCTAGTTATAGTCCTTGTTGCAGAAAGGATGCTGAGGGACTGTTCCAGGAGGTCGCGTACCTGATGGCACTGTGCAGAAGAGAGCTAGGCTGCATGTTTTTCAGTCAATTTGTTTCAGTTGACTTGTAGATTTAGGGAAAGTGAGTATGATTTATGTTGTTACATATCAATATGACCTTTCAGTTGTAGTCTGCATTCATTAGTTGGAACCAACGTTACCACAAGCAGCGGAGCGCTGCACGGCGTCCGTAAAAGGGGGACGGTGAGAGAGATAGTGGACTCTCATCTGCTGATGAATACTTTTTGCGTCTCAAAAACAACAACAAAGATATAAAGGCTCGCACTATTGTCAAAAATGTAGCTGAGCTGAATCAGTCTTGACTGCTGATTTGCCAGCAAGGTCTGGCTCTATGTTGTTATTGTTGTTGTTTTCAAGGTCAGAAATGAGTGGCGAGTAAATGTAGTTGTTGGTGGTGTTATAATGGCTGTGTTGTGTGCAAGAGTGGGTCTGCGACCTGTTTGTCAAGAGCATTAAAATACAAACATTTTCAGGGAGTGAGACTTTGTTAGTCGTTTATCTTTCTGCTGTATACAATTCAAAACAGACGGGAGAGATGGCAGACCAGAGGGTGACAGATCATGTCATGAATAACGTGAGAAACCACAATCCCAGAAACAAATATTTCAATTTTCTCGGTTCAACCGATTCAGTTTGATCGATTAGTGTATATATTTTTCACATCATAGTTTTTTACAGACATATGAACACTATTTCACCTACTATGAAATGTGTCACACTCTGCCATAAGAATGCTCTATTTTAGTATTACAACACAACACATTATGGCTGACATTAACCTTTGCCAAGTTATTTTAATGCATTTATTTATGTTCATCATGGCTGTGTGTGCTGGGAATAAGATGAATATGCCTTTCTATGTGATATGAATCTTGCCAATCTCCCTCCCTCTCCACACCCTAGTTACCTTATTATCTGTGGAAGGTTGCATAGTCACTGAGCTTAAAATATTCCATTCCAAACGCTATGTCTGATGTCACACATATCCCTTCCTCATTCCTTCCTCATTCCAATGTGTTTTGTCTCCAGGAATGGAATATGGAAATGTGTTTTAGCGTATGTGCGCGGATGATGTTTCACTATATCGTATTACCATTTCATTGACTTCTCACGTGGGCTGCTATATGGTGGATGTCCTTGGTTTGCCAGTATTTGTGGAGCAGGTTCCCTGCTGTCAAATTGTCTCATAGTCTATCATATGATCCAAGAAGGAGTCAAAACTGAATCTACCATGGAATGTAAAGAGCTATTATGAAAGTTCCCATTCATGATTACCCATTCTTTATGGACAAGTTCTGACAGATTTCTTGCCCCGCTATAGCGGCTTGCTATGCCGGTTGGTTGGTCTGTCCAGCACTTTGGCTTCAGACAATATATCTAAAAAACTACTAGCAGGATTGGCAATTTCAAATTCCAGATTGCCTGATATGGCTTTAAAGTTAATATCATCCTATATTTCCTATAATTTTATTTGTATTTATTTTACTCCTAATTGGTTGAAAAAACACTCTTTAATTGAAAGAGAGGCAGAACCTTGTTGCGACCAAAGGTCACAGTTTAGTATGTGAAACTGCACATGCTGACTCCGTCCGTCTGGACTTTGGTTTGCCACTCTGACATCATGCTCTGACAACACTGTGATGTCAGGGGGACCACTCTAACAGAATGGGTTTGCCACTCTGACATCACGCTCTGGTTTCACTGTGATGTCACACTAACATAATCCCTTTTATGCCCATATATGGAGATAGATCCCTGATCTAACAGGACTTCATATGGGAATGCCCATATATGGAGGCCACATTGGCCGCCCTTACTGCATACCACACTAATAGAATCCATATTTGGCCAAGACAGCCCATATCTGTGTGGCTTGTTCTACAGACAGAGATAATAGTTATAATAGTTACCTACTCCTCCCGCAAGGGAAATTCAGATATAGCAGCCCAACCCAGCTGCTTTTTTCAGCTTAACCCAGCTGAACCCAGTGCTGCCCACAAGGAGCGCGAGGGGGAGGGGAGCAGTGATAGCTGGAGCAGGGAATCGTACCTGCGCCCTCTG
The DNA here is from genome assembly GCF_963921795.1 of Nannobrachium achirus. Lineage (NCBI taxonomy): Eukaryota > Metazoa > Chordata > Actinopteri > Myctophiformes > Myctophidae > Nannobrachium > Nannobrachium achirus. The sequence goes on along the minus strand of NC_137814.1, from coordinate 45,878,080 downwards.
GGGCCTCCGCAGTCCTATGTATGGACACTAAGCACTCAGCCATCACTGCTCTCTCCATTTTATGCCCATGGGCATCCATTTTATGCCCATGGCATGGGCATAAAATGGTATGATGTCAGATGTCATAGACATAGTAGGACTTTCACATAACGAATAACTGAGTAAGCATGTTTGGGCTCTCACAGCATATCTCCATATACAGTACATGGATCTCCATGGGTACCAGGGGTCTCCATATATGGGTAACTGGTCCGATATACATCACTGGCCAGATGGCCAAGACATGGCGTGACCTCGCCCTTTAGGTCGCTTGTCACCTTGAGGCGTCTTACAATATACTATTAAATCACAATGTCGTTACACTAAAAATGCATAACTGACTTAGATTCCATAAAAGATTCATAGCCATTTATGAGAGATTTGTAGTTTGAACCAGACGAAATATGTACCATTATAAATAGTGAATAATGCAGAAATTATATTTTATACATGACATCAATTATGTATTTATTATGTTCTGTGATTTTCTGAGCCATGGGAAATAGCCTTGCTCTCTGGAGGTATACTCATATTCACATACCGGTATGGCATGGAGCCATATGTTGAATCTGCCTTGCTGCATTAATCACAGAATAGAGAGAACACGAGATTTAGAATATATATATATATATAAACTGTATGCTTATAGTTTCATTTCAAATCTGTTGGGGATCTATGTGATATTTGGTGTTCTCATAACATGCAAGTCAGAGCTGTGTCAGGCTCTTCAGCCATACTAAAAGCCTGCAGAACATTTTCTTAATATTGTGTGTTTTTAGAATCCACCCTAAATTAATATTTCACAGTGTGTTGCATGCTGTGGCCACATACTGTGATAAATATCTAACTTAATTGCCTATTAGTAGTGGTTCTCAAGTAAGTTCCTCTCAGTCTCATGTCTTGTGCATCCTAGCAAGTTGAGTGTAGACTAGTAGTTGCGACCGTAGGTCGCACTTTACTATCAAAACCACCACAAAGTGTAACTCCCTCCGTCTGTCTGTCTGTCAGTCTGTCTGTCACACCTCACACGTCACACTTTTTCCCTGCTTATATCTCCGCAACCGTTGCCCCGATCCATGCCAAATTTTGCACACACGTTCCTTGGCTGCCAAACTACAACCTCCAAGGAGCTCCAGGGACCCCCAGATGTAAAAAATGACCAAATGCGCAAACCAAATGCCAAATGCGCAAACATGACCAAATGACCACCCCAACGGGGCTGCTCCCGGGGCGGTCCCGGGGACCGCCGACTCCTGGTGCTCCAGAACGGATGCAAAAGTGGTGGCGCCCCCAGTGGAGGACCCCCTACACTGCAGCTCACATAAAATGCCGTAACTCCGGCTAGGAGCGACCGGGACAGCCCGGGCCGGTACCTATTCGTCCGCCTTGCCGGCGCGGAGACCCCACCCCTCATTTCTCACATGGCCCTCTTCTAGCGCCACCATGAGGCCGATTCTTGCAAAACACATTTTTGGACACTGCTCCTACAATTTTCGCCCTAAAATCACGCAAATCGGTACACAGTATGTCTACACTCATCCCATCAACATGAATCTGTCTCATATAGCGCCACCTCCAGGCCGATTTTTAAAAACACATTTTTGGACACTGCTCCTACAGATTTTGCCCTAAAATCACGAAAATCACTACACAGTATGTCTACACTCATGTCATCAACATGGATCAGGAAGATTTTGGCAAAACACATTTTTGCCCTATTTGTGGAGATAAGTGACCTACGGTCGCTTATCTCCCGATTAGGGAGCCTTACTGGTATTATTATGTTCAGATAGATAGATGCCACTGCAGTCTACTCCTAATTCTTTCCAATAACCAAAGAAGAGACACAATAATCGCATCCATCATGACACACATGGCTTGCAGATAAAAGGTGTGACAGGAGAAAGAACACGATGAGACAAGAGGAGAGGATCGGGTGGTGAGTGGTGACTGTTTCCAACATCACTTGCGGGGAGATGATCTTGCTCAGCAAGCCCAGGGATGCTCAATTTCTCTTGAGCCTTGAGCCTCTCCACACATCAGCCTTTTCATATTTCTTGCAAGCACACGGTTATTTTCAGAGGCTGGCTTTTAAAGATTCAACACGTACACCATCTATCATTCACTGTGGTGCACTTCTCTGCACTGCAGGGACAGGCTGTGAGAAGTGGAAGTGAAAATGTGTAAGTGATACTTTCAATTACAAAGATGATTTGAAGGCTTCTGTCAGCATGCAGGCCAATGGTGCTTTTATCGCTCCTACTGTTGCCGTTACAAACTATTTGTCCTTTCTCATGTGGACATCTCATACACATTAATTTACCAGCAGTGAGAGAGGGGAGACATTCTGTCCTGCCTGTGGGTGCATATTCACTCCAAAGTGATCACATTTGCATGTCTATGTGCCCATCTCATCCGGGGAGCGGCCATTAAAGAGATGCGCATGCTGTGCACATGCCCTTTCTATCATGGCGGGATTCATTCCTAATGTCACCTTTGTCAGTGAGACTGACAGCATCGAGGGGGTCATTTGCTTCCCGGCAGGGGACCACCTGTCAGAGCCGGCACACGTGCAACTGATGATGTTTAAGAGCATCTGTGGGGGGGAACTAGACTTCACTTCAAGGATACTGGTATGCATTTAATAAACTCAAGGGTGGCACTTTCATTAGCCACATTAGTATTCATTCACCTGAATATGACGTTTTCTGTTCATTGTTCACTTAATGTCCTGGTGTCAGACGTCCTGTTTACACTTACAATTTTGCTGTTTTTATATTTTAGAAAATATAAAGTAGGCCTACATAAAAACAAGCACATAATCCATGTGTGGCTTATTCTACCTGCATGGTTGCAGCTGTTATGTGAACACACAAAAACCATTATACACAAAATAGCCGATCAACAAGCTCCACAAGTGAGGGCATTCATTTAGGGGGAAAAAAATGTAGATACAAGGTTTCTGCCAGACAGCAATGTGAAAAGGGTATACTTTCCATCGTGAATGATTTAAACCGTTTTACTGTATACGGTACATAGACTATTATATTGTTTCCCTAAGCTCCTCAAGTGGATGCAATACAGTACATTCATGTCGTGTTGCTGGGTATAAGTTCCCGGGCAGGAAATATTAATAATCAAGTTGGATACTTTTCTTCTTAACAGAAGAAATATGGCAGAAAACAAACATGTACCTAATTTACCTAAAATGAGTTTCATGTTGCCTCGTAACCAGTAAAAACGGATAGTTGTTTTGCAAATGCCTTTTGAAATCAAAGAACCATCACAGCTTTTTGACCATGCAGCTTCATGTCCTTCCAACCAGCTGCAGATGAACGCTAGCCAATGTGGATGAAAAATATCAACACTTTGCTATAAGAAGGATCTTCCAATTTCCTGACTAGGTGAAGTCAATGATGATGATGGCAAAGGTCTAACTGCTCTTGTCTCCAAGATGGACCAAATCCACATCCACATCCATATAGCCACATTCAACTAGATTCATTATCCTCCCGGTCAGATCCCCCACTCCCCTCATGTCACACCGCTGTTTCTATGTTTCATATGTGCCATATTACCCCCCATGTGAGGTATTTCCTGGGGACAGGGGGTCCCCTGCTACTACAGAATGCTCACTGAGGCAGGAAATTGAAAAAGGCGTAGCACTGGATTTATACCGCATCACCTTTAATAAGCCTTGTTTGCAGTGAACGTGTGCTTAAAGTGATTTGACGCTTAAACTTACGTTTAAGTGTCAACCTTACCTGGTCCTGCTTAACGCCTAACATTACGCAAGAGTGATCTGTACCTTTTTTTAAATCATAGCTCCATAGTGACATTTACAAGACAGGATGGGAGGATGGGGTTATGAGGTTATATTGTCCAAAGGGGACATGGCACTACAGTAAAAGCACAACAAAACCTTATGGACAAAATGTCATCTTGGCTGAGGTCTATGTTCTACTGAGCATCATTTTCTAGTTCTATTTGTGCCATGTATTTAGCAATTTTGAGAAGGAAAATGAGAAAGAGGGGTTTAATTACTTTTTCATTCCATATAGCTACTCTTGGTCTATCGATAAATGTGTGTAATCTCTGTGTTCATGTCAAGGTGCGGGTTTGTCCATATGTGTTGAAATATAATGTCCATGTATTCGCTAGAGAATCACAGTGTTTACTTATTTATATCCATAATAATATATTTCCCCCTTAAAAACATGTACTATTGACACGTTTCACACAGATTTAATTTCTTTGCTAAATAGTTACTATATCGATTTTAAATAATTGAATCGAATCGTATCGTATCGCCTTGAAAGAACCAATATCTTCCATGTATCGTATCGTCAATCATGTATCGTGATGTGTATCGTATCGTTGTTAAAATGTATCGTTACACCCCTAGAGAGGGGCAATGACCTGTGAGGCATGGCATGTGTGGGATTCAAGCGTATTTATAGGACAATTGAGTGGCACACTCCACACTCAGTGGATCCTGCTGTAGCAGATAGCATAGCACAGAAATAGGCTTCAATGATGTGAAGTTGACAGTGCTTTTTCTTTTCTTTCACTGCGTAGCCATTTTGCTTTCATGCTGTCGGCCTCACCGTGGAGATAGTGTTGTTGGCAGAGTCCCACAGATCCCAGACTGCGTTATGTGCAAGATGAAAATAGCAAAGCTGCTACGGTCGCCCAGTGTCACCGTGGGACTCCGCAGCGGCTATCAGGCTGCCCTCGCCACTGGCCAAACAAATAAAGAGAAAGAAAGAAACCCCACCAAAACAAGGATAGCAGGGCCTCGATCTGCATCCACACCGTAGACTACTGTCTTTTCTACCGCTGACACAAAAGTGGGTCATACCAGAAGGGGGGCTGCTGTGAAATTCTAAAGTCATTTGTTGTGAATTGAATTCCTAATGACATCAAATGAAAATAGAGCCGTGAAAGTGTTCCGCTCCAACCAGAGCAAGGCCCCCCCAGCCCTCCACTCCACACGCTCCACACAGCCCCACTGGGACGTACATCTTGGCGACAAGGGTGGTAGTAAACAACACAGAGCTTATGGAAATGAATGGCACTGTGTGAAAATCACATTTTATTGTACTTTATTAAACTTTATGGTTGTGTGATGAGACCCCAGGCTCTTACAGATGATGTCATTAGTTTACATTACTCATGCATGGAAGGCATTTTTTTTCTCCATTAATTTCTTTCCGTAGGTTTTTAAACATTTAACCTGGAAAAATGGCCAAACTTTCCTATGTACACTGACAGCCTGGGGGAGTTTTCGCAGTTGGGGAGGGGTGGGGCTTATAACTGAGAAATGAACCAGCACTTGTACTGTATTAACAGGTCACTGAGCAGTTCCATTGGAGCAGTTGGTTGTTAACAGCCTTTATAAAGGGCAGGCAGAAGTGTTATGTTGGCTGTTCAATAATCTGCCCCATAGATATTCCTAGTTCCGTTTGAAACTTTGTTGTGCTACTCTGCAGTATGTAAAATTCACTGTGCAGACCACTGGGAATCCCATAAACATACGATAAATCACCAGTCCCACCCAGAGAGTTTCCCAGTGGATAGTAACACACATTTCTAAAATATACACTAGGCTGCCTCTGCCCATAGAGATTTAGTTATGTTAGCTTCAACTGGGTTAAGTAAAGACATAGGAAGTCTTTTGACAGACTGGTCTTCCAGTTCAGTAATCAGACAAATTGAGACCAGGAAATCTACAGAAGGTTCATGTTTCATTTGAGAAATAGCACTTCAGTAGTCAAATAGGAAGGGTAACTGTAATGCTCACCCCATTTTTTCCGCAGACTGCTAGCCCCCAGCGGAGGACCACTTGCCCCACTCGGAACAGAGTGCTCGCCTCAGCAAGTCAGACCAAGAAAGTTTGACGTCTCATTACTCCGACTACATGGCTGGCTACCCGTGCGGTTAGGGTTAGGGTTGAGGGTTAGAGATATGCTTAGTAATGGGTAGACGAACGCAATGTCGGAGTAGTGAGACGTTGGAACAACGCTACACACCCTTTTGAGAACCCTAATATTGACTTATTGATTGAGGGTAAAGTAGTTTGGCAAAATACTTCTGAGGTTGCCGGATTTGACCCGGGGCGAGCGTTTATGTATTCAGAGAATTTGTATTTAGGATTTAAAGGCCCCCCCCTACACAGTCACACACACATGCACGCACGTGTGCACACGTGCGCGCGCACACGCACACGCACACACACACACACACACACACACACACACACACACAAACTTCAGCATCCCCTGACCGTCTCAGCACAGCTCTCCATCTGGACATGCTAACTATGACCATCGTGTTAGAAGTGGGATAGCGTGCAGATTATTGGCTTTTCCCGTATTTCTGTTTCCTCGTCTAGACTTTTGTCCTTCTTCTGCTATTCCCCTTTGTCCATTTGTTCCCGTCTCCCTTCCTCTTGGCTTTCACTCAGTGTCTGTTCTCACATTTCACACAGCTGCTGCCCCACATCAGCGCCTCTCTCCGACGTTACATAATCGTGTCAAATGCTCTTGATGGCGGGGAAACAAACAAATAAATAAATAAGGGTAAAGTGGATTATCTCCGAGTCATTCCAACACTCGTGAACACTTGAAGAATTTTCTAATTTGTTTGATTATCTTTGAAGTGACAGTCATGCATAGTAATCCTGGTTTATGCTAATGCTCTGTGCCCCTTCCTCTTCCCACAAATTGAAGTTGAAGATATTGGCATCCGGCAGTTTTGACACGTATGTGGCAGCCGGGGGTCTAAAATGGAAAATGGAAATGGACCACCATGATCTATTAGTGCGTTGGCCATTCTGAGTACATAAATACCAAGTCACAGAGGTGGAGGATTGGCCTTCAGCTGGAGAGGCTAATTATCCACCGCAACTTCTGTGGTGTGATTTGTGGCACCAGCAGATGTAACGTATTTCATGTGTGAACTGGCATTTGGAGGGTATCTATTTTTTAGATTCATACATTTAAGGGGTCCACCATTGCTGTTCAAATGCCATTGACTAGACACTGTACGCTGTTCCAGGGATGCTGCACTGGGAAATGTGTACATGGGGTAAATAATACTTTGCAACAAGGGCAACATAGAGGTGAGTATACTAGTAAGACGCCTCAGGGCGAAAAGCAAGCCACAGTGATATGGACATCAGGGATGTGGACATTAGGGATGTTGACATCAGGGATCTCCATATATAGGCATAAAAGGGATTTGTTCCCCTGGCATCACTGGGATCTTCATATCTCCATATATGGGCATAACAGAAAAGATGCCAGGGGGAACAAATGGATCTCTCTAACGGGGCATCATTATCATCAGGCAACTGCATATATGGGCATAAAGGGGATTCTGTTAGTGTGACATCACAGTGAAGCCAGAGCGTGATGTCAGACCTTCTTGACCTTTGATAACCAAATTGTTGTTAGATTAGATTAGATTTAGTATAGACTTCTAAAACTGTTATACTGTAAGTGGGGAGATAACAGTGGAGACGGAGAGAGTGTGTAACCTATGATCTGAATACTAATTCTTATACATTCTCTCATTGGACTAACTTCTAGACAGCGTAGGGAAATTAAACTTCCACATTTCACTGGAGGCCCACTGGAACCCCCTCAAGGACCCCTGGGGGTCCCTGGCCTGGACCCCACTTCGTGAACCACTCGTATATAGTATCAGGCATTGACAAACAGGTATGTAGTTTCATGCCTTGTGTTGTGATTTCATAATTATTCAGTATATTGAGTTATTGAAGACTATTAGTGCATACTGTAAATACAGTACATACATACTGTACTGTACACAGGCAGCCTCATTAAAATAGTTTCACAATTGCTTCCTAGCTCCACTAATTATTTCATTGGCAATAAAGTATTAAAAGTAATCATAAAAGCCCTCTGGCAGCCACACATTTCATAATGTGCAGCTTTTATAAAGAGGAAATAAGGGCCGGCCCGGAGTTGAGGAACATGGTGCATGAAAATAGCTGACCTGCAACACAATGTGTTGTGTGAGCTTGTAGATCTGCTATTTTTGGTGAATCATCACTGGTGTGCAAATAAGCTTCACCAATACTGATGCATTATGGATGGTAATTTGGTCATGCATGCTATAGTATACTGTGATTTTGTGTGCCTTTTCTGTAATCATGGCATGCTAATGTTGTACTGTGGATGAACTATCGGTATGTATGCACAATGTTGAGGCTCAAAGTCTGGGTTGAGGAATCCAATTTTCACCACAGGTTTACAGGAATAATAGAGAGGGAATGACTTGGGGTTGTTGTGAGCGTAGATTTCCTGTAAGCATATTCATTCCGGGCGTTTGTGACCTCCCTATCTTGTTGGACTACCCCATGGCTCGGTAGAATGCTTAAGTAAATAAAACTCAAAAACCATTCAAGGTATTTATGATACGAAGTAGAACATTTGATCTACTAATAGATCTGCTGTTGCACTCTGAGATCAGTCCCTTCACAGACTCACTTCCCCCACACCCTCTACCATGTGTCAGTCAAAAGTTTTGTATTCTTGGCTCTGTCTGACTGTGAGGGGATGTTACCAGCTTGTCAGGGTCTGCTCATTTCAGCTGTGCAAAGTATTATGTTTGGCCAGGGAAGAAGGCAGCAATGGGCCAGATCAAATCATCAGGGTAGCAGCAGCGAACCACCCCGGTTCATTAGTAGTCCGCTTGCATTCAAAGACTGTGGCGCTCCAGTCTCAACCACCCCACAGCTTTGCTGAGAGGAGAAATACACCTGATATGATGCCACGGCGTACCGATCATCACTCCTGCTGCCTGGCCCCTGTGGAGATAATGATTACCTCTGATGGCTTTTATGTAGAAATAAAGGTTCAGTTTCACAGAACTGCAGAAAAGCTCATGACTGTGACTTTTCTTTCAGCATATATAAAAAAGTTTTGTGCTTTACTGCTTTTATATCCTCAGCAGTGATTGTCCAGCTAACAGTTATACCTTATGGGAAGAGGGCACAATTCTCAAAGTGTTGTTCTATTGATCAGCTGACGGAGGCATGATGTTTCGTTTTTAGAAGCTGAAGATAAGGTCACCTCTCTGTGTGCCCTGGAGCACACACAACCTGTTATTTAACAAAAATGTAGTGCTTCACAAGTTCACCTCCACCTCCTGCAAACATCCAATTATTTTCAAATATAAGCAAAACTGTTGCTGTACTTAAATCCCTGTATGCTTTTTATTATTATTTTTTTGTCCAGTGACTCGTGAAAAATGGAAATTGTCTTATGAATGATTTAGTCAACCAAGTGCTGGAATGTTGAAGGAACATTTTTGAGGACTTTGAGGACCAGATTTAAAACTGCTGAGCATGCGTGAAAAATCTTTCCAAAAAAACTAAAGCGATTGAACAAAGAAGTCAGTGTGACGATACCAGTAGTTCTTCATACAATAAATACCATGGGGAAATCTCGCTCTTTCGAACGACGGAGCATCGGGAGGGTTAGCGACTCACCCCACAGAGGTTAGGGTTAGGATAAGAGTTTGGGTTGGGTGTCGAAAATATTACACGTACGGTAGTAACAGCGAAGCGCTCCCAAATAAGAAATTAGTTTTACTTTGAAATAACTTCATGCGCAATTGTTGGGTGAAAACCTAAAGATTTATTGGCTGGAATAAACGCCTTCAATGTTCCAAGATCCTAACAGCGCCCGGCACTGTAAAGTGCACTGAACAGTGGGCACTCAACAGTGTGCAGTGCACTAATAAGTAGCTGGACAAGTTGAACATCCTCTCAAAGCCATACAGTATTTATGAGTATGGCCCTAGTATGGAAAGTAATTTACTGTGTATTTATGACACACGTTAAAAGGGTTTCTTGATGACAATGTCGTGTTACACAATTCTTCTATGCACCATGGCTTCAAAACTCCTGTTAGTCACAAAAGGTGAAGGTTTTATGTCTCTGGACAGACAGACATTATTTTTTGCCTTGTATGCACAGACAGACAGACAGACAGACAGACAGACAGACAGACAGACAGACATTATTTTTTTCCTTGTATGCACAGTATTTGAGGGGATATTTTACTTAACAGTCTTTCGGATACTCCTGTTGTTCTATTCCTTTTTTCTTTTAATAAGTTAGTTTCCTAAAACTTGGAGAGGAAGATGTGTCATTTTTGATTAAGCTACTTTCTGTTTTTGAAGAATACATGATCACTCACTGTATGTTTTTGCAAAGCGCAAAGTGTTGAAACTGGATGTTTATTAATCTCAAAATAATGTGTCAATAACGTGCCCAGATCTTGACCATGTTTACTGAATCCTAGACTTTTTAATTCAAAGTTCATAATAACTAACTCTAACCCTAAATGTATATGTATATGTATGTATATATAAGTGAATATTATTCGCTTGTTTAGCGATTTGGCTATCCATTGACAAGGTGTAGGCATCAAGCTTGTTCATGTGCAAACAAATCTATATTAATACTTTATTACAATTAATATGAACATGTTGATGTCCACGGTCCACCACGTCTACTTGATTTTGTAATTTCCAGCTTTAAAAATAGACCTCCGTCTACATGTTTAGATTCATACTGAGCCCAAGACCTGCAATGTTGGCCTGAGTGTAAACGTTTACTATACAATATACATGCTCCTGAGTCGTGTGCAGATGTAGTCATGCCCGTGGCATGTCTGTGTTTAGCATCCCAGTGATATTCATCTTTAATCAGCCGGGCCACAGATTACAATTTACAATTCAAACATTTAGCAGACACTCTCATCCAGAGAGACAAAGTGCAAGATCGGAGTAAATGGAAATAAACTACAGGGTACAGATGAATTGCTGCACATCACATGGAGCTGTGTCAGGCTTTAACATGCTCCACATTGGCTGGAAGAAAAGGAGATGGGGGAGAGACGATAAAGTCAGCAGTTAAATATTATCACTAGACACAGGAGAGGGTCCCAGATTTGGAAACAGGGGAGAGTCTGCCATGCTTAAATAGCTCCATAAATACCAATCAATGAGGGATAACCAGAGGTCCCTGAGAGGAGAGCCACCGCACAGCGTCCCAGAGGCACTGGCCTAACAATTTCTGGACACCTGGATGATAAGATAAGCATCTCACTGCTCACTCACCTGCCTACCCCCACCCATGCTAAGTTACGCCACTGGGCCACACAACGGCTGGTGTCGCAGTATGAAATTTAATAAGGATGTCTATTATCAAACTGTCATTGTGAAGGTTTACAGTGAAAGGCATTGGCAACTCATGAATAATAGTGTTTGGAAGGGGATGGGTTTAGTGTATTATTCTAATATTTCTATCTCTTTGACCACTATATGTCATATGAGAACCTAAGTAAGCAGAGTATATTGTAGGATAGCGGCAATAGTGCTGCACATTGAAACACAGTTGTTCACACCAGATCGGGTTTTGTTTCTATTAAAGCAAAGCAAACTTTTCCATCTTCTCTGAAAGCCGTGTTCACACTTCCATCGCAGAGCCGGGCTGCAGTCTATTTCCGAGGGCTGCATCGCGTTCTGTAGATCCCTCTAATAAGCACAGGTCAAATAGGCCCCATAAATCATAAAACACAACACTTTTCCTCTGGTTTCGCAGAAGCCATGCTATAATGGAACAAGGGGCCAAGATAAATTGTTATTACTGCTTCTATAACAGGCACCACTGGTGGAAAAAAAATCAATTGTATAATCACTCGTGGAGGAGAGGAGGAAAGGGCAACATTGAAGTGTTCCTCCATTTCAGGTTATTCCTCTCATGGAGGCTTAGTGTTGCTCACATCCTGAGTAAGGGGCAAAACCGAGTGCAGCAGTGAGAAAAATAACTCGTATTCAACAACTCTCATTCCACTTGAGCACCTGCAGAAAAAAAGCAGGGTGGGGGGGAAAATAACATATACGCACCTTTTTTTAATTTGCATTTACAGTTCATTTGTTTTCAGAGGAAGTAATTGTTATTAGCAAAACCAATTTCCACCCGCGTTGCCAACCTGAATAATAACAACAAACTCTGGTGGGGCGGGGATGGCTGAAAACGCATGCTCTGTCTTCCTAGCACTACAATGTTGTGATGTTCTCTCTTTGTTTGGGCTTCAGGTAGAAGGGGTGCCATACTGTGTGGAGCTTGTCATAATCACTTGCCTAAGGAGAATTCTGGCAGAAAGCTAATCATTACTGGCTTGTCAACATGTAGAATCAGGACACGCAGCTCCTTTTCTCGGTTTCAGGGTGTGAAGTATTTTTTTTTCCTTCTTTTTTCTTATGTTGCTACTCTTTCAACTGCCCATCAAACAAACTGCTGCCACTGGTGGAAAATGACTCTTTAAAATGTTTTATTTATTCTTTATTTGTATCAAACTAACTTTTGAAGTCAAACCTAATGAATGATTCAAACCTGTCTGACTCTATTCACTGGGGTGCACCGTTATTCTCAGCAAATAAACGTTTGGCTTTGTATCGCAGAATGCAAACTCTGTTTTCCTGTTGAACTATAGATTTTACATGAGCTGCATGCCATATACTAGGCTATCATGCCCATTGCCCACAAATATTTTCCATAGTAAATGGCTCTTAGTATGAATGACAGAATGGGGTAGACAGCGTATTATTCAGTTTGCGGTGTACAGCTACAGTACAATACCTGCTTTCTCTTCGGGTCTCATTATGCAAGCTATTTACAGTGGGTGCACCTACAGTGCCAGCAGCTGTTTCATCCTCGTATTAGATTAAAATGTGGCAAAATATGTGTATTTGCTCATAAAATGCTGTTATGCATTACCCCATGTTTTTATGATTATTTTCTGGTGGTGCGGCAACTCTTGATGGCATATGAACTTCTGCTAAATAAAAGAATATGTCTCTTGGCTGACAAGGATCATTTGCAACTTTTCCATGTTGGTTTCTTGTATTGGATTGTATAATATCAGAATCACTGTCAGCAACACGTTATTGCAATATATGAGGTTCATGCAAGGCACTTGTTCTGGCATACCACCCCACTTGAAGCTGTTAGGAACCGATGCAAAGCAGATCAACATACAGGAATACCAGTAAGACTCCCTAAATCGGGAGATAAGCAACCGTCAGGTCGCATACACAAACTTTAGAGGGCAATAGTAGCCAATCAGGAGGGAATCTGGTAAATGGGACAGATCCATGTTGATGACATGATTTTAGAGATACTGTGTACCGCTTTGTGTGATTTTAGGGCAAAATCTGTAGGAGCAGTGCCTTGAATACACACACATACATAATAGCTCTCACAGTTAAGAAGGTACCGTCTGGCTATTGGAAACTCTGAGGTGGTAAAGAAGGAATCAACCTAAAAGTAGGCCAGCATTTTGATTACTTCTGATCAAACTGGGATAGCTCATCCTTAACATTCACAGCAGCACTGTGTCCAACCCCCTCGGGGCAACCAGATCAAATTCTCAATTAGGCTTGTTGTAACGGCACCGTCGACCTTGAGAGGGGCTCTTTCTTGACCGCGGTACCCGACTGGAATGCAAAGCCTCTCATGTCGCCGCTCCAGGATGAGCAGCATCCCTACAAAAAGAGGCTGATATATTTTCTGTATTTAGAAATGCATGTCATGGACTACTCTACTGGGATGTACACAATATAGGAGGCCTGCTTGGACTAACTGCTGTAAATGTTTCACCATACTGTAGATAGACATATGTACTGTATATTGCTCATTATAGATTAGATCAAACGTTATTGTCCCAGAGCGATATTTGGTTTCATAGCCTGTTCAACATGGAAAACATAAGGAACATTAGCAGCATACAACACAACGTATACAGTAAAGGTGATACATAGAATCTGCATAATGGCAGAGTGGATAAAACGTATTAAACAGATTTCCCCCTCTCAAAGGTCTATACCTCTGTTCAGATGGCACTATTGGATATGTTCACTGTAGATTCTCAGTACATATTGATCCATATGTATCTGTATTCATACTGTGTAGCTGGCTGTACACATATCAGCCTCACATTAAATCTGAAATACTGCTGATATTCTTTGCATATTACAAGGTAGATTATTTATGCCCATATTACTGCTGACAGATTGTACATTATATTTATGCCTATGTATTTTTGTTACATGATATTATAATCTATAAATGGCTCATACTGTATGATAGCCTGGTCAGTCCAAGTGCAAAAGGCCAGGCTAAACTTTAAGACTTCAATCCCATTTGATATGCCTGTGATAATATTGTGCACGCTACTTATTCATTTCCTTATATCTACTAATGGTTCAAACATAATGCAAACCCAGCCAGTCCAACTGCAAATGGCCATGCCAGAATTTAAGTCTTCTTTTCTTTTATGTTATATATTTTTAGATTTGTAAATCATTGTGTCCTTACATTACCTTACTATTTATGTTGTAGCCTATCTCTCTACTCTTGTGGTTCACGCTCACTGCAGAGCTTCTGTGATGACTGAATATCCCTCAGGATCAGGGCACTTACAGGTCCATAATTTGGTTACATTTAACACTATCAAATTATGGATTCTATTGCATGGCAGTGTATGGTGGTGTACTGTGGCATTATGACACACTATCTATACCATACAGTATTAAGTACCATACCGGTAGAGGTAGCTTTGCACTTGTAGTTTGTGCTTATAATGTGCGGGAGTGGGATCCGGGGACCCCCATGGGTCCATGGGGGGGTTCCAGGGGGTCCCCAGCAGAATTAGTTATTGTAATATAAAAATGTCTTACCACTTTTACTCTATATATCGGATATTTGAAAATAGCCAAACTGCAAGCTCACAATGTGTTGTAATGGGAAGCGTTGTGAGCTTGTACTGATCGGATGTTTTCAAAGAAATCATGAATTATTTTTTGAAACATATGGAATATTCTTTGAAAACACTTCAACACAAATTTTGTAGGGTAGGGGGTCCCTGGCACAACATCCCTGACCCTCACTGCTGTACTGTAGACAAAATGTTAATAGCGATCATCAAATGTTCCCAAAAGCTTCAGGGATTTATATTGTTTTCATAGAAACATAACTAAAACATCCAGTCACATTGGAACCACACAAACTCATACAGTATGTAGTCGTGCACACACACACACACACACACACACACACACACACACACACACACACACACACACACACACACACACACACACACACACACACACACACACACGTACAGAGCACCACTTGATTCATGGCTCCTAATTGTCCCTTAATTGAAGCTCTGTGCATTAATAAAAATCAACCGCTCGTATCTTTTTAGGAGTGTTGAACCTTGGAAGGAAGTGATTAAATTGGTTATTAAACAGGTAAGATGCTCAAACACTCGTGGTGGTGATTAATTCCCCCAGGAGCACCTTTCACTGAGCTCCCCTTCCCTTTCCCATTAGAAAAGAAGAACATAATTGTACCTATTTACACCTAGGGCTCATCTCTCCCCTGGCCCTATTCACTGTTGTACTCCCAGGTGCACATCAAGTGGCTTGAAACAGCACAGACAGGAAAACTAATCGGGGAACCCTGGTAGGCTATAATAGGCTATAGTACTGGTTCTCAAAGTGGGTCTGGGGACCCTTGAGGGAGTTCCAGGGGGTCCCCATCTAAATGATGGTTAGGAACCATGTTAAATTAACATTGTTTTTACAATATAAATTGGGGTCTCAGAGATAGAAATTAAATAGGCTACCATTATGGGAGTCTGTAACCTAATGCATGTCAAACAGGGGGTCCTTGACATTATAATGGTTCAGAATCATTGCTAGAAAAAGATTTGCTGTTATGGGGGTCCCTGGCATATCTTTTCAAATGGGGGTCTGCAGGCTAATAAGTGTCAATTTGGGGGTCCTTGACTTGAAAAAGTTTGAGAACCACTGGGCTATAGGGTTTGGATGGTTAAAATACAATCATATCAGGCATATTCAAATTCCAAATAATATGAGGTAAAAAAAGGATTACTTCCTCAAGCGGAGGGACTCATACCTTGGCGTAGGTCCATAGCGTTAGTGGAGTTCTCCCTAACGCTATGTTCCTCTTCCTCCGTATTCCTTGGCAAAACCGGAACACCCCGCCGTCTGGTCCAAAAATAACAAAAACTGTTTCGCCCCTCATCAAACCAAAGGTATCAGTGGACAGTTGAAAGCTTACTCTACTTAGTGGACGAGGTCTGAGCCCCCCACCACACGATTAAAATACATTTCTAGGGCAAAATGAAAAATATTCCACCGGATGGAGACGCTCTTCCAGGTTTTTACGAAACAGCGCTTCCAACGTCGCAGAGTTGAATAACACCCAGTGAGACTAATGCTCAGTGTAATTCGGTCCTCTGACCTGCGCGGCAGTAGTGAGTTGGCACCTTGATGGCGACGACAAATAGTGAAAAGCGAGAAGAAATGGAGTCTCCATCCGGTAGAATATTTTTCATTTTGCCCTAGAAATGTATTTTAATCGTGTGGTGGGGGGCTCAGCCCGCGTCCACTAAGTAGAGCACGCTTTCAACTGTCCACTGATACCTTTGGTTTGATGAGGGGTGAAACAGTTTTTGTTATTTTCGGACCAGACGGCGGGGTTTTACGGTTTTGCCAAGGAATACGGATCTAGAGGAACATAGCGTTAGGGAGAACTCCACTAACGCTATGGACCAGAGCTAACCTTGGCGGAGCAATACAGTCAGAGGAGTGAGCAAGGACCAGAGAACTCCCCACAGTGAGATTCGCGCCACATTTAACAATTCTTCTCCTGACTGACTCCTGTCATGTGTGAAGTGTGAACGCAACTCGAGACCGGAGTTCCAGTGATCCAGAATCAAGAGCCCCACAGGTGTTTTTAGTTCTATTTTCCTATCCACCTGTTTCCGCGGTAATTTACTGTAGAATTATGTGTGGGACAATCCGGTAAGCATGTAGAAAACAGCTGAGAACAGCTGACATACAAGCTCACGTTGCGTCGCAGATGCGACCGTTGAGAGCTTGTAGATCACACTCAGCTCGGCTCGGCTGCTTTGCAATGTACGATGGGACGTCGGAAACTTGTGGATAAGTAGCCTAACTTTTGATGTAGCCTCAGGCAGCCAGCCAGGATTTGTTTTGATTTGAAGTTTTGCTCGACACTAATATCATGAACAGGTGGGTCATGTGAGTCAGCTTGCTTAGGCTATTTACTTGGAGGAACATTTCTTGATAGTTTTATTTATTATTAGGCCTACAATATAATTAGGATATCAAACGATAATGCTCAAAACTGTGTGTGTGTGTGTGTGTGTGTGTGTACACACACACACACACACACACACACACACACACACACACACACACACACACACACACACAGGACTGCCTTGACGCCTGGTAATTTTCCCCTTCTGGCCTGAATTTATACTCTGTATGATGGGGCCGGGAGCTGAAAATAGCAGATCTACAAACTCACAACTTGGTGACAAGGTGGACCTGTGTGAGGGCAGAATCATCCAGGTGCTCCTTAATTGTTTCCAATTAAGCGGGTGTATACGTGTTGTAAAACCCCACCCTTGGCTGAGCTGCTTTCCTTCAGAGGATGAGCTGGTTGGTGCCTGCGGTAGACAGGGATGGTGTTTTCCTCTGGTGTTTCAGTCCGAGTGTATCAAAGGGTGCGTTCGGAAATGCGCACCAGGTGGACTGCGCGGGCGTTTATCGTGGGCTTGCCCAGGCCTTACGGCCTGGGCATAAATATAACGATTGCATTCACCACGGCTTCGTAACTCGCACGGCCGGCCCTGGCCCGCTCTTCGCGGGCACTCGCGCCTGCGGCGCTCGGGCGCGAAGAGCAGGACCAAGGTCCGCTGGCCTTCGCACCGCTTGCAATGTCGTGGACAATAACTGTGACATCTAACGAACGCACCCTTTGATACACTCTGACTGAATCACCAGCAGAAAACACTCTCTCGCGGTAGACAAGCTAGAAGGAATTACATGAGGCTTCCTGGAAATCTAGCATGGTAAAAAGTATGCCCTTATATTCCATCGTGTGGATTCTGTGATGAAAGTAATAGTAAAACATCTCAAGATGATGACACCTGTTTATTGAATTCCATTGAACAGTTCCTCAGGCTATACATTTGATT
The DNA here is from genome assembly GCF_963921795.1 of Nannobrachium achirus. Lineage (NCBI taxonomy): Eukaryota > Metazoa > Chordata > Actinopteri > Myctophiformes > Myctophidae > Nannobrachium > Nannobrachium achirus. The sequence goes on along the minus strand of NC_137814.1, from coordinate 45,859,895 downwards.
TGTTCCGAAATCTTATTGGATTCTTTATTGGATTTTTCGATTCGAATCCTATTCTAGGGAAGAGTTAACCATTTTAGTAAAAATACTTAACACATGCAAACATTACATAAAATTATGCAATTAAACAGTAACATCCTAAAATGTGATAAAAGGTTGCCTATTCATCCTTGAGCTAATGCCACACGTAACGGATCTGCAGGAAGTTAATAAACGTGTTGTTTATTGAAACCCTGATGAGCTATGTATGTCATGGGAGCCGTTAGGAGAATTACAGCTCTAAAGCCTGCGACACCAGGCCTGGGTTTTGCTGCTTCATGACAGCGGCACAGGTGTCATAAATTTGACTTTACAGCCACCGCAGGACACTTTTGCTGAAACAGTGGAGAAAGACATCATCAGTACATGTTTAATTTTACAGTTACAGACCTAATCCATAATCATTACCATAGTTACTATTGAACAGGAAAGCAGTTGGGTCTGTCAACTCAGAGTGAAAGGACAACTACGCACTAAATAGCATCTATGGCTCATTTTCCTACTTATATCGATCCCGATCCAAATGACCAATGTCCATGGGGTCTCTGAGGCAGAAATGCCCCTGTCGCCTGTCGGCCAGTTTCCCCAGCAGACCCCAGCAGGCCTCATAGGTATTTTTTCCCCCTTCTTTTTCATGAATCTGTTATGTGGTTGTCCCACACGAGCCGCCGCCGTCTCTTAAATCATGTTTTGGGGTGAGCATTCATTTAAATTGCTTGGCTCCACTCTATGCTATGAGGGCTGCTGAGGATACTGGACGACAGGGGTATTTCTGCCTAATTGACCCCATGGACAGTCATTTGGGACAAATATAAGTAGGACATTTAGCCTATTATTTTATTTATTTTGTGCAGAGTTGTCCTTGAACTTGAAGTGCCAAAGGAGGTATCACTATTCATTTATTTGAGAAGCGCTTTGAACTGACATCCAGCTATTTACTTTGACTAGCCAGGCCCAGAGCGGCTGACAAGTTACAATATAAATGTTATAGCACTTCATTTTGAGTTTCATTAAAACCTGCCCTTTGCTTCATTAGAATTCATCCTAGTTGGAAAAGCTGCAGATGTGACCCTCGCTGGCTGAGAAGACTGAATCATGTTCTACTACAGTATAGACCTTCCTTTGACTGAAGCAACTTCAACAGCCAAATAGAGACAGAAGTAATGTGACTTCCAGCTTTTCAAGGCTTCCGCCATGAAGTAGCATAACTCAACGGTATGATTTGCATGATCTCCTCTCTGTCATCTCTTGTCTCACATGTGTTCAGAGTGGTTCGGCCTGTTAAAAACAATGCAGTGTCAGGTGATTTAGATAGCGGCATCTCATGAAAACAAGCATAACGTGTCTTATAGAACATTTCCACAACATAACAGTACTGTCAGTAGGGTCAAAACAGGTGTTACCAATGATACTAATTAAGGCTCTGTTCAAAATAGTGTGGCAGATCCTTTACACCAGCAGCAGCACAGTTTGACATGAATTGAATGGAACTTTAATTACTATCATTGGTAACACCTGTGTTATCTACTGCTGTAGGCTCCATGTCAAAATGCCTGTAAATTGTGAAACTAGGGTTTATTATCATACCTCCAGACAAGGTCCCCCTATGGGACATCAGCGCCATCTGGCGGTGCAACAGAGTAAAACTCATAAGCTCCCGTACGTAAAAATGTAATTTGTCGGCAGGGCTGTCAATCACAAACGAGGGCACCGCCCCCGAGTGTATATAAGCCCCCTGGGCTATCATGACTTCCTCTTTCCGCACCTCTGCTCCTGCAATTAGAGTGTCGCGAACTCAGCCAATTTGTTAGTATTCTGTAAAGTTTTGCCTAAAGCGACGGCTAGGAAGTCGGCCACTGGCCTTTATAGAATCTCTCCTGTACGTTCTTCTTTTCTCTACTCCTTCGACTCTCCGGTGATCGGTTTACTCACCTTTCTCCACGGTAAAGTTTCCCTTCTCATCCCTCAGACTGTCTATCGGGCGTTAGCCTGGTGTAGCTTAGCTTAGCCTTGCTTAGCTGCTAGCTAGCCAACGCCACGATGTCCGATGTTCCACGGCCCTCGGCTAGCATGCTGCTATCCTTGTTCCCCTGGAAGTGTGGTCTGTCTGGATGCTGGAGACTTATCGCTGGTGAGGACACCCACCCTCGGAATTTCCTTCGATGATCCCGCAGGCTGCTCCATGTGGTGAGTCTTTCGAGCGTTAGCATTGGCCTTGCTTGCTTGTTCCTTTGTTTGGTAGCCTCATGCTAGAAGGCCCTCGCCCAGGGCACTGATTGCTAGCGCGCCCTAGCTTGGGTGTCGCTATTGTCTTTACTTCTAGCTGGCTAAGACTTTCCACTGTTTGTCCGGTGTTTTCTCGTATTGTCCCCGCCGCCCTGGTCTCGCCGACCAGGGCTCCGGGCCTCTCCTGGCAGGTTTGTTTTGGCACGCAGCGGTGCCCGCTGTTTGTGCTTCCTTCACTTAGCCTCCACTAGCTTTGTGGCCTGCCTGGTTTTCCCTCCACCGGACTTTTCTGCCTCCGGGGCTCGCTTCTCGCCTGCTTCTCGGGCTGCTTCTCGCCCCGGGCCGCAGCCTGCAGCCACTACGCCTATAGGGGGCTCCAGCGCGCCGCTGGTGTCCTACGGCTGGCGTCTGCAACTTCAAGGGACCCCGCCCGGCCGCTCCCACGCCGGGGGCGGCGAGCGGCGACGCCGGTTCCCGCCCTCTCTCCCCGGTACGGCTGGCGCCGTTTTTATTCAGGGTAGAGAACCTACTGGTCCGCCTGGCTGCCCCCACGCTGGGGGCGGCTAACGGCGACTTCCTCCTTCTTCCCCTTGGATTTTTCGTTCTCGGCCATGCTGGCTGAGCCCGGATCTTCCTGGCACGCTTATGTTCTGGTGGCACGCCTCCGAACAACGCTGTTAAAGGCGGGGATGAATTTGAGAGTGAGGATGAGGAGGGACTGAATTTGGTTGAAGGTTCTTCTCCCAGTATTCATCCTACAAGTGAGTCCTGCAAGTCCTCGGTTCCACGAGAACCCTGCATCCTTCCGCCCACCTCCGCCTCAACCCCCTCTCTCCCCTCCTCCATGCAGAAGGAGGGGGATGGGTCGGCGGCGCCCCAGTACATCCCGCTCTCCCCTCCACTGTGCCAGTGGAAGGGGGCCTGGGTCTGCGGCACCCGGACTGTGGTTTTTTCCACATGGTGGGGCTCAAGGAGACCACTTACTTGCGCCCAAGCGCACTAAACACAGCTCTCCCCACAAGGCTTGTGGGAAGTGGGTGTGTTAGATGACATAGGGTTGAGGGCCTAGCCCTCCACGGGGTCTGGGTTCCGTGACGGCACACGGTCCTCCTCCCCCCGAATGCAGACGTTTGAGTTCTGTCCCACGCAGGGGAGAATGAAAATCTCTGTTGCCCAGTAGTTTTTTCCCATGTCATCAGTGAGAGTGTGGTGGTCGAACAAAACTTGTTTGCCCACCTCTCAGTCCCTAGCACAAAGGACCCTCCTCTCTGCTTACAGCCAGTCAGTGTATAGAGACCCATGCAGGGCTCTTTAATCACTCAAAGGATTACTTATTGTCCCAGTCCTGCAGACTGGTGACAATTAAAAGGTTTTTCCCTGGTTTGCGATGGGCTCCACTGCTTTGCTATTAGTCACAATAACAAAGCTTCTCCTCTGTGCTATTCTCCTCTGTCTCCACTGAGCGGCACTGTCGTGCCGAGTTCAGTTCAGAACAGGAGCATGGAGTGTTATGTACCAGCATCTTCACACTCTTCAGGGACACCAAGCCGGACTCCTCCCACAGAACCTGTGGGAAGAGGTGGCGTAAATGACTTGGACTGTGGGTACAGGGGTCCCTGACTACACAGGGGTCTCCTTCCCCCAGGCGCTAATATTTATTTTCCTTATTCCATGCAGGGATAATGAAAATGTTTACTGCCTCCCTTGTCCCCAATGTCTTGGGAAAAAAGTGTTTTGAGCAAGCGTGGCCTGCTCACTCCTACACTTGCACGGACAACCTCTTATCGCTTGCAACCACTCAGTGTAATGGAGCCCATGCAGGGCTCTCTACTCACTCACGATAACAGATTTCCCAGTCATGCAGTCATGCAGACAGGTTACAATCAGAATGGGTTGCAGACATGCTGAGGTTCCCACCCATGTTAAATGCGGTTCACAGTGGTTTGGTTTCTCCTATGTGCAATTCTCCTCTGCCTACACTAAACGGCACTGTAGTGTCGATTCTAGTGCAGGACAGGAAGTGTTTCACTATCGGTGTGTGGGATTGTGAGTTGGCCTATTTTTCCCTGCAAGGAACTTTTAAAGGCCTCAGATCTGGTTTAAACGTATACACGTTCTTCCCCGTGCTGGGGTAAATGTTTTTACGTAACGAACCGTATCTCGCAGAATGCTCTTTCTGTTTCTCTTTCCACCACCGTTCAACATGTTGACGTCACGTCCGTTGGCGCGGCCGTCACCGGATAAGGAGGGGAGCTTCCCGGATACGGAAGTGCTAATCCCCAACGTTCCTTCTCCCCCGTACAACCTAACGGTTTCTCCCTCGTTTCACAGCACGTTAGCACGTTGTGTGAAACGGTTAGGTTCCGAACGGAACCCTTGTTTATTTAATACCCCTGTTGGTATTCTGATAAACATTGGAGACTGTGCAATCCGAGCGATGGGTGTTACGTCAGTAACACGTGGCCTTAGATTGCGTTTCTTGAACCACCCCCGCTTCCAGCTGGGGTGTTTACACTCGAGCCCACGCTTGTAAGCAGGGGCTCTGAGTGAGGAAATAAGCTCGGTACTATGCAATGGTGCTGTAGTAGAGCTCTTGCGAGACCTGAACCAGCTTGGTTTCTGGACTCGAATTTTTCCTGGTTCGGAAAAAAGGGGGGGGGGGGGGGGGCTGCATCCCTTCTGGCTTAGGGATATCGCACCAACTTGGTGTTGGCCCACCTGAAGGCCTTGGGTTTCAACGTCTTTTTGGCAAAAGTATGTTGACGCCCTCCCAGCAGATCTCCTTCTTGGGGATACCTCTGGATTCGACCACGATGTCTGCCCGCCTCTCTCTGGAGGGGGTGGACAGGTTCCTGACGTGTCTTCGCTCCTTTCAATTGGACCAAGTGGTCAGTTACAAGGAGTGTTTGAAGTTGGCAGGGCTGATGGCTTCAGCGGTGCAACTTCTTCGCCTGGGCAGGTTTCATATGAGACCGTTCTGGCGGTGGACACTGACGCTCAGAATTCCTCCCCTGCAAGGGTGCAGGGAAGTGGTGGTCAGCCAGGCCTGCATGGACGCGCTAGTCCCATGGCGGGACCAGGCGTTGTTAATAAGTGGAGTCTCCATGGGCGTGGTGGTGTCACGCAAGGTGATCACCACAGACGCCAGCCGCTCGGGCTGGGACGCCACCCACGAGAGGCGCTCAGCCAGGGGTCTGTGGACCCCGGCCATGTTGGAGTACCACATCGGTTATCTGGAGTTAATGGTGATCTACTTGGCTCTCAAGTATTTCTAACCGTTTCTCCGGGGTTGTCGTGTCCTGGTCAGGACGGACGACATGGCAGCCTGGTACTTTTTCAACAAACAAGGCGGCCTCTCCTCGCGCACGCTGGATCAGCTGGCGCGCGAGATGACTCTCTGGTGCGTACCGCGCCTGAGGTCCTTCAGAGCCTCCCATGTTCCAGGCCTTCAGAACGGCGGCGCCGATCTGTTGTCCAGGGGGGAGCCTCGCTACGAGGATTGGTCTCTCCACCATGCGGTGGTGAGACAGATCTTCTCCAGGTTCGGTCAACCTCGGGTCGATCTCTTTGCTTCCCAGGAGAACGCGAAGTGCCCCCTCTACTTCTCAGTGAGGGGACCTTCTCCTCTGGGGACGGACGCGTTTGCTTACGAGTGGCCGGAAGGCCGTCTCTATGCGTTCCAACCGCTGGAACTGATCCTTCCCACACTGGAGAGGATCAGGAGTTCCAACCTGGAGGTTCTTCTAGTAGCACCGTCCAGGGGAGTGTGGAGGTCTCTGATCACCCCACTGCTCTCTCGACCCCCTTGGCAGCTCCCCTTGCACAGGGATCTGCTGCGCCAGGCAGGGGACGAGATCTTCCATCCAGACCCACGGGGTCTAGACCTGTGGGTTTGGCCCGTGAGAGGGAGAACCTGTTAGCAGCAGGCTTCTCACCGACGGTTGTAGCCACTATTCAGAGTGCTAGAGCCCCCTCCACTAGGGCTGTGTACGATGGAAGGTGGAATGCCTTTTTGGACTGGTGTGAGCTACAGGAGCCACCTGTGGTGGCTCACTTGGCTCCGGCCCAGAGGGTGTTAGATTTCCTGCAGGATCGCCTGGACCTTGGTCTGGCGTTCTCTACACTGAGGGGTTATTTAGCGGCTATTGATGCCTGCCACCTGGGGGTGGCAGGTAAAGGCCTTTCTAAAATCCCTGAGGTGGTCCAGTTCATGCATGGTGTTGACCATTTGAGACCTGTGACCAGAGCTTTGTTTCCTGCTTGGGATCTACAAGTGGTTCTTGAGGGCCTTTGCAAGGCACCCTTTGAACCGATTGGGTGGACCTCTTTGAAACATTTAAGTTTCAAGACAGCTCTTTTGCTTGCCTTGTCTACGCTAAGCGTGTGAGCGACCTTCATGCGCTCTCTGTGAGCCCTGATTGTATGAGGTTTCTCAATAATGACTCCAAGGTTCTTATTAAACCTCATTTGAGTTTTATTCCTAAGAACCGAGTGATCCCGAAGGAACCTGTGGTTTTGACGGCTTTCCATCCTCCTCCGTTTGCATCAGAGGAGGATAGGCGTCTTCATTGTCTTTGTCCGGTTAGGGCCCTAAAGGCCTACTGTGACAGGACGGTGGACAGCAGGTCTACTTCTCAGCTTTTCGTGGTCACGAATGCCCGTCAGCGAAAGGCGGTGTCCAAACCCACTCTTGTCGAGATGGATTGTGGATGCTATTAGGTTGGCTTACACCCGTGCTGGGTCTGAAGTGCCGGAAGCACTTAAGGCCCACAGTACTAGGGGTGTGTCGACCTCTTGGGCTTTGTCCAAAGGTGTCTCTATTGAGGAGATTTGTGCGGCGGCGAATTGGTCTTCGCCGTCCACCTTTGCGACCTACTATCACCTGGACGTTGCGCCTTCTGCTATGGCGCATACGGTTCTGGGTGCTGCTGCCCCGCCTACTGTGTAGTGGGGCGGCTCTCTCCCCTTCCTGGGACAGCATGCTACTGTCTCTAGGATACCTGGGGGGGGACCCTGAGTCTTTCCCTTATATTACTGTAGTATTATAAGGCGGACCCGTGTCTGCCCTTAGTGCATAAGGCAGGCTTCGGTCTGTCAGGGTCTCTTTTCTGTCTGAACACGCCCAGGCCCTGTGGGTCTGGGTCGGGCCAGTCCTGAGAGGGGTCACGTCGGTTGACGAGACCTCCTTCCGGGGATGGTCGGTGTACACGACAGTCTTGTCGGTTCATGGCTTCTCGGGGAGTTTATGAGTCCCATAGGGGGACCTTGTCTGGAGGTATGATAATAAACGTATAGGTTCCGAACGGAACCCTGTTTATTTAATACCGGAGGACAAGGTCCCCCGAATTAAGCCCCTCGGTTCGCTAGTTGCGGGCAGAGGTGCGGCTTTAGAGGAAGTCATGATAGCCCAGGGGGCTTATATACACTCGGGGGCGGTGCCCTCGTTTGTGATTGACAGCCCTGCCGACAAATTACATTTTTACGTACGGGAGCTTATGAGTTTTACTCTGTTGCACCGCCAGATGGCGCTGATGTCCCATAGGGGGACCTTGTCCTCCGGTATTAAATAAACAGGGTTCCGTTCGGAACCTATACGTTTATTAAAGGCGATCACTCTGATCACTCTGTTGAGTTGCTCGCTGAAAACCATGACTCAAAACCAAACACGGATAGTAGTGGTTTAGCAGGACGTAGCGGTCAGTGCACGCTTCTGAAGGTCTAGGCTATGCGGCTTATCTGTTTACATTATGGAAGTAGTAGCTAGCTAACTTTCACCAACATTTAAAACATCTATGTTCTGAACTAAATAAATGTTTTTATAAGGGGTAAACATACTTTGCATCACTTTTTACCAATGGTGGAAAATTTACTCAAATGGTTTACTTAAGTAAATGTAGTATGTATCAATACTGCAGTGTAGAAATTCTCTGTATTGGCACGGTCACAGCGGAATAATATTCTACTATTGGATTCCGCCAATGCATTTCAATGGGAATGTTTCAATGTGGGAATGAAGTGGCCACACCGAGCAGCCGACATGGCCTAATGCGTCGACTAGCATGCTGTTTTTGTTTCAAGAAATCCCATGTTCACTGAGACAATTAACACATCGGATGCCCACGTTAATTCAGGGTTTACCCTCACAGGGGCCCATCGTCTCCATGGCAACACGTCATTTACGTACCTTCGCTTCGTGGAAAAAGTATCCGTAATACGTTGAGTAAATGTAATCCAAGTATGTCCAGTTTATTTTCACGATGATCTTTTCTTTCAGTCAGGACAGCTTTTTACCAATCTTGGGCCACAGCGTGTGTATCACGGGCGGTAGAAAGGGTCGCGTTTTGAACATGGTGATTGAAAAAGCTAGACCAGGAGAGGAATCCGCCATGTTATGTTACCTCCGCAGCGTCACTGGGAAAATAGTATCCATGATACGAGTAAATATAATCCACGGATGTCCTGTTTATTTTTACGATAAAGTTTTCTTTCAGTCAGGACATCTTTTTATCAAACCTGGGCCACAGCGTTTGTGTCACGGTAGGTAGAAAGGACCGCGCATTGAACATGGTGATTGAAAAAGCTAGACTAGGAGAAGAATCCGCCATGTTACGTGTATCTCCGCCGAGACTCCGTTACTGGGAAAATACTAGTATCCATGATACATAGGAGTCGTGCTAGCCTGCGAGGGGAGGACGATAGAGTGCAGTGCAGGATAGGAACAGAAGCTTGTGATTGGCTGCAGGGAGACTGCACATCCTGGTCACATGTACCGCGCTGCATTTTGGGAAATGTAGTGTTTTTCCCATATTGTTGGCGTTTGATCACCGTGGTAGAGAGCCTTCATTGCGGTAGCAATGTACAGTAACTACAGTATTGTAAAACGCGTCAAACGCGTCGTGGGCACTGGGGCTGGGCGTCCAGAGACATCAAAGAGATTGGCGTGTAGACACCACGTGGGCACCCGATGTGTTAAGACCAGCCAATGTGAGACAGCCAGAATGTGCATCTGGCACACAACACCGTTTGTGACACAAGCCGTAATGGCATGAGTGCCGCGCTGTGAGCTTGTAGATCTGCTATTGAAAAATCGTGAAGTCTTTGAATATTTCAAATCCTTCTAAGGTTTTTTTTGAAAACCCTATGTTTCTATGTCAGTGGTGCTCAAACATTTTCATGTGAATGACCCCCAAAATGATGTGTATTTGTTCACAGATCCCCATCTCAAAATATTTAGTACATATATTCAAAGATTTGCACACGACTTAAAAAAAAAAAAAAATCGGTGCCACGCTGTGTGAGCTTGTATATCTGCTATTTTTCAATAGCTAAAGTATAAAATAATTAAGGCCCCTCCACCTTGGGGAGAAAGATATCTGCAATAAAGCAGACAGCCCGCAACACTCCAAGTTAGATGAAGGCTTTTAGGTGCACGGCTCAAAGAAGCATAATGAGAAAGAAGTAGTCGCCAGCACTCAAGGAATATCCTTTTTAGATGATTTTATTTACCTCAATGCATGGACAGTGTACGGACGCGTTTCGGCCCTTCGGCCTTCCTCAGCGTTGCATACTCCACCTTGGGCCCTAGTAACTCATTTGAACACCCATCTTTTCTTTTCTCTAATAACCATCTAAAATATGAACCCTTGTTGTAAAAAAACAAAGTTGTCCTAAAGCTGGGTTCAAACCTGGATGGTTCGAGCAGCGCATACAAAGTCAATGCCAAGACAAGACGACGCATGGCCGGGCGCGATGCAAACGGGCGCGGCGCGAACAATCTGAAAGGGGCGGCGCAAATGGTTGCTTCGGTATCTTCGCCCCGCTTGGAAAAATCCAACTCAAGTAACATTCACTTCACCCCCACTCCACCCATCGAGTCCTGACAGCCAATCAGTGACACAGAAATGTTTTTGGTGTTTGGTGTTGGGACCACTCCCTTTTTACCAGGTGTTTCGCCTTGATAAGCCCTATTCACGGCCCGCCCACTCAGCAAATTTCTCAGCAACTTCCTGGTGCTGACGTCAATTTAGAAGGGGAAACTATAACAGAAATTGCTGGACTTAAAGCCAACAAATCATTATTTCGAACGGTAAAGTAAATTATAGCGCTTTGTGCCTTTTACTATCTTGTGTTCTTGATCATGCTAGCCGTATTTTATACTGTACTATTCGGAAATTGCATTAAATTAGTCATTTCTGGGTTAACTCTATAGGCTTAGCAGGGTTTTACCCCTTCAAAACGTGACTTCAGCACCGGGGGGATGCTGAGTGGGCGGGCCGTGAATAGGGCTTATTCCAACGGGACATGATCTTTTACCAACGTGGACCTGCGCGATAGAAGCGACTAGAATAGAAGAAATAGCTTCAGGTTTGGATGCAGCTTTAGAGTTGATTGATTGATTGAAGTCTTTATAGAGGTTTGCATAAGAAAGAATTACAGGACAGTTGAGTTCATGGTCAACTAAAAGGATAAACACCACAAGAAAGCTTTAGGGCTTGTTTAAATTGGGGTCCCTTTTTACAACTCATACTCATAGTCATACAACATTAAATGACAGATAAGTAAAACACAGTACTATGCAGAAAAATATAGTTAGGTTTCGAACTGCTTCTAAGAGTGCAGTTCTGTCTGTTTTTAGAGAGTCCTCAGTCCTCACTGAAACCAGTTAGTGGACTTGCTCAAACATTAACAGAAATGTTTTTCCTGTTGGCTTTCCTCTTTGCACACTAATGGAATCAGACATCTCTGTCTGCACCCCTCTCTCATTCTGTCCCGACTGAGAGGAGTTTTGTTTTCTCATTTGCTCTTGCAGGACCGTGTAATAGCTAACTGGAATCATTATAATTGCTTTATAGCAATCTGAATATTTCTTAGGTGAGTGAAACTAAGCATGACCGAACGGATGTCTTCCTTTGTGTTAATAGAGTCACTCTCGGTTTCTTTGTGGCCTCAGTCTTATAAGATTAATGGTTGGGGCCAAGCTCTCCTTAAAACTCATTAATTACCACCGGCTTGTCTCCCTACAGCCAAATATTATGTCATGAATCACCATTTCCTCATGCTGTTTAGCCACAATGAGGGTTGTTTTACCATCTTGATTCCCTCCCTACGTGCCGAATCTTCGAACAAGCTAATTAGAAGTGTCACAAATGTGTATTACTGTTGGTGATTCACTACCATTAACAATTGTGCCAAACAAAATAAGAATTGGCCTCATTGAGTGTAACTTAAGTGACAACAATATCATTTTCATAAATATGTTGTCATTCACTGCCGCCGTTTTCCTTTTTCTCCTTTATATAGTGTTTTGTATTTGTTGATGACATGTATTATTGTGTTATTTTCATGCTATGTTGAAGAATTGAATACACAGGACCACAATGGAATGTCCCCAGGACATTTTTGTTATCCTTTTAGTCTGACTACCACGTGCTGTTTACATTTTTGATTTAAAAAAAGAAGAAAAAGGATTCAATCAATCCTGACACATGCAAATGAATCCAAATGAACTCCAGTATGTGTAAATGAGGTCGGAAACGATGTTTAGTTGATTTCCATCGTACATGACATTACAGTAGCCTTACTAGCCTATATGTCTCTGAAGGAATGATTTTCTGTTATCTCATGTCCATTAAGGGAGAAGTCTGATTGGAGGTCGTCCTGTATTTGCTCTGCTGGCAAATGGTTTTTATACCAATGGTTTTCAAAGCTTTTGTGCCCAAAGAACACCAAAGGGTAAGTCAAAATCTGAACCCAGGCACACCTGTATTCATATCTGTGCAAAATAGCTTTTATAACATGTGCCATCACAGATCACATTGTAAATATATTTTTATCTATACATTTTTATCTACTATAAGTAGACGTAATGGTTCCCCAGCCATGTGGCTTATAGGTCAGGATTCAACTCCTGATGTACAAGTACACACCCTGGGTACAACGCTAACATGTCACAGGGAGGGACTTACCCCCAATCCAACCCTTGATGCTGAGTGCCAAGCAGGGAGACATTGAGTACCAAACAACAAACAATATAGTTTTTAGGGTATATCATTCGCCTATTCGTTGCTAAACAAGTACTGATATGGCGAATTAAATAGTGTCTGTGTAAATATTGCAACAATAATGTGTGGTTGCCACAAAATCCTGAAACACACCTGGGGGCGGCATAGCTCAGGGGTAGATACCGTTATTAGTGCATGAAGGGTTCCCAGTTTGAATCTGGGCTCCCGCTGAGTTAATGTCGAAGGGTCCTTGAGCAAGACTCTGAACCCCTAATTGCTCCCGGTGAGTAGGTTGGTGCCTTGCATGGTTTCCTCCGCCACTGGTGTATGAATGTGTGTGTGAATGGGTGAATGTAATGCACAATCTATGTAAAGCGCCTTGGATAAGAGCGCTATATAAATGCACCATTTACACCTGGACTTGTCTGACAGCAAACCAGTGTGTCTCTGCACACCGTTTGGGAACAGCAGGCCGTCTGTACACAAACCAGACCTTGGCTGTAATAATCCATGTGATGGTGGTGACTTATATTTATACCATTGTTTTATACTCTATAAATTGTGTGATTCTTGCAACATATGACTTATTAAAGATGTTTTGCAGTCAAAATGTATTTATTTCCTAAATGGAAACAGTTGGCGAATAGCAGCAGTATGTGAGTATTCCGGTGAACCTTGAGAGTAGGGGGTGGAGACGAGGCTTGCTTTACTGTAACTTTTATTTATTTTGTCTGTGAAATGGAAACAGATGGGTTGTAGTAGAAGGGGCATGCCAAGTGTTGAATCTGAATGGGAGAGTATGTAATATAACCAGAGGGCGTCAAGTGGAGGTGTGTGAGGGGGCTGAGAGGTTATCATCGTGCACGTGTAACGCTGATTCATACATGCATTATGCATGCACGCCGTCTCACACACCGAAAACAGCAGAACTTTGAGCCTAAACAGTGTGAGCTTGTAGTCTCAAGCTATTTTCTATTTTCGGTAGTAATATAATAGCAAGACAGAGCTTGGCTTCAGCAATGATAGAAAGGCACTCAACAACAACAGACAAAGGAATGATATAATGAAATCCAATCACTGATTCCCTCCCACTTGTTTGTCTGAAAGAGAGGGGGCAGCTGCCATTTAATGTACTTGTTTACAGCTTGATCATACTGTATAAATCATCTCTCTAGTGTGGTAACCGTTCTGTCAAAAGAACTTCGTTTTTTTCTTCTTTAACACATGATTGTGCTTTGAGAGTGATCAAACAAAAGAATGAAGTCTGCGGCTGACCGTCAAAAAGAATTGGCACCTGCATATATCCCAGCCAGAACTGTTTGGAAAACTTTGCAGGAAGCAGTGAGGAGCTGTGATGGAGATGTGATGGAGGTATAATGGACTTCTCCACAGGTCAGAGTAGAACTATTGACCTCACAGTGGGTCTTCTCTCTCTCTTCCTCCCTCTTCGCCACATCCAGCCGATAGTTCAGGCTACCTAAGAACTGGCAGTGCTGCAGGTGTGGGTGGGGTTGTGGAGGATGGGGCGGCATGTGAATGAATCCCAGTCCTCTTTGGCTGCTGCTACCATGTTTTCCCAGTGTCTCCATCCCTCTGTCCCATGACAATTCACCATGGAGTCAATCTGTAATGCTCTTGGTGCATCAATCAGAAAAGAAAAAAAGAAAAAAAAGGGGATTTCACAAATGGACGCTTAAAGACTACAGAGCTGAGAAGGCTGTGATGAAAAACGACTGGCCTTCTTCCAAACACATTAGTCTCTGTAACCATTTCCTTGTTATCAGCATAACCCACCCCCAACCCCTTGCCTTATCATGCCCAATTTATTATTCTCTTCCATTTTCAATTGCACACTTCTGATACTGAGAGGGAAGGATTGAATTAGGGCTAATCCTAAAAAGCCTACACGTGTTGTATTGTTTCAGGGGTTTGTTTAGTTTCCCCCCCCCCAGCAGATTTGTAGTTATTGGAGAATATTGCTGTATACAACCTGTGGTTTGAACGGTGGATTATTACCAGGGTGCATCTTCTGTAATTTAGTCCCTAGCTCAACTGGCAACTGGCGGCCCGGGGGCCACCTTCACTTAATGCGGCCCTCGGGTTAATATCAGAATACTGATATATTATTTATTTCAGCTGTTACACTTCCAAACGTGCAAACATGACCCGCTTTCATTACTTCAGTCTATATTAGTAGCCTGGTATAGTAGTATTAAAATGTATTTTTTTTATGTCCAAAGTATTTGTATTTAAGTTCATAAAGTTAACATGAGTGAGTATAACTAAATGCATTTGACATTAAATCAAAATGTAACATTTCAGGATTCCAATTAAGAAATAAAATAAAAAAAATATTCAGGATTCCAATGCAAAAGAAGCAAAAATAGCCGATCTACAAGCTCAAAACGCGTCGCAGCGTGACGCGTTTTGAGCTTGTAGATCTGCTATTTTTGTATGAAATATAGTAGAATGACAAAGTACGACATAGCAATATGCATTGTGGCCCTCTGGAGTGAGTGTGGAAATATAGTGGCTCTCTCCGTCATTAAAGTTGCCTACCCCTGCCCTATAGCTTCTATGTGTACAGTAGTTCACTCTTGCTCTAAATGTTGTCCAGTAGACAAAGTAGAGCATAAGCTGTGCTCTGTGTGAACTCGGCAGGATACAAAATGGTACAATTACAGTACAGGTTGAGTTTGTGCTCTGAAATGCAGCTGGTCTAGTTTGATAGCGGCATAGCGGGCACCAACCACAGGTGATTGCTGCCAGTGCTGCGTCGCCTCCAGGTGTGCATGCATGTAAACTGTTTGACTTGCGATGCAATGCATTGCCGAGAAAGAGTCTTAAGACGCATGCATGCTGTGCAAACCTCCCCTATGATAAATGTACCGTGGCTGCCTGTTACCCCCCCCCCCCCCCCCCTCTATGCACCGCAACTGATTACCATATTACGTAACGATTATGTGTGCATGTTTCTTTGTGCTATAGCATAAGGAGAGGGTGTTTATGCTGTGCTTGCGGCTGTGCACTTGCAGTGCTATTGTGTATGTGAGTGTGTGTGTAATGTGTGTGTGTGTGTGTGTGTGTGTGTGTGTGTGTGTGTGTGTGTGTGTGTGCGTGTGCGTGCGTGTGTGCGTGTGCGCGTGTGTCTGTGTGTCTGTGTGTGTGTGTGTGTGTGTGTGTGTGGGGGGGGGGGGGTATTACAGAGATGATGCTTGGTGGGGATTGAGCCATCCATCAATATCTAGATTCACTAAGCCATGCCAGGAATCACAGTATGACTGCTCATACCTGGATGAAACATTAGAGAGAAAACTTTGTTCTGTTACTGCCTCTCTCTCTCTCTCTCCATCTGTCTCCCTCCCTAGACTCTATACTGTCACCAACTATCTCTTTCTTACCCTCCCCTCGCATTCATCATTTTCTCACAGTCCCTCTCTCTCATTCTGTCTCCATCTGCCCATCTGTCTCTCATTCACTATTCTCTCCCTCCGTCTATGTCACTACTTTACTGTCTCATTCATTCATCCTGTTTGACTATCTCTTCCTTTCCCTGAGTGTGTGTGTGTGTGTGTGTGTGTGTGTGTGTGTGCGTGTGTGTGTGTGTGTGTGTGTGTGTGTGTGTGTGTGTGTGTGTGTGTGTGTGTGTGCGCGCGCGTGCGTGCGTGCGTGCGTGCGTGCGTGGGTGTGGGCGGGGTGTGGGCGGGGTTGAGTGAAGATTGAGCGGTTTGATCCCCAGCTCCTCTTGGCATTCATTGTGTCTTGCTCAAGTGTGTCCTTGAGAAGACACATAACCGCTAAACGCTGCTGACGAGCAGACTGGTTCCTTGCACGGTTGCATCACCACTGTCCGTCACCGTCAGTTTGTGAATGGGTGATTGTGGAATACGTTTCAGTATAAAGTAAACGCAAGACCATTGCCTTTACCTTTTATATAGCCTAAAAGAGACAAGACATACAGATCCATCTAAAAACAAATATTATACACGACACGAGACCACTTTATAATACAGAAATGTCAACCTTCTGAAATCAGAGTTGCTTGAAGTCCGGTGTGAAGTGATGATTTGGGGTGCTATTAACCTGGCCAGCCAGCCTCATACTGTGCATTCACTCACTCGTTCCTTCCCACAATATAAGTCTGGACTTTGGGCTATAGGCAGCTTGAAAAGTGGGCGGGAGTACTTGCCTTGACAGACCTCTAACCAATCAGCGTAGCAAAACATCTCTCAGCCAGTCGGAAGAACGGCAAACAAACACGTATTTTCGGCCGATGAACTCCGCTAGCGCATACTCCTGTTCCTTTTTAATTGTTGTATTTGATTCCAACTCTGAAATAACTTCACTTATTGCTTGTTTTATTGTTTCAGCGTTAACTGTTACACTTGTTGCATTGAGGTCAGCCATGTTGTTTTGAAAATGCTGCAGCAAGCATCTACGTCACCATCTACACATGGACCAAGACAACAATGTCCAATGATTCATTGTACTCACTTTGCAGAACCATAACAGTCCTCTCTCTCTCTCTCTAATGGAGCCAAACTGTTGTAAGTCCCACTCATTTGGTTCCTTCCCACAATATAAGTCTGGACTTTGGGCTATAGGCAGCTTGAAAAGTGGGCGGGAGTACTTGCCTTGACAGACCTCTAACCAATCAGCGTAGCAAAACATCTCTCAGCCAGTCGGAAGAACGGCAAACAAACACGTATTTTCGGCCGATGAACTCCGCTAGCGCATACTCCTGTTCCTTTTTAATTGTTGTATTTGATTCCAACTCTGAAATAACTTCACTTATTGCTTGTTTTATTGTTTCAGCGTTAACTGTTACACTTGTTGCATTGAGGTCAGCCATGTTGTTTTGAAAATGCTGCAGCAAGCATCTACGTCACCATCTACACATGGACCAAGACAACAATGTCCAATGATTCATTGTACTCACTTTGCAGAACCATAACAGTCCTCTCTCTCTCTCTAATGGAGCCAAACTGTTGTAAGTCCCACTCATTTGGCACCGCAATGACGTTGGACAGCAAAGGACCCATAATTAAAAACAAAATGTTTGTTTGTTTATTTATTTATTTATTTATTTATCAGGGACAGAGCACATTAATCAACATGTCAGCTTTCAGATCAATGTAAATGAGCCAGAGTTAGCCGTAAGCTAATTAAGCAGAAAAAAGTGGTGATATGACCAACCATGTAGGAGTATCATGACGATGAACAGCACAAGAACACATGTAAGGGCGGTGTGCGTTTACCGCGCTGGAGAGAATCAGCGTTCAAGGACCTTAACTGTTCAGAAGAGGCCCAGGCCTAAATAGAGTGGATAATAGAGAGGCCTCTGTAGCAATTTGCACCATTCATGCTACATTACACAAACAGCTGTTGAGGCGAAGGACTGTGAAGAGCCCTATTTTTATTCAATCGTACGCACTGTTCTGAAGAACCCTCTAACTTCTGCCCATAAAAGGTCTTGGTACACTATTTCCTATCAAGTTCTCTAGACACTATAGGCTTCATGTATGTGTGTGTGTGTGTGTGTGTGTGTGTGTGGGGGGGGGGGGGGGGGGGGGGGTGTATCTACAAACTGGTGCAAGGCTGAGCAGCCGAAGAAATTATATCCGTAAAGACAGCAGCCTCTGCATTTCACAGTGAACTTCACAACACCGCTATAGAAGTAGTGTGCTGTGCCATCAGTCCCTGCCTTTGTGTTTGGCTTTGCTGTCGCTTCAACTTCGTCAGGGATATTATGTGAAACGCTGGTAAACAAGGAAAAGAGGGAACCTATCAATGCGCGGGGCGTCCGCGACAGCCACAGCATTAATGAACCTTCGACACGAGATGAGCAATTATGCGTGATGTTGGCATGGTGTTTGTTCTTGTCTGTGAAGAACTATCCAATTATCGGCTGATCAGACGGTATCCAGGGGCTCACAACAATTGTCACTTGCAATTCTGATGTTGTACAGCTGATGGGGACTGTATCCGAGTAACACGGTGGACTGCTTTAAAAGGACACGCTTTTGAGTTGGTTTGTTTTCCAACGGTAATTACATCTGACAAACATGTCAGCGTTTACAATTTGCCCTTCTAGTGTTTTTGTCATTGGACAAACAGAAAGTGACACATATGGAGATGCACTTTTAGGAGGGCAAAAAAAAGGAAGACTACTGGAGTATTTATATGCTACCTCCTTAAAAGCATCATTATGATTTCATAAAGAAAGCAGCATAGTACATTAGATTGGCTGGTACCTGAAACCCCTTTCTCTGAATGGCTTTGCGTAGGAAGCATTTGGAAGAGAGTCAACCTTAGCGTACAGTTGGCAGAGTAACTGAACAGCTGCACATTGTTATACCAGCACAGAAGGAGAAAATCCTTTTCCTCCAACGCACTTTTCTAGTTCATATATTTTCAAATTTCTCTCTCTCTCTCTCTCTCTCTCTCTCTCTGCATGTGCAGGCATCTTTAATAAGGTTTTCACCAACTCACGTTTCGTTGTCCTGTGCTGTTTTGCTATTGCAGGAGGCAAATTCAGGCCAGGTTTAAAGGATGTTATTATCTTTAGCTTTCAGATTTTGGTCTGGAGTGAGTGACGGAGGACTTGCAGGGATAAGTGGTGTTATTATGGATCATAAATGGGCCATATGCAAATAATAATAATGTGCATGCTTCACCTCAGCTTTTGATTAGCAGATTATGGTAAAAAAAGAAAAAGCCTCAATCAACTCCTGGTGCCCATGTGGTTATTAGCAGCCAAACCACTAGGGGGCAATGTGATCTCACCTCCAGCCCTGTACTGGTTCTGGTGATGGGATCCTTGTCATTCCTTTACCCTGCCACCAGTTTATTCCCACATCCTCTCTGATGTGTTGGTGGAAGACATGAGATGTGCAGACGCACACCCCGCAGGCTAGACTGCATTTTAGACAAGGGAGGAATTTTAACGCATGGACTGATAATCATTGGGACCACCCACACACACAGAATTAATTGAGAGGGAGATGAATCACTATGTCCACTGGCAGGCTCACTTAAAAGGCAGGATTCCTTAGCCAGGGTTGATGCAGCCCGGCTGGAGACCGAGGAAACTGTTCTCTGTAAGGCTGCCTTCCAACCTGAACCAGTTGCTGCTTTTCAATTCTAGGTTTTCTTTTTCTAAGTGGTTTGATGTGATAACTGAATCACTTGCACCCTGCATGTTTTAAACAAGGCTATAGCTATTCTCCTCCTCCGTATAAATCAACAACAACAACAACAACAACAACAACAATGCTTTTGAACAAGGACACATACACTTAGGACCTTTGATATCCTTGTACACTTTGATTGATTGATACCTTATTAGCAGTTCGCATAGGAAAAGCACAGGACAGTACAGTTGATACAAGGTCTATAATAGGATTTAAACCCAAGAAAGCACTATATCTTGTTTACATGGGGGTCCTTTTGTTCTCTATTCATATAGAGACATTAAATGACAGACAAATACAGTACTACAATGGTCATCCTACAGTTAAAAGCTCTAACCACTTAAGCCCTGGTAAATAAATAAAAGGTCCCCCCAAAAGTCTGAATTCTTCTACAGTAAACGTAAAAAAAAAAAACTGCGGATACTAGCTCACAACACATCCCTATGCAATTTATTGTGCTTGTAGATCTGCTATTCCATGCTCTGCATTTTGTCCTTGTTGATCAACACCCTTCACACACAGATGTGAGTGTAGCTACCGCTTGCATGATGAAATGTGCTGCAGTGTATACATACACTCTACATCATAACATGCTACTAAGCATGTCATTTCTGATTCCGCTTCACTATACATTCTGTCACTGTTGACTGTCTTCATGCTTATCCATCCGAGTAAAAGACTTCATGGCACGGTAACGTATTTACTGTATACCTGTAGAGTGCCTTACACCAAAATAAAAAGAATTAAGAAAACAATATTTTCTTTTCTTTCATGAATGAATTCCCCTTTTTCAACATGTCAACATAATAATGCATCCTGTGGCTTCAGCTTGGCACATGGATGACGTGTATGGTGTTTATTCTTGGCTTTGGGTATGCTAAGCGTTTAGCGTGAACCTCTATTGTATGACTTGTGACCTCATACATTTGCTGTTGCATTTAGATAAGCTCTCACAGCTCGAGCTCCTTTGCATCATTGGAGTGACAGGCTCTTTTCACATGGCCAGAGAGTGTTCCTCTCCATCGTAATAACATGGCTGCTTGAGCCTGCTTCTGTCACATTCGGATTGAAATTTCTGAAAAACCCGGGCTGTGTTCCAAATCGCTCACTTATTCACTTGTTCAGTATACTCACTCACTACATTGCAAAAGCTATATAGATCACTATATGTAAAACACATGTCAGAAAAACAAAAAAACAAAAACAAAACAACAACATTAAAAGATATTTTTTTTACTGAATTTGAGTGTGAGTTCCTTTTAGGTTCAGTGACAGCTAACATAATCGACCGTCAGGTCGCATACACAAACTTTAGGCAATCGTAGCCAATCAAGAGGGAATAAAGGAAACGACAGATCCATGTTGATGACATGACTTTAGAGATACTGTGTACCGCTTTGTGTGATTTTAGACCAAAATCTGTAGGAGCAGTGTCCAAAAATGTGTTTTGCAAAAGTCGGCCTGATGGTGGTGTTAGAAGAGGGCCAAGTGAGAAATGAGAGGTGGAGGTTGTGAGTTGCCATCCAAGGAGTGTGTGTGCAAAGATTTTTATCCAAATCGCTTGAGATTATGCATTGCATTCACCCATTCGCACTGACTCTTACTGTATACACACCGATGGTGGAGGAAACCATGCAAGGCACCAACCAATTTAACACCTTCTCAGCCTGGCCGTACTTGCTCGGACTTCCTAATTGGTCCAATCAGCCGGTCGTCTTTTCCCGTACTTTTGATATAAATGATAATAATAAAAAAAAAAAACGATCGGCCATTCTTCTCTGTGTCTTTTTGGAGCCATCTGAAACGGTTAAGATCCTCTCTCAATAATTTTCTGGGAGTGGGTGTGATACTCGTAGCATCCAGCAGGCCGCGCCGTTGACTTACATTCTGGATGGATGGTTGGCTCAAGAGCCACTCCTACCCTCCACGTTGTTGAAAATCGACAAGAAGGACAAACAACATGGCTGGTCTTTGTCTCTGTTCGTGGATCGCGGTCTCAATCACGTTCGGGCGCCGCTTCTCTATCGCTCCTTTCCCTGCTTCGCCGCACGTAAACGAATGGAAGAGATCTCCCCTCCGCGTCGCCAAAGTAAGATCGCCGACCTCTGCAGGATGAATATACACGCTGTACCGAGCACTCCATTACGCGTTGTTATCATGTGGGCTTTGTTTTTTTAAAACATGTTTGTAAATAAATAGCTTATTTCTTCGGCGCTACCTCTGTTCAGAGGGTTCTGCCGCGGCTTGCAAGGTGTTGCAACCAATGGCCGAACTAAAAGGAGCAATTAGCCATAAACTCTATATTGTTCATACTTGTAAAACCCATTTAGACCCGAGGCCGATTCTAAAAATGCCTTGTAAAACCTAAGATAACAAGGTGGCAACAGGTCTAAATGGGTTTAAATACTAATAATAATAATATCTAGGCTATTATTTTATTAATTATAGGCTATTTGTACATTGTCTCTCATATATGTTTGACAGCAGAAAGAGGGTGCAGAGCCGTGATCTGCTGTAAGTGTTGGGTGGAAGGAGTAGGACGATGGCCCTTCGTCCTCCCGGTGGGGGCTCCTCACTATAGCAGGTGAGTCAGTAGGATACGATAGCAGTGACAACACAGAAATGTGTGTGGGAACTGGGGAGGAATTCATTGGCAAAACTAAATTGGGGAGAAAAGGGGGTAAAAATAATAAGCTACTTAAAAAACGAAATGTCTATAAAAGTCTTGCCTAGCCTGAACCATATGCCTGATATGCATTATAAAACTGTCAATATCCCCATTTTTAACTATTTTATGGATGTGATCAATACCAATCTACAGTCCAATAATGCTGGCATGAGGTATGATGAGCTCATCTGTAATAAATATATTTCAGTATTCTTTTCCCTGCAGTCTGCCTCACCACAAGCAGAACTGTGGGTTCCTTTGCTTCTATGCCTTTAACTGTTCCACTGAAGAGCACCTGTTTCAGCCACTATGAACCCAGGCAGTGCTTCCTTTCTTTTGCATTAAACTGCCATACTCTTCATATAGGCCTGTTATAGCGCCACCAGGGGGCTGATTGTTTCAACCTGATGAGATCTGTGTTCTGGCCTAGATCTGGTCTACATCTTGGCACAAACGGCTCAAAGTTTGTTGTACGCCCAGGGTCCCATTGGCCAAGCTTCGCAGGACGCACTGTGATTGGCCAGCGGGATGCTTAATGAAATGAACTCATTAATAGCACCACCCAATTCACACGATTTTTGTAATTTATTTGAATGAAAATTTAAGTTTTTTAGAAAACCTAGGTCAGGATTTAGAAGACGTTTGTTTTTGATTGATTGATTGATTGATTGATTGATTGATTGATTGATTGAAGAATTTATTAGAAGTTTGCATAGGAAAAAGTACAGTTTCATGACAAATCACTGGTACAAGGTCAAGTAAAAGGAGGTCCTAGTAAGCTTTCCGGCTTATTTACACACAGGAAGCACTTTATGTATCTCATATAACATTGAAAGACAGACAGATAGAACACAGTACTATGCATATAGGGAATTGTCAGTAACAAAAGGGGAAAAAATTAAAAAGCAGTCATAAAAAATTCAAATAACATGGGAAAAATAAATAATAGTAATAAAGTGAAATAGGAGATATTTACAAAGGAAAAGGGGAGGTAGCCTTAGTTTATTACGAGTTTTGAGTAGCAGCCGTTTGTAGGTGACTTCAGATTTTGAAGGAGGGATTTGCAGTCCTTTAACACTTGGGAGGCCAAACTCGTTCAGTAACGAGTTAAGGCCACTAGGTGTCACCACGCCAAACTCGTCCCTGAACGAGACAACGAAGGGTTAACTGTACGTGCAGCTGCCTGCCCTCTGAATGACGCGAGTCCATACGTCACCCCGTAGCAGAGAGAGAGAGAGGGAGAGAGAGAGAATGGCCGAGGCTGGTTACATTGATTTCCATTCTACTCTGAAACATAAAAAGGGCTTTATCTCTGAATGAGGTGAAAAGAACGCCAGGGAAGCAGAGATCTGATTGTTTTCACGGAGACACTATAACGCGATGGTCGGCTCCCGTTTTGATTTTAGTTTCGCGAGCGTTTGTAAACAAAGGGATTATCTTCCTCAATCGTCAGTGGACACCCACGTACACACGCACAAAGCTTCCGAGGCTCTTCAAAATAAAGCGTGAGTGAACGGCGGCAGCAGCAACAGCTAGAAATGTTATAAACCTGAGCAGCCCATGTGTTAAGGCCTGCGGTAGGGTGTTCCACATGTTGGTGTATAGCAGGAGAACGAATTAGAGACAAAAAGTAAAGAGTTAAATCTGGGTTGAGCATGATTTGTGGAGCTGCCTCTGGTGTTGTGATTGTGGACATCCTTATTTTGTCAGGTACACGGGTATCTTGGTGTAGGCCATACATGGGCAACTGGCGGCCCGGGGGCCACATGCGGCCCCCACCTTCACTTAATGCGGCCCGCAGGTTAATACCAGAATACTGATATAGCGTATTAGTGATTTCAGCTGTTACAATTACAACCATGATCTGCTTTAATTCCGTCAGTCTATATTAGTAGCTTAATGACTAGTATGACTAGTACTAGTATTAATATTAGTATTTTATGTCCATTGTTTTTGTATTTAGGTTCATAAAGTTAACGTGAGTATATAACTAAATTGAAATTAAATCAAAATGTGACGTTAACTTTCAGGATTCCAATTTAAAAAATATAAAAAATATATTAAAAAATAATTCAGGATTCCAAGTCAAAAGAAGCAAAAATAGCTGATCTACAAGCTTGTAGATCTGCTATTTTTTGCTTCTTTTGTATGAGATAGTACAATGACAAAGTAGGACGTAGCAATATGCAATGTGGCCCTCTCGAGTGAAGGTGAAAATATAGTGGCCCTCTCCATCATCAAAGTTGCCCACCCCTGGTGTAGGCGGTCTAAACAGGTTATATACAGTACGCTACTGAAGGAGTGAGCGATTTGGAACCCAGCCCCATGCATGGAGCGTTCACAAGAAATGCAATTTTCTGCTGTTCAGAGGATGAGAAAAAGGGAGTGGTACACTGGTGTCTCCTTTCTTACCACCCCCCAGTCCCACCAATGTTATGGTTAGGGAGTTCTCCATAATCCCTGAGTTAGGTGTCGGTTTCACTGCATAGTGCATACTGTTGTAGCATGGTGGTGGGAGCCAGGGGATCAATAACCTGTCATTGTGTGTGTGTGTGTGTGTGTGTGTGTGTGTGTGTGTGTGTGTGTGTGTGTGTGTGTGTGTGTGTGTGTGTGTGTGTGTGTGTGTGTGTGTGTGTGTGTGTGAGAGAGAGAGAGAGAGAAAGAGAGACCTTGCATACTTGGTGTGGGGGGTGTAGCTAGTGTCTTGCTTCTTCTGCTGGGGATGAAGACGACAGCCTGCAAGAACAACTTGCACAACCAATATCGCCGCACAATTAAAGTGTGTGTGTGTGTGTGTGTGTGTGTGTGTGTGTGTGTGTGTGTGTGTGTGTGTGTGTGTGTGTGCGCGTGCATGTGTGTCGTTAGCGTGTTGTGCATATCCACAAGTTTCCGGGACCAAACTTCCGGGTTTAACAGCAGACATACAAGCTCACGTCGCAGATGCAACCCGTTGTGAGCTTGTAAATCGGCGCCGGAAGCTCGGTGCAGACGTCTGCACAATGCACTATGGGGCGTTGGAAACTCGTGGATAGCCTACCTCAGTGGTTCTCAACCTTTTCAGGCTGTGACCCCCAAAATAATCATATTTTAACTGGGGACCCCCCCCCCCCCCCACCCTGACGAGCAGCAAGAATTGAGGCATTACCTTTTGTATAATTGCGAGGCGATGTGAGCATGTATATCTGCTATTTTCACAATTTCTGCCTCTAATGTTTGACAATTATGTTTAATTTGTCATTTTAGAGGTATTAAAAAGTCCTTAAATTGTCACTTTAGAAATGGGCAGATACCCTCTATACACTTAAACTTTTTGTTGCTTTGTTTACTGTCGAGTGAGAAACCAATGTTGCACATTAAGCTAATCATCTGGGGACCCCCCAACATAATTTTGGGACCAACCTGGGGGTCCCGACCCACAGGTTGAGAACCATTGGCCTACGTGTATATGATGTGCGTGAACACAGTACATTTTTATAATGTCGGTAATTTGTCTGTTTGCGTAGTATTTGCACGCTTTGTGTGTGCTGTGAGTGTATGTTCCTGTGTGCATGATGCAGGGCCTTTTTACAAGCACACTAAGGGGCTGCTGATAGAGCTGTTTGGCTGATGAAGAGGGAACCGTACAGTTTTACCCCCTGCTAGGAGATGAGACTTCTGTAGAACTCCGATAACGTCATCGGGCCCGGAAGAAATGAGACCTGCTGAGAAGATCTCCCTCATGGCTGCCTTTCTCCTTCTCGTATTCAGATGTGATGCGACAGAGCAGAGCGCGGTGACAAACCTTTACTTCTCGGTTATCTCTCAATAAGCAACAACACAGTTGTGGTGGGGCATTCGCCTGCTCATATGACAGCATATGTAGCTGCAGTACACCGTAAAGCTGGCATATTTTAGCTTAGATTTTCACCTTTCATCGTCATTGTCGGGTGGAAAACCCGGCCGTATCTCAAAATGCGCACGTTCTTTCGCAAAGTAAAGCTCTGCTTCATCAAACAAGGCCGTTGCACAAAAGTAGTGAAAACAGCAGATCTACAAGCACACAACGCCTCGCGGTGCGAGGCGTTGTGTGCTTGTAGATCGGCTGTTTTCACTAGTTTAATGCAAAACGAACATACAAGATTTTCACCTGACAAAGACGATATCAGTAACCGTAAAGCTGGCATATTTTAGCTTAGATTTTCACCTTAGAAGACTACAGCACGGTCTAGAGTGATATATTGTATGGCACAATATGGAAATTATGTTTCCCTGCAGATTTGTTGCCCCGATTCTACATGTAAGAAATTGGCGTACCTTACATGAGTACAGCTCGAAAATCGGTATAAATAAATGACTATAAATTAGGCTTTAAGTTGTAGATTGTATTTAGGGCACAGGCTGCAACAATATGTCTTGTGTTATTATTCCCTTGTTCTTTTGCTGATTTG
Organism: Nannobrachium achirus; assembly: GCF_963921795.1. Lineage (NCBI taxonomy): Eukaryota > Metazoa > Chordata > Actinopteri > Myctophiformes > Myctophidae > Nannobrachium > Nannobrachium achirus. Next base: position 45,833,344 of record NC_137814.1, on the reverse strand, counting down.
TTGAAGAAGGAAATGAGGAAGTTCATAATTTCTCCATCTTGGATCCCATATAATTCAACCAGGAACCCATTCGGTAAAACAAAATGTTGCTTTTTATTCAGCTGCTGAATTGAATCTGTCTTGAGAGACAGACTTATGTCGCCAGTGGATTTGCAGGCCTCCAGGGGCAGCTGTCCACTGGAGATGTCAAAACCACCAGTTTGAACATTCATCTGGACCTGGTGATGTGTCCATTGGTGACTAACATGGCTTTACTCTTGTCTGTTCAGCAGCAGAATAAAGGATACATTTGCTCCAACTGCTGGCTCACAGATTTGGCTTGGCTCAATGATTTCTCTCGAGGATATACTGTAGTACAGTTCATTTGAGTGTACTGTACGTAGCTTATTTGCACAATGATTTAAACATAGAGCCAAAGAGATAAAACAAAGTGCCTGAATGCTAAAAGTACATGAAGGTAGAAGCAAAATGCAAAACGAAGCCCACACACTTGCTAGGGAGATTGGAATAACAACTAGACTCTTACAGTGACGACATCATTGAAACATTCTCTTGGTCTGGGTCTACAGTATCTATGCTGTACTGACACATTTTGTCACTAACCAAGCTCTGAATCATTACACTTCCTTGACTTAGATTTGACTGTATGTTGTTCATAGGACACATACTGCACAGCCAATAGAATGGTACGATAACTTTCGGCAAGTTGCCTGTCTTTGCGGCGTGTTATGACATTAATTAAATCAGTTCAAGGCGATACCGCGTCATTACAGATTAAAGTGGATTTGTCTGACTCAGTTATTTGCCGTAAATTTGCGGTGGGGGATAGTGGATTAGCTACCGGTCGAACGCTGCCAACTGCAGTGAAATGCAGTAAAGCTGACACGGGGGAGGCTGTACATTTTGGTGGCAACGATGATTCATTGAGCCGCTGACCTTCCTCCAAAGGAGATGATGAACGGCTTGGTGCCAGACCCCCTGACCAACCTGGGGCCCCTGCTCTGCCTCTCAGCTGTCTGGAGCCTCACCTTCAGCTCACATTCAATCACTCTGGCGGGCACCGCTTGATAAATATCTGCCATATGGCTACCTTCCTCACCTCTCACTCTGTCCGGCTAAACAAACAACAAAATGACACTGGTGTGCTGCAATGGTATCACCCAGCGCTGCTGTGCACTGTGACCCCCCCCCCCCCCCCCCCCACACACACACACACACACACTCTGGTTTGCCCCCTGGCTTGTAATGGCCTGCATTATAACAGCTAATATAGGCGATGAGGGACAAATTGGTGTTCTGTTGCCCTCCCTAAAGTATGTCAGTTTGAAGGTGTTTATGTTGCTAGGATGTGTTTGCAGAGGTGTGTATGTGCGTGCATGTGTGCGCGCGTGTGTGCGTGCGTGCGTGCGTGCGTGCGTGCGTTGGGGTGGGACTCGGGAGTTGATGGTTGCTTCTGATGGGACACGCTGCACACTCAATAGTTCATCTATCTTGTACAGTATTTCACCTGACACTAGAAGTCAGTTTGGAGTTGACCTGAAATACCCATGGAGCTATATTAAAAACTAGAGGACGGACCCCCCCCCTCCATCACTTTTCCATGAAAGTTGCCGCAGGAGCATACACCAAAGAAGTACACTCTACTTCTGGATTTGAAAGAGCATGCACATTATTGTTTTCGTTTCTTGGCTGCTGGCACAAAAGGGTTTCAGGATAGAAGCATGCAAAGTAAGTAGTGTCCTTTATGTGCTAAGCTTGCAGTACGAGATTTGGCCACTAGTTAATCCGTGCTGCAAGAATCCCCCGCAGTCTTGGATGCTTGGAAATACCCCGTGCCGTTGTAGCATAGTTTGGACATTCACACACCCAGCTGTTGTCTGGGTAGCTTAAATTCTGTGTCTCGTATCAGGAGTCAGCCAGGACACTCATAAGTAAACCCCCGTGGCCGCAACACGAGTGTACCTTCTCCCCGTTTCATGAAAGAGGTCAGCGCCGTCCTGCAGAGGCCCTCTGGAACTCCTGGTAGTACAAGAGCATGGGAGGTTGCAGCCGCTCCCGGCATGGCTGGGAAATAAAGCAGAGGCAATTACTAGGCACTACTGGTGTAGTTCAGCCTCTGGGATGTCGCTTGGGCAGGAGCCGGGCTCTGGGCTCCCCTTGCAAAATTCATAGACTGACGCACACAGCATGTTTAAACCAGAGACATTATTCCAAACAACAGCAGGTCCTGCGCGCGGGCAGGTGCTGGTGATAGCAAGGAATACAGAGAACGAAAGATAGAGATAAAGAGAGAAGTACCTTGAAATACGAGTTTGAAAAGCTGTAGTGGTGAATTCTAAATGTAGCCGTGGAAGCATTGACAACAGGAATCGATTATAATCATTTGTTATAAATTGCTTCTCTTCCTATACTATGGTCAACATGACTTGAGACTAAATAATGCGTTGCTGATATAATATGACCACCCCACGAGCAATTAGTCTCTTACTGCAGGTTTCCGTGGTAGCACCCATTAATTATGATGGCCTAGCATGAATGAACGCACTATTAGCCAATGCCATGTCACATTTTAATGTTGCTATTTAAATGCAAATTCTAACTTAATGACCCCAATTGAATTGCAATGAATAGTTTCAATTTCCATTTTTGTACGCCTTTGATGTGCCTTTGAAGCGTTGGACGAGGCCCCAGCTGCACTGCATCATAGCCAAATGCTTCGACACATGGAAAATAAATAAATAAACTTTGCGGCGCACCGAGAACATGCTGCCACTGTGTACAGCAGTGGTTCTCAACCTTTTCACGCCGCGACCCCCCAAATAATCATATTTTAACTGGGGACCCCCCCCACCCCACCCTGACGAGCACTAAGAGTTGGCAGAGTTGCAATCTGGCTAGCCATCGTCAAAGAAAAGGTCGATCCTTTTAACTGGAGCTCAGTTGTAACTCGAGCTCAGTTAGGCTGCTCTTGAGAGACTAGCAGAGTTGAGGCATTACACTTAGTTTAAGACGGTTCTATTGTGAAAATAGCAGATCTACATGCTCACAACGCCTCGCAGCGCTATTTTCACAATTTATGCCTGTATATTTAACAATTTGTTCATATTCTTCATTTTAGAGGTCTTAAAAGTCCTTAAATTGACATTTTAGAAAGGGCAGATGCCATCCATACGCTTAAACTGTATTTTGGTTAGTTTACTGTTGAGTGAGAAAACTATTTTGCACATTAAGTTAATCATCTGAGGACCCCCCCAAAATCATTTGTGGACCCCCCTGGGGGTCCTGTCCTCACCCACAGGTTGAGAACCACTGGTGTACAGCAACTGTGCCCGCAGTGTAGCTCAGTATCATAATATGACTGACCCCCTTGACCTCATTGAGTTAAAACCGAAATTGGCACCGGTTTAATGTGTGCGTTTTAATGTGCTCCAAACGCGGGCAGACGAAGGCCAAAGGACACGATGGGATCCAGAAAGATTGCAGCCCACAGAACGGTACAAGAGAGTGCGAAACACAGCGGAGGTGTGGTGGTAACTCAATAACCTCACCTACGCCAAGCATCTATAGTTGGTCCTCTCCTCTGTTGTCGAGCACACGCCTCAGCTCAGCTGTAACCTTGGCCAATTCTGACGTCCCTGCGGGGCTAATGCCGGTCAGAGTGGGTTGTAATACTACTAATCAGACGCTTTAACTTTTATGTAAATTGCCCCGGCTTATGAATTTTTAAAGAGGTGATGTCAAAGACAAAAGAGGGAGGGATGAGGGGAGGTGAGCGAATGCTGAACTGTCAGAGATGTGCACGCTCTAAATCTGATTACCCCTCAGTGGAGAGACGCTTTCACCCACACAAATGAGGCCCAGGTAGTTATTGTACTGTAATTAGGTATGCTGTCGCTAATGCTGGCCACGCACAGACGTGATTTCAAAACCGATTCCCTCTAAGACACGCGCAGAAAAGTGATAAGGCCTTCCTGCCAGTATTACTTTTACAAGATGCCTAAAATAGGCAAAATAAATGCTTGTAACATTTAGTGCTTGATTATGAATAATGAATGCCGTTCCAGTTCAGTGATGTTGAAAAGTGTCAAGTTGAGAATTTCACATTTCATTTTTTATTGTTTAGTAGTTTTGGCATTTACAAGACGGGAAAAAATTAAATGCTTCTAACATTATAAGATGGGGCAAATTAGCTTCATATTCAATGAAACATTTCAAATTGTTGACCTAATCTTTGCTTGTCACAGAGACTGTGACAATGTCCTGTCATAGTATTGTGGCATTAAAAGACACGTGAAATAGACTAAATAGATGGTTGTAGCATATTTTGCTGCCTGTTATCTTAAAAGTGATTATGCTGTGAACATTTACAAACAGAACAAAAAAAACGTAATTTATAGTGGATTCCCTGCCTGTTCAGTAATGCTGAAAAATATATCATATGTTTTGGTCCAGGAGGCACAGAGGGGTAGAGTTCCGGCCCACCACTGTGGAGAACACCGTTGCATCTGGCCGGGCCAAGCGCTCCAACGAACACAATTGGCTGTGTTCACAGGTGGAAAGCCGGTTGGGGACCGATCAGCCTACAGGTAGGAGGGATGAAATGGGTGGTGTGTTTCTCTGCATTTCTCACATCCTCCTGGTGAAACTCTTCTCTATCAGGTGAAAAAAGAAAGTGGCAGCCTGGCGAAAACATGCGTACTGCAGGAGACGTATGGTTGTCAGCGTTTCTAAAACTCTTTCATGTCAAGGAACGCACCCATCAGAAAATATGTTTTGCCAGGGGCTCCCATACAAGATTGGTGTTGTTAAAACGTTTAAAAAAGATTCCACGTTTTTCACATTTGTTCAGAGTTTTTGAAAATGGTAGATCTACAAGCTCTCAATGATACAACACATTGTGGGCTTGTAGAACGGCTGTTTCCAAATAGCCTATGTAAATAGGGTTAAAGTGATTTAGATGCCATATTAAGTAACTTTGCTGGGGTCCACCTGGAGCCACCGTAAGGACCCCTGGGGGTCCCTAGAGTTCACTTTGAGAAACACTGGTCTACATCCTCCCCAAGACCAACAAATAAGGATTGGCGATGAAAGGGACTACAGACACACATCGATTGAATACTTTGTTAACAGTTTGCAAAAAGTACCGAGGTACAGTTAAATTATGCTACGATGATAACACAAAAAACACTGAGGGCTTATTTCCAATGTTGGATCCGGTGTATTCAATTAATCAAGACATGTAAAGACATACAATTCTATACAAGAAATCATCAACATTTAAAGATTTATTTGGGGGGCTTTATGCCTTTATTGATAGGACAGTAGACAGGAAAATGAGGAGAGAGATGGGGAGTGACACGCAGCAAAGGTAATCGGGAACGGTATTCAAACCCGCGACATGCTGTCAGGCTGGCATTGCAGCCTAGGGTGCCCAGACCACCACGACGGCGGCCCAGGCCAGAAATCATCAATATTTAAAAGTATATTTACTGAAAACCGGGCGGTAATCTATTTTGGCTAGCTAGAACAGTGGTTCTCAACCTTTTCAGGCTGGGGACGCCCCCCAACCCTGACAAGCACTTGGAGTTGTAGGCATAACATTTAGTTTGACATTTATAAGAATGAATTCATCCCCATGTTTGTGCTGAATCTGGGGGATCTGGAGCTCGCTCTGATGTTGTGACCATAATCGTTACTCACTTTTTTTTGAAGTAGTTAGACAGGTACTGGCCCCTAGAGTAACCTGAAAACCAGGCCCATTGCATGTTGCGTCTACCCTGAGCCATCCAACCCTAGCCTAATGACAGGGGTTAGGTAAGTCCCAGGAGTGAGCTTAAGTAGTAACCTGACCAGTTTGTTTTGAGATGTCTGAGGTTTTGTTTTTATGCCTTTGTGGTGCTAGAAGAGTACCATGAGGTGCATGCATAGTTAAATGACATTGGATGAGTGCTCCAGCTAGTGTCCTCAGTGTATTCCTACTGACCAACGAGGAGATCCTGCCCAAAAATCGTATTCTTTGATTGACTTTCTTTTTGTTGTCATTTTATCACCGGAAATGTTGTTATCTAAGATAGCTAATCTCTTCTTTCCTTGAGATAACATTGTCACCCACACTGATCGTAAAGTCTGTGGCATTACTGAGGTTATTCTGAACCCAAACGGAATGGATTCAGTTTTACCTATAGGTTTAATGATAGTTTCTTATCAGCAAGCCATGTGCAGATTTTACAGAGCTAAACGCTTTTTCAACCTGCATGGGGGAATTGGCATAAGGACGAAATAACTCCTGCACATTTACAAGAGCAGTCAATCGATGATTGTAACATTTGTTATTATGTTAACCTTACGTGCATTCTCTAATGGAGCTGAACGTTTTCACACTTTAATGACCCGGTTCTGTGCTAGAAGAGGGGAATAGTGGTCTTTTTGCCTTAAGGTAAGAAGCAGAAGCATCCCATCCATACAGACAACAAGCCCAAACAGATTAAATGTCTCGCTCAACAGCGCTGCCCTGTAATTACTGACCTGCATTGTACGCCACCCAAGGCAGCCTCTTAAGCATCTCTCACACTCACCATGCACGCACACATGCACACGCAATTGTGTTGCTGTAGCAGACTGATTTCATAATTCAGGTCAACAGCGGGCCTTAGGCATACAACCGGAGCGTTCCCGTCTTCATTTGTGTGAGAGGTATAATACCTCTGATGTGCAGCTCGAGTGCTTCACAGGTTTAGACTGATGTGTTCGCCTCAAGGAACGGAGCCCCTCTCCAAACAGGCATTCGTTTTTTGTTGTGTGACTCCTACAAACAATTTTCCTTTAAGCGAAACTCAAATCCTGACATAGTCAGGATTTTAAGTCAGTTGTGCTCATAGTATGAAAATGGTTCATTCTGATTTTGATCTCATTCTGACATTCAATTGACAAAGCAAGTTTTATTCATATCTTCAATCAATAAATGCGAGAAATCTCTGAGTATGTGAGTGTGTGTATGTGCCCTACGTATCTCGAGAACCGCTTGTCCCACCGGCTCCAAATTCGGCACGTGCGTTCCCTGCCGCAGCGCGGAGTGCAGTGCCCGGCCTCGAAATCTCCATATGCGGAGCTGATGTCTGACGTCAGGCTGTTCCGGAACCGGCACAACCGCTGACTCATTCTGGCATCACTTCTACTGAGTCATTCTGACATCACTCCTGTGCAAATAGACGATTCCTCCACACTTTCACTTTGCACTCTAGGTCAAGTATGCAGAGCTGATGGACACTGACAGAGAGATATCTCCATATATGGGCATAAATGGACACAGATGGTCAAAACGGGTCCTATGACAACAGGTATAATGGGGTTTGCATTAAAGGGTGGGGCATTCATTCCCTATTTACATAGTTCCCGAGTAGGCCGGTCTCCGACTAGACATATGTAAATTGTATGCATGGGTAATAATAAGAATAATAACAATAATCATAAAAATCATAGCTTAATTAATGGGTCTAGAGCACTAGGCCGCCTGGGAAACAGAAGGTCCCCGGTTCGCGTCCCGGTCCACATGTCGAACTGTCCCTGAGCAAGACACTTAACCCATGACTGCTCCCCAAGGCACTGCCCCCGTAGCACCCACTGATGCTTAGGATTGGTAAAATGCAGGTAACACACAGTGACAAATCTGGTAGAGGAGGGCGGAATGTATTATATAATAATATGTGTCCTCTGTAGTTGCTGTTGCACATACATAGAATTTGTCTGCATGTACGCAGCCTGACTATTGGTATGCAGTGCAGTAGTATCGTGAATGCTATTGGACATCCTTCAACCCCGTTTTATACTTCATCGCATGACAGTGTTGTGCAAAAATAGTGCAAATTGACAATCTACAAGCTTAGAATGCTTTACAATGCGACACGTCGAGAGCTTGTAGATCTGCTTTCAAACATTCTAAATGTGTTTTTGTATACCCAAATTGGCATGTCAGGTTGAAAGTGGGTAAGTGATTGTTATATTATACATACAGTATTTAAACAATGAAAAGCTTGTGACTAAATAATAACTACATTGAATACATTGGAACACAGGTTCTTCTTTCCATTTCTTGAAAAGTAATGGTTTTGGATACTATATACGGTTTCTGCCTGACAAGGACAACAACATACTGTCTTGTACAGTATGTGATACACAGTGTTTCTGACATTAAAGAACCAGAAGAAAGGAAGACATTTTGATCACACGAGCCCCATAACACAATTCTATTTAGAATGAAACAGCTGCATGCAGCAAAAACAAAACTGAGAATACTTTACTGCTTGTTGTCAAACAACATAGGCGATGCCTAGGGATCATCTGGGCCATAACAAATGATTTAAAGTGACAGAATCAGGTCCCATTAAAGATAATATTGTTTTTGATTTGTCTAGGCTAATTTGAATTGGTTTGTTCAGCATAGTCTCTGAGGAGCAAGCGTCGGTTTTCTTTTAAAAATGGAAATCAATTAAGAGTTAATGGCCTAGAGCTGCAATAAAGACCACATTGATCCCAGCGTCCCACAAATGAAACCTGAAATCCAGATAATGCAAACAAAAGCCTCCTGTTTTATGATTTTCATGGTTGTTAAAGTATGTAGGGAAAAGAAGGGGATTATTCAGAGCTTGTGAGTGGATTTCATCCCCTGTTCCTCCCATTGAACAGTTCACAAACGTTTCCATGCCAGGGTCCCCCAAATAGCCCTTGGCTGTGGTCCACTTAACGTGTATTGGCTGTTTTCATTTGTTTGGTCATTTTTGATCGAGCGGTGGTCAACTGCTCCTAAGAGTGACTTTGTCAGTTCCTGTCTGTTACTGTCTATGTCCGTATCATGAGCAATACCGCTGGTGACCAAGTGGCGCTGTTGCGTCACACACGTGAGGAGCTCAATCAGCTGAGACAAGGTTGACGACCACTCGTGGCTTGGGAGCTTTTGGCTATGCTGAAGCTTCATGGCAGTGAACATTGAGTGTAGCAACAAGATTTTCATGAAATACCAAGAAGTGTTTATTTTTTATATTTACACACACACACACACTCTAAGCTGCAATACCGCTGGTGACCAAGTGGCACTGTTGCGTCACACACACACGCACACACACTGAGCTGCAATACCGCTGGTGACCAAGTGCCGCGTCTTGCACGTACGCACGCACGCACGCACACACACACACACACACCACCGCTCACTTCAAACTTGGTTACATTTTTAAAATAATATTTTTTTTTATTAACTTTTGGGCTTTTTTATGCCATTATTGATAGTACAGAAGGTAGACAGGATATGGGGTGACACGCAGTAAAGGCCGTCAGGATCGGGAACCCACGACGTGCTGTCAGGTTACTTTGGAGACTAGGTGCCCGGACCACTAGGCCAGCTGACTGGGCCGCAAATAAAGACATGTTTGAAAGAGTAAGTATGTAAGTATGTCAGATTATTCAGAAGGACTCAATTGCAGAACACAACAGGCTGGAGGCAGGATGAAGGTAACTCAGTCTTTTAATTAAATCCAAAAAGCAAGAACAAAAGTCAATACCAGAGGTATATCAGAAAATAGCAAACAAGGCAGGCAGGGGCTAGGCAAAAGGGTTAGTCCAAAAACAGGCGGTCAAACTCTTAGTCCAGGAACAAACCGGTAAGAGCTTCGAGCTGGAAGTTACGTCAATTTTTGAAATTCACGCCATGTGAAAAAGGCCACTTATTTTGTGTGCCGGAAGTTTTGGCGTCCGAAATGTCACGGCAAACTATCTAGTAGGGATGGTCCGATCAGGTTTTTTGGAACCGATCAGCGAGCACCGATCACAAAAGTTTGATCACCCGATACCGATCAATCACCGATCCGATCAAGTTATTATTTATATTTTCTAAATGTTAATGTTTTAACTTTAATTCATTCATTCACTCATGAATTCATTTATATATTTGCCTTATAGTTATTTACCAGGATTACTATGTATTTATTATCATAGCAGTAACTAATTATTCCTTCAGCACTGTGGAAATCAATACCCCAAAATGGCCTCAAGTGGGCATACTGAACGGCTGGTTGATCGGATGCACCGATCGGATCGGATCGGTGAATTTACCTTTTGATCTAAACCACCGATCATCGCCGATCACGCTTTGATCGGCCCGATCCGATCCATTGCCGATTGATCGGTAACATCTCTACTATCTAGTAATTTTTGCTGAAAGTACCAGGAGAATACAAATTTTGACAAGCAGGTGAGTGCAAGGAGCCAATAATAACAGTTAAAGCATTGTATTTGGGATTGAAAGCTTCACCTTGCATAAGGGGAATAATTATTAGGCTAGAATCCATAGCTTATTGCATTCGAATGTATATTAACCAGAATTCTATTTCTTTCTCCAACCTATACGGCTGTGATGAAAGTTGGAAGCTTTACCAACTCAACGAGCTGCGTCATTAGTTTCTCGTCGTTGTGTGATGATTAAAAGTGTTTTACAGAGCAGCGAGCGAGTCTGGTCATCCATCGTTTACGGTGCCGCGTGAAAGAAAACACAGCTTTTACAAGCCCACAAGTGCAACGTTACATCAGCGATCCTTTCTGAACCTTGTTGCATGAAGAATAAGTCTTGTAACTTGTTAAATCCATTTATAGGGTTCAGGGTGAGAGAGAGAATGGGAGACAGACAACGAACCGAAGTGACTCGAGCAAGCTGCCAGTGTGGCGCCGTTGCCATGTCTGCTAATTATAAGCGACTCTTATAGGCTCCTGCCCATAGACCCGCCCACTCTCTGAGCGGACTGGTTCTCTTGGTCTGGTGGTCTGGTGCTAAAGTTTCTCTAGTTTAGGCAGAACCAAGCCAATGAGAGTCGGAGCCTCGGAGGAGGGGGTGGGTCTAACTTTTGAAAATCAACAGAAACAGTGGAGGGAGGGGAGCATTGGCCGCATGCGCAATGAGAGCCTCTCCAACTGCTTTTCCCGGGCTGAATCAGGGGCCCAGCTCGTCCCTGGTTGATATATAATAATGTCCATGTATTTGCTAGAGAATCACAGTGTTTACTTCCATAATAATATATCTTTTACACGTTTTACACAGATTTCATTTCCTTCCTAAATGCTGTATAGTTACTATATCGATTTTAAATGATTGAATCGAATCGTATCGCATCGCCATGAATGAACCAATATCGTCCATGTATCGTATCGTCAACCATCTATCGTGATGCGTATTGTATCGCTGTTAAAATGTATCGTTACTGTTGTGGAAATCGAACATTTCCTCGGTGAGAGAATGAAGAGTTAGTCTGACACCAATCTGGATGTTGAGGCAGCTTAAATACAGAATCTGCAAGGATACATACACATAGATAATTCTGAGAACTGACATTCCTTCTGTCTGACCAAAAGATGCGTTCTCTTAACACTTGAGTATGGAAGGTCACTTCTGCCTGACTATGAAATGTGCTGCTCAATGCTCAGTGACTGAGAGCGGTGACACTACCCTGACCAACCACTGCATGAACATGTGTTTCATTCTTATCGACTGAGAATGGAAGGCCCTCTGCTCTATGCCGAGGCCATAGTGTGTAGTCACTACCCAGCCAGAATACTGAAACATTCTCCTTGCGTTCATAACACCTTAACTTGTCGTCTTGCTGTCTGGGTCTGCCGCTTGCCTACAGGGGAATAGCTAGTGAACTTGACCTTACTGTATGAGCCTGCTGCTGCATAACTACTTGTACACAGTACACTGAGGCCTAAACTCATAAGACATATTATCATACCCATTTACTTCCCTTGCTTACATATTACATTCATAACATCAGCATACAGTCATATATTAATATGATCGAAGTAAGATGAATATTAAATATATCTCTAATCTATATCAATAATCGATAACTCAATAATCGATAGATCAATAGCCTGAGAAAGAATATAAATTGGATTTCCATTACAGTTACACCCCTACCCTCCATGCAACTAGTTAGTGTAACAGACTGCAGGTGAGTAACAACAGGAGAGGAGTAGGTGATAGGCTAATGACTGATTCCTAGGAATGCAAGGGGGAGTGAACGGATGAGGCAGGTCTAGAGAGGATTCCTGACAAAGTAAATAAATGTGTATATGTATATATAGATATATCTGGGGGGGGGGTGCCGAACAAGAAGAGACAAGGCCGGGACGGGGGGGTGAATGTGTGGTCGGCCCCAGGCAAAATAATTAATAATTACGAGTTGATGACAACAAACGTGAAGTTGACAGACTAAGTGGGCACGCTAATCGCTTTACCTCAAGGGGCCTGCACTCAAAGAGCCTGCTTTTCTCACATGGACTTGTTTCCCACATGAACTGTAACATACAGTAGTATGTCAAGGGTCTTCAACAGGGGGTCCTCAGAGTTACTACAGGGGGCCCTCCAAATCTTTGTGTGATAGAAACTTTTTTTTCTCCTTTTTTATATTAACCACTTGAACCCTAGCGTCCATATTCTGAGAACTTTAGCCAAACATAGCCGTTCTACAAGCTCACAACGCCTCGCAGCGCGATGCGTTGTGAGCTTGTAGGTTTGGTTTGGTTTGGTTTATTAGGTTTGGTTTGGTGTTGAGGGGAAAAAGAGCAGACTAAGTACATAGTGAAAGGTAAAGTTTATTAAGTATTGACGGTTCAAGTGGTTAAATATCTGAAAACACAAATTGAAATGAAACCAAAAGGCCTACACTGATGATCGTGCTGTCAAACAATGAAACTATATGGAATCTCTGAAAAGGTAGTGGGGGTCCCTGCTTCATCTCTCGCTCAACTAAGGGGTCCTCAGTGTTTGTATGTTGTATTGTTATTGTTGTGTATTATTTTTGTCCTTGTATTGTCTGGTTTAAAAAATGGAAAATGTAATAAAGTACCAATCATAAAAAAAACTAAGGGGTCCTTGGCCTGAAAACGTTGAAGACCCCTGCAATATGTATGCACACACACACACACACACACACACACACACACACACACACACACACACACACACACACACACACACACACACACACACACACACACACACACACACACACACTTGGCTGAGTTTGATGTAAGAGCAAACTGGACGCCATGTGTACTGTATCTTGGTCACTCATTGGTTTTTCTCTGTCTTTGGGGTAGTAGTGTTCAGCACAGAAAGCATAGGCTACTGCTGCTGTAATCTTCCATCAAACATTGTGTACTTGGCTCTTCTCTGCACATTTCGCAGGGTTTCCATCATCCCTCCCTGGGGACCCACGGAAAAAGAAAAAAATAGGGGGTCAAAAGCGCTTCTCTCAGCATGGACCATGGAGAGCTAGGTTTACATTTAGAATGCCCCCCTTCTGTCTCTATCCCTGACTTATTCTCATGTTTTCTAATTAGGGCATGATTGGATTAAGCAAGGAAATGTTGGGGAGAGAGAGAGCAGCAGTGATGCTGAATGTATAATCCACTATTAGACGCATTGTCTAATTGACGGAATCCTTGGAAATCGTGTCTTGCATTTGGATTGCCGTCTTGTGTAGGAGGAGTGCAACAGTTAATTGAACTAATCAAGTATAAAAAAAAAATCACAACTTTTAATACAGTGATCTTATTTTGTTTAAATAACAGATCTACAAGCCCACAGTGGTTATTCAGACTAATGAATTTAGTCGATTACAAAAAAGATTTTTATTTATATATACAGTATTTTTGTGTTAGTCTTGTGCTGTTTTTCTCCCACAGGAATGAAGTGACAGTTTAGGCTTGTGCTTAGATTGTAGTTGGCATTATATTCTTTGCACATTTATGTGCATCTTTATTGATACAGTAACAAAACAAACGTAACGTTACATTACATTACATACATTGTCACACCATTATCAAAAGGATAGGTGCAGAAAAGCCAGTGGCTTATTTCCATTGCGGTCCTTTCATGTAAATGCAAATTATCTTGTGTTGCATGATATGATGTGTATGTGTGTAATTGCACTTTAAGTCCATGCATCCAAAGGTGCCAAAAGTGTTCTATTACATGTCAGCCTATGTAAGTGTGTCGTTGATCAGTTGCTCTGATGTCAAGACGTCATGGAGGTTCAGGCGTAATCATGAGATGGCATCACAACGTCATCATCACGACCATGTCATTGTTCTTTATTAAAATGAATCGTCCGATACGCTAAATATCAGTTAGCTACTAGTATAGATGAAACTGGCCTGCCTTCATCCTGACAAGTTCATCTGTAAATTAGTTGTCAACACTCATTGGCGGTGGTTCTGCTGGGTGAAATGCTTCACTGGACGATACATCTGGAAGGAGAAGAGGAGAAGAAGAAGAGGTTCAACCAGGCTGCGGTGGTGGTCGGACACAAGATGATCTACTGCTTTGGATTACACAGAAACCTGATCACCGGGATGGCAGTACGTGTCTTCAACATGGTGTCTTTATGCTGGAGGAAGGTGACCCCGGTGACATCTGGAAGAGGGGAATGTCACCTTGAGGTTCCCTCCGGGCGCTACAGTCACACAGCTGTTCTGATTGAACATCTCGCCTACATCTGGGGAGGGTATGATTCTGAAGGGGTGCTTTATGCATTTGATGTCGACTCCCACAGATGGCTCAAACCACACTTTTCTGGAACTGTTCCAGAGCTGCGGGCGAGCCACTCAGCCTGTGTCTTGGGGAAGGTCATGTATATTCATGGAGGATGGACCCAGATCGGATTCACTAATGACATCTACAAGTTGGACACCACCACAGTGGTCTGGTCTTTAATTAACACAAGAGGAACTACACATCCTGCTTCAGCAGGTCACTCTGCCACCATCATCGGCACAAAGATGTTTGTACCGGTATTTGATGGCTGGTGGGGTCAGTACAACACCATCAGAGTGTTTGACACAGAGACCAACTGCTGGATGAACACACCTACACAGCTTCTTCCAGAAAGAGGCATGGGATCATTTTGCTACAATGGAGAGCAGTATGTATTTGGTGGACGGACCATAAAATTAATAAAATTCAGTCCAGAGACCTTCTGCTGGAAGAAGGTTGAGCTCAAGGGGAAAGGACCGTCTCCATCTCTGACGTATAAGTTCTGCTGTTACATGGTGGGAGATCGTATCATCATCTTTGGAGGAGACACAACTGATGACCTGTATGTCTTAGACTTCAGTCCTAGTCTGAAAACGTTATGTAAGCTAGCAGTTATTCAGTACGGTCTGGAGCAGTCAGAACTCCCACACAACATCAGGTGGGAACTGGCAGCCATGACTACCAAAATAATCGATTGAAAGGCGATTGAAAACTCCATTGTTATGACAAACATATAGTGAGATGCGGGAGCAGAGAACAAGGCGATTCTGTGAGAAAAAAAAAACAGAAAGCGGATGGAGAGACGGTTTTCCGATTTACATCATTTCACATGGCTGTTCGACGTCTGGCAGTGAATTAAAAGGGGGAAAAGTATTTATACTCTTAAAGGTAAACTAGGTCACCTTTATTTAATGTATATAAATACATATATATCTAATGGCTGGGCTTCGAACCCGGGCCTTCCGCGCGAAAGTCCAATATCTTAACCATTAGATCAAAGAGACATCTCTTTGGTCCGAAGGAGATACCATACTTTTTTTTATATATATTTGTTTTATTGAGCACATTATAATTGACAATACAGTGTATCACAATATTTCTCACATTTGCCCATATTTTTTTTCCCCATTCCCCACATTGTTCCATGCTGTCTTTGCAGAGTGCTTGGTTCTACTTTTGAGGCTTCAGGCTTGGGCTGCGACTCTCTCCGCCACATATAGAAATATGTTGACATTCATCCCTTGCAGGGACTTCTTTGTCTGTGAGGGGAGGGAGGAGCTCGGCCAGAGCTCTTAATTGTTCCTTTTGAACTTGGGGTGGGGGAGTGTGTCTGCACACACAAAGACTTACCTAGTTTCCCTTTAAAGTTAAAGTAAAGTAAACACAGGCAGGAAGTGGTCACAGAGAAATGGGTTGTTCCGGGCCCAAAGAAATGCAGATCCGGTTCCGTTTCTGGTCCCAAACCGGAAGCACCGTGGATCCGCAATCCGATTTTGGATTGTTTTTAATCAAATCTTATTAATCTAAACTCTGGAAACTCGGGCTTCGGCAGTTAAAGAGCTGGAGAGACAGGGAGAGCCCTGTTGCTGAACAAACAATCGTAGTTATCAGATATAGTTATTTAACAGCAAAGGAATATCTCTTACTCTGCCTTTAAGCTATGAAGAGAGTTAAATGAGCATAGTGGTTTGGTGACCACTGGTTCAACTTTGTATCTCTCGCATTTTTACACATTATGGCATAGACTAGAGCTTGTTCAGAGTGTATTGACAGAGCACCATTAGTGCAATTTCACAGGAGATTGTCTTAACCACATTCGGGTATACAGTATATCTACCAGCGCACAATGCGTCATAATGCGACGCATTTTGAGCTTGCAGATCTGCAGCTATACGGTGAGGAGATTGAGGGAAAAAGGATGGGGCCAAGTAGGGACCCCTGGGGGTCCATGGTCAAAACGTTTACAGGGTTTAAGTAATTGAAATTGATGAGCAACCCTAAATGAAAAAGAAACTAGGAAATGATGTGGATCTCAGGATCCCTATAGAAACGCTGTGCGTCTAATTTCTCGGACTTGGCTTCAATGTGGATCTCGCCACTTCACGTGACATCAGTCATTTATGACATCAGTCGTCTACGATGTATCGACATATGACTCCAAATTTGCGCAAGGTTTCTGTGCATCATAGCCCCTTTAACTTCCATTATAAAATGTTCAAAAAGTTAAAAGATATATCGACATATGACTCCACATTTGCGCAAGGTTTCTGTGCATCATAGCCCCTTTAACTTCCATCTTAAAATGTTCAAAAAGTAAACAAATATATCGACATATGACTCCACATTTGCGCAAGGTTTCTGTGCATCATAGCCCCTTTAACTTCCATCTTAAAATGTTCAAAAAGTAAAAAAATATATCGACATATGACTCCACATTTGCGCAAGGTTTCTGTGCATCATAGCCCCTTTAACTTCCATCTTAAAATGTTCAAAAAGTAAAAAAATATATCGACATATGACTCCACATTTGCGCAAGCTTTCTGTGCATCATAGCCCCTTTAACTTCCATTATGAAATGTCCAAAAAGTAAAAAAATATATGTACTGTAGCAGCGTGCAAACAAAGTTTGGTGCTGATTGATTCAGCCGTTTGCAAGATTAGCTCCAGGCAGACACACACAGACACACAGATACTGTCATAGACGGCTGGCCCCCCTTAGTAAAGTCTACTAATTGACATCCACTCAAAATTACATCCACATTAGGGCTGCACGATTTTGGGAAAATATCTAATTGCGATTTTTCTGACTAATATTGCGATTGCGATTTTATTCGCGATATTTATATATTTATTTTAAGGTAGGATAAGTGATAAGTTTTTTTTGTTAAAACAAAACGTTTTTTTTCTTCTTAAAAGGTTGATATAATAAATTATTTTAACCAAATAAAATCACTTCACTACCTTAAGTCAAGCTTCCGAAGCTTCCGTTGAATATTTATTGTACATACATTTGAAAAGAAACTGATTATTAATAACTAGGCAAATGGTTTGATTCAGTCAAGGAAGAAAGTATTGATGTCGCTGCCTTGCTTTCATCAAGGCAAAAAAAATGCACCCTAAGACACACCATAAGTTTAACATGTATGCAGGGGACGGAGGAGGGGAGCCACCGTCACACAGAAATCACTTTTGCGATTATTTGCACCTTTGCGATTTTGCTAATTGCGTGGTTCCAAATCGCGATTTCGGTTTAAAAACGATTAATTGTGCAGCCCTAATCCACATTCTTATAAACCTCTTTGCTTGGCATGGAAGAGAGGAAAGTGTGCGGTGCATCAGTCTGCTTGAAAGGAAAACGTCTTGACTCTATGTCGGAGAGATTCTGATTGATCTCACAGAACAAAGGAAACGGACGGATAACTACACCCATTGCATCTCGTTGAATCTTAGCTTATTTTATGTAACCAACAGAACATGGGAGAGCATGGTGTTAAGGGCTTTGCAGGATGCAATTATAATTCTTTTATCAAAGCTGAATCTTTGGGTCGGATGTTCCCTGCGCACTGTTTTATCCCCCCCCCCAACCCCCATGACACTTGACTGGTGAAATAGTGCTCTGTCAAAAACCATTGACTCACTCAAAATGAGTTCCACCGTCTCTGGCTTTATGGAAGTTTTGAAGGCAAAATGAAGCACTTGGCAATTTAGACAGTGCTCTGTGGGGAAAGGCAGTGCATTCATATGAAAATGAATTACCATGGAGATTGTTTGATTTTTAACACTGCAGGGACGTGCAGAGAATGTTAGAGAGGCAGGGTCTGAAATGCCTAAAAGGGCCTTTTGGTGGAAATATCGAAAATAGCCGAACTCCAAGCTCACAACGCATCGCAGTGTGACGTGTCCCACTGCATTTAATCCATTATTCCATACTTGTTGATTAAAAAACAGCTTTAATTTGCACACTTGATTTTCAAATATTGGACTAAAGTCATTTTAAGAGCCAATGATCACTATATAGACTAGTTTAGTTTTAGCTGACGTTTACTATTAAACGTCAGATGACGTCTAGATGAAAACCATAACATATTTTAAATTTTTATCATGTTGTTCATTATCGGATGCTAACAGTATAGGTTAATTTCAATAAATATGTATTTTAGCATATACAAAAGCAGTTAACTCTTTTAGAGCTAACTCAATCAGGAGTAATGAAGGAACGGCCAATAAGATTGTATACGCCAAGGCCTCGTTCATACAGTAACGGGCCATCCCTCGCTCCAGCTGTGGGATTTAAAAATGAAACAAATGTTGTTATGACAAAATTAGTGTTTAGCTAAATCTGATATAAAATACCATCCTGAAAACAAATTTCTGCCAGGCTACGGCATGTAACACAGCACACAAACAGCATTCTGCAGTTTTCTTTTCATAGAACTTGTTAGTTTAACTTGCAAATGTGCTTTCTAATAAGAGCTCCATCGATGCAATGCATGCAATATATTTCCAATTATCATCCCCTGGCACTCCTTATTTCTTTGTTTCTGTACTTGTTGGCTACTACATTAGGTAGATGCAAGTTATGTTATTCAGATGTACCGCATGGTGTTTCTTGTTCTTCAAAGATGTTGCAAAAAAGAAGTTGAGTTGGTTTTACATACTGTACATGGTTTTAATGTAGACTCCAATGTGACCAGCTTTAAGTATGCCTGGTTGTCATGTGGGTGGTGACCCAGCTGAAGTTAGCCACACCCACAGTGTTGGGTCTATGGTAAAATGGGAGGGGCTGAGTTTATGATGTCATCGTGTCTCAGTATTTTTCGATCTGGCTTTTTGACTCGAGGCTTTCAGCTTGAATCGGGAAGTAACCTAAAATACACAGGGAAGACACATTTGCACATTATAACCACAGCTGGGGGTCTATTGGAGTAACTCCATAGACACATACAAAACAGAAAAAGTACAAAACTATGGCACCACCGCTTTAAGCTGTTATGTGCTGGATTGTGTGAATACTTAATGGATTTGTAACTGTGAGGTGTCACGTGCAGCTGATCAGTCTGTCGCTCTATTTAATTTGCTGTTCATTGTATTATTATTCTTGTTGTCACACGCCACTGCTGTTAGAACGTGTGTTTGTACTCCTCCACCACCCCAGCACCACCTGTACGCTCTCGTTTTCCCTCATGGGCTGTTTTCCCTTCTGCTGTTTGTTTTCCCTTGGGGGGAAGGGGGCTACAGTATACTGAATTCCTGCCTTGAAATGTTTGTCTTCTTATTATGTTGAGTAGGGAATGTTTAGCAGAGCCTGAACGCCAAGATCAAATATAATATTCACACCTGTATTTACATTGTAAACAAAAACTGTTTATGTGAACTATCTGACTGAATTGATAAAACAAATCATAAAAAGCATGTTGATTTGTGGAGATTATCTTGTTGCACAATGTATGAATTTCATAAGCCTTTGTTGCTACAGAGCTTATTATCTTAATTTAACTAAAACCCAGTGTAAAAAATTACATAGGAAATCTTACCGTAGGATCCCATGGCGAAAGTACTCTAACTTCCTAACTAACCCTCCTTAACTTGTCATGTTGAACCAGCAAGGGAATCTGTCTTCACGCCTATTGATCGACACTCACTGTCGCATCATGATTGACCCCCCCTCGAGGTCCATAAATGATGTGAAAACGAACAAGCTGTTTGAGAGACACTGTAACAGTACCTCCCCTTATGAAGCAAAATGCATTTTGATGTCAATTTGCTGTGGATGAATTTGAAATGAGAGAACGTTTGAGGTTCACTGTGAATACATTTGTGTGTTGATGTGGTAGCGGGGAAATGTCATGTTTTGCTTCTCAAAACAATCTCGCAGATTAGATGAATACTTTAGTTGAGCAATACATTTGCATTTGAGAGTGTGACAGAGACTGATGCGTGGTGTGAAGTGACTGTTCTTTACATTTTTCTCCACTTATGTGATGATTCAGGCAAAACAGCATGTGACAGCTGTTGTTTGATATCAAATTACCTCTGACAATGCACAGGTGCATACACACACAAGCCCACATTTCACACACACACACACACACACACACACACACACACACACACACACACACACACACACACACACACACACACACACACACACACACGCACGCACACTTACACCACAAACACACACTTGCATACACAAATAACAAATATGTAAATGGCATACAGTATGTGCAAGATGGCATATGCTGCGGAAGCACATGCACATGCACTAATAGCATATGTTAAAATGGCATATGACACACACGCACACATGCACGCGCGCGCACACACACACACACACACACACGCACGCGCGTGCGCACACACACACTCACTCACACACACACACACACACACACACACACACACACACACACACACACACACACACACACGCACACACACTATATATTTACATCACTTGTGGGGACATTACATAGACTTCCATTCATTTTTATGCAAGTCCTGTGGCCTTACCCTAACCTCTATCCCTAAACCTAACCCCTAACCCTAACCCTAACCGTTGTGGGGACCTACTATTTTGTCCCCACACTGTCAGAGGTCCCCTGCAGGTGACTGTATGAACATGCGTTTAGTCCCCATAAGTATAGCTAGACAAACACACACACACACACACACACACACACACACACACACACACACAAACACACACACACACACACACACACACACACACACACACACACACACACACACACACACACACACACACACACACACACACACACAGTCTGCCATGTCTTTCAATGCTACGCTGTCAGGTCTTCCAGGAGTAAAATGATGTCATTAAATATTCAAGTGCTAAATGATGTCTCTGTTCGTGGCGTGATACAGTACATACTGTAGCTTGATCTACGGCACTGAGACGGGTGCACAAAGGAGAGAAGTGTACTACCGTGGGTGGTCTATAGAGCTAGAATATCTTTATTGTATGTAGCAGATGGTATGATGATATTATGGACAAAGATCTTGGGTGAGAAAATATATGCTTCATTGGTTTCATGTAATATTCCTGAAACATTTCGTGAACCTCAGACCCTTATGGCGTTCTCAATTAAACTGTGCATCCCAGCTACAAAACTGACAATGCGTTTCAAAGCTTATATACAGGATGTCTTTCTGGGTTTCAGATTTACATATGTCTTGTAAGTTAGTTGTCTGTTTTCTTGGCTTTGTTATGTGTGAAAACGAGAATGCTTGCAGTGCCTAGTGCCGTTTTCAACACCAGGAAAGAAAGAAGGAGAAATCTGCTGACATTCCTGTCACCTAAAAATAAAAAAAGGGAAATAATTTTTAAAAAGTGCTATTTGCAGGATGTTCATGCCTGAAGTGCTGGAGTTAATTGGGTGCGTGGAATGTACTGGGGAAGCACGTTCATGACGAGCCACAATAATCATGTTTTATGCTCAACATGTCACATTGCTAGTTATGATTCTGCCTCAACAGCGTGGCCTATATTGAGTGATGAGTTTCTTTCTAATTAGATGCAAAATGCAAATCGGCAGCATGGAGGGGGGGAAGCTACAGAATACATTAACTTCATCATACCCTCGCGTGAAAAAGCATAAAGTCGTACCGTGGACATTGTTTGTTATGTCCAACAGGTGTTTGGTACATATAGACGAGTAATTGAATCTTATTTATTACCATAACAGATACTATATCTGCATCTGTGATTTTAGACTATAGTTAGTATGATATACTGTAGGCTGTGTGACTGACAGTGTGAATGCTGCCTGGGTCCTCTGGGAGGTGTACAAGAGTTACACTCACTCTGAACACTGATTAGATGGCTCCAGGCTTGTATGAATTATGCTCTTTGTGTCGATCCCTCTTCCTGTGCTCTAATGCCGTTATCAGTGGGACCGGTTTTGTCGGAGGATTGCCAAGTTCAAGGGTCAAAAGTTTATCCGCCACATCGCCCATATTTTAACATTTTGAACTTTTTGTTCCATGCTTTAGGTATAGCTGCAGTCCATTCAATACAGTTATAAACCTAACTCAGGGCAAAGTAAGCCAACAACTCACGCAGAAGCCTCTAAGTATTGGCTTTTTTGACAGGTTGCAATGGAGAAAGATAAACCTGTCAGTGTGAGTGAATAATTTCTTTCTCCCTGACATCTGCAATGGGATTTGTTGGGCTGATAGTGGATCTGGTGTGTTTGTTATAGCTCAGGGAATCGTTATAAAGACAATATGGGTGACATTCCTGGGATTACAACTAGCCTCACTAGATCGAAGGCAGGTGCGCGCGTGCGTGCGTGCATGCGCTCGTGCGTGCGTGCGTGCGTGCGTGCGTGTGTGTGTGTGCGCGCGTGCGTGTGTGTGTGTGCATGATGTACTTTCCCATGGCAAGACGGCCTAAACATGAAATAATAACTGACATCAGTTTATCTTGATGGAATGGCCTGAAGTCTCCAAGTTGAGAGCAAATCTCCACTTGGCAGTAACAGCAACAGTCAAGTTTATTTATATAGTACATTTCATATGACAAGCATAGACTCAACTGTGCTTCAAAATAAAAAAAATAGGCAGAGATCAAACATATACATGTAACTTAAAATATAAGATAGGAATATATAAACAAATAAATAACAAATATTATTTTCTACAGCACCTTAATTAACGTCCATAAGTACCAGTATATCATGCACAGTATACCGGTACATCTGCTCCTTTTATTGCACATTTATTTTATATTTTTATTTCAGGTACCATGTGTAAATATGTAGATATTTGTTCTGTTTTAGTTTTCTTTCCCCCCTTGCCTCCTCTCTTCTTCTCCTTCCCTTTCTTTCTTCTATGGAAATTTCACCAACTTCTTTACTTCTGTAAACCTGTGAAAAGCTGATTCTCATTCTGATAAAATGGAATATGGTAAAAAAAAAGATCATAATGTGAGAACAAGCAATAAAGTTATTCCAAATTAAAACAATAGCACAATGAATTAAAATAATTTAAATCAAGAATGGATTATTACTATTAGAAGGGAAACTAACAGTTAATAATACTGAATCTAAAAAAAGTGTTTTAGTAACCGCACACTTTTATTATTCTGCTTTATTCTGCATTCAATGAGCATGCAACAACATGGGAAGAAGAGAATTTAAAATAGGAATGATGAGTTCAAACTTTTTAGTTTTTTGTTGTTGTTAATACTCTGGCTGCATCATTCTGAATGAGCTAGAGTTTATTTAACACCTGGTTTGTCAGTCCAGCAAAAACTGCTGACTGTGACAGGAAGCATCTAACGTTAGATATATTCCTTAGATGATAAAATGCATTCTGGGAGATATTACATACAGGTTCTTCTGAAAGTTAAGATCAGCATTCCAAAATCACACCCAAGTATTTGGCAAACACGCAAGATTGTGCAGACAGGGGAGATAACAAAGAGTGAATCTGGTGTCTCAAAGCCTGGGGACCCACTAAAAGAATGTGTGTAAGGGGACTCCTGCACATCCAAAAAAGTCTAATCAGCAAGCATATAAACCATAGAACACACTCTGTCGGCTATATTATACTATATCAGCCATGATATCAGCTTCCATCATTTTCTTTATTGTGTTCGTTTGTGCCATGCACTTTCACAAGTCACATCCAGGAATGCACTTGAAGTTGTTTTGTTTTGCTTTGACTTTACGTGACTTCACTGAAGCAGATGGTAACATGGTATTCCTCATCTTCGTGTTGCCATGGAGAGTGGAGGGGATGCAGTGAGTGTTGCTTTTGGCATTCATTTGAAACTGTTGATATGACAAGAATCAAATTATACACAGGTGCGCAAAGCAATCTGTTTGTTTTCCAAGGAATTCTTTGAATTAATCAAAACATACTTACTGTATTTCTTCATACAAACAAATGCATATTATGCACACAGATTAGTGTGCTGTTTTGATCTTCTAATGCAGTCAGCATAATGTCATTGTGGCCATATTAAGAATAGCATTAACACAAAGCCCAGGAGACAGAAATCATTTTTGAAACCTTATCAGACAAAATCACATGTTGTTGAAAACCCCATAACTCGCTTGTGTGCACATATTCGGGGTCTTCGACCTCACACATAACAGAGAGGAGAAATCCTCTTAAAATGGAAATTGTGTCATCCCAAGGGCTTTGAAAGGCAACTAATAAACAAGGAAGGGAATAGTTCACTGTGATTGAACATCCTGTTCTGTATCATCCTGTATCCTATCTAACCAGTAAACAAGTTATTACAGGAATTTGATTGCTCACATTCATCACGTTCTTCTTTATTATTTATAGTCATCTCAAATCCTTAGTGTTCATTTATCCATTTGTAACTCCGAGAGAGTACTGTAGTCATCTCAAATCCTTAGTGTTAACGTATCCATTTGTAACTCAGAGATTACAAATGTAACCAAATGGCCCCGTAAGGGTGCACATGACCATATATTATACACTGTAGACCACTATACCCATGCTGTATATTATACAGCAGGGTTCCCCAATTAGTTTTCCCCAAGGGCCGAATTATGTCTAGGGTACCAAGCCGAGGGCCACAACATTGCAGGGGGCGACGGTGGCGTTCCCACTACTCCAGCAACAGTTCAGATAACGTCGTTGTCGGGTGAAAATCTTGTATGTCCAAAACCGTTTGTTTTGCATTTATCATTTTAAAAATGATTTAAACTAGTGAAAACAGCCGATCTACAAGCACACAACGCCTCGCCATTGTTGTGTGCTTGTAGATCGGCTGTTTTCACTACTTTTGTGCGACGGCCTTGTATGATGAAGCAGGGCTTTACTTTGCGAAAGAACATACAAATTTGGAGATACAAGGTTTCCACCCGACAATGACGATATACTAGTGTTGTTGCTGCTCTTATACCACCATTATTACTGGGTTTGGTGGGGGCCAGACAGTAGCCCCCTAGCCGCCTATTGGGGAACCCTGTTATACAGTATGGGTATAGTGGTCGGATCTACGGCTCTGAAAAGAGGATCTCCATATATGACTATGTATGGGCAAATTTGGTTTGTTTACCGTCTGAGTCAGAGTGACGTGGCCGTGGTCTTCCCAATAGCCATTTTAATATATAGGTATCCCACATCTTTACTTGTGCCAGCAGAGTGCGCAAGTACTGCGTTCTGTGTTTCTGTTCGGTCCTGTGTTTACGCCCGTAGCCAATCAGGGACCAGCATTACTGGGTCGTCACCTTCATCAGCCAATGAGGGACCAGCCTTCTTGGTGACATCACCATCATCAAGCGCGACCTGCTATAAATAACAAGGCACGCTCTGCTGGCGCACAAGTTGGCCATACACAAGCGCAAGTTGGCCCGTAGCCCAATCAGGGACCAGCATTTCTGGCAACGTCATCATTAACAGCCAATGAGGGACCAGCATTCCTGGTGATGCCAGTGGTGATGCCAGTGGTGAGCGCACCTCATGGCACGCTCTGCCATGTAGGTGCAGTACAATCTCGCTCTTTAGAACGACCATCATTTCGACAACGGAGCGTCGGGAGGGTTAGTGACTCACCCCGCGGAGGTTAGGGTAAGGGTTTGGTTTGGGTGTCGAAAAGATGACACGTAGAAACAGCGAAACGCTCCCAAGTAGGTCATGTATGGCTATTTGTGCACAAGACGCAAGTTGGCACCTCAACAGAGTGCAGTTCTAGTTGTTTTCTGTGTCCAAAAAGAGACCTCACTCTTTCATTCTTTAATTCTTTCCTGCTTGACTGGTATAATATGTGTTACTTCCCCCGTGAAGCCAGCAGTAACGGCCGCCGAGATGGAGACACGCTATTCTACCTGGCGTGTGATAACTCATGTGCTCTCTAGTGTGGAATGGCGTGTGAAATATGGACACCGTCCCTGCCACGTTTCCACTGGGTGGCCGGTCAATCGACCTCAAAGGCCACTTAAGAATTGAGTGTGTAATATTTCATCCGATCGAATTTGCATTAAAGCCCTACTTTCCAGCCCACCTCTTCCCTTTATTTGAATCTAACCACTGGAACTGTCTCTCTTGACATTGTCTTGTGTCCCTGGCCTCACTGAATCTTGGGTAATATCTTCGATTTGGCCTCTTTATCTTAATTTGGGTCATTCCTATGCTGCCTCCTCCCTACAGAGCTGGAGCTAATATGGCTGTCAAAATGTGCAAGGCGATGGAAAACAGAAGGAAGTGTTACGGAATGTGAAGATAATGCAGCAGGCTATTGCCCATTTCCACACTGCCGTGTGTAATGACGTGGCATGACGCATGAGCAGAAAAAGCTGCAGTGTGAATTAGGGCCAGTGGATTGTAATCTTCACCCTTGTCAGTTAGTTATAACTATTATTTTAAAAAGAAAATTCACC
Source organism: Nannobrachium achirus (assembly GCF_963921795.1). Lineage (NCBI taxonomy): Eukaryota > Metazoa > Chordata > Actinopteri > Myctophiformes > Myctophidae > Nannobrachium > Nannobrachium achirus. The sequence goes on along the minus strand of NC_137814.1, from coordinate 45,806,371 downwards.
CCTTTTTCTCCCCAGTTTAGTTGTCACTGTTGTTGTATCCTGCCGGGGAGAAACCCCAGCCGGGAGGACCTAACAGGTGCCGCTGCAGCCCTTAGGAGTACATGTAGTTATATCACCCTCCTCAAGGACGTGCAGAGAATGTTAGAGAGGCTATTAGAGAATGCTATTTGGGGCTGACATTTCTAAAAGGGCCTCTTGGTGAAAATATTGAAAATAGCAGACCTCCAAGCTCACTGAGCTTGGAGGTCGGCTATTTTCGATACTTGATACCTCACTAAACTAAGCATAATCAAGTCAATACTGGAGATGCAGCATACAGCTTGGATTTCTACACAGAGAGGGCAATTCTTTCAACATAAGATGCAGCATTCAAGTTCTCTTGAATGCTGCCTTCAGGTATGGCATGGAAAGAGGGCATTTGCATTTCTTTCACCATAGTGAAAACTGCATTCATGGTCTGGAGAGGGCACTTTTTACAGACGGGTAAAAGGGCAGGGGCCCAAGCCCTCTGCTTCCCTACCCCCAACATGGGCCAATTTGTGTTCGTAGACGCTCGACAAAGCCAGATGTACCACGGTGGAACTCACAACCTCCACAGCAGTGGGCAGGCACTTTACCACTGCACGGTCTGCACCACCCGAGCGCCTGTTACTGTAGTTAAAACTGTTAGGAAAGTTATTATAAGGAGTGTTCATATCCTGCATTACTGTATGATGTTTGCAGTTTTTATGCTTTCATAATTATGCTTGCAAAAAAAATCATAATTGTGTTTTGTATTATTATGATTCAAATGAATGACTATTGCATCTTTTAGAATTTCTTCCTATATCAATCTGAGCGCCTGTGATTTCACGAGGCTTCTGTGAAGTACCCTTAAACTAAATTTACTACAGTTTGGTGGTGCATGAAGCGAAGCTTAGATTGCATCTTCTTCTTTTGCGTTCCAGAGCCAAGATCCTCATAAAGTCATTGGACTCTCCCTCTCATATATAATTACTGCCCCACTTGGTAAGATCTGACTACAAAGTAATAAGTAGGAGGCATGTAATTGGATATTATAGAGATGAGGAAGCACAGTGGATGGGGATTTGTGAACATTCACAGTAGCTGGAAAGAGAGAAGATAGGGACTTGAAAGGCAAACAATTGTATCTTTAATGGTTGGAGTGTTACTGCCACGTTTGAGAGAGACACTTTCGGTCCAAGTGGAGTGAAATGAAAGCGATCGCACAGTACTGTAAATGATATGCATAGCTTAGCCTCTTATATGGGACATCTGAGAGCCCATTGGCTAAAGGAAATCCAATTAGGTTTGGAGTAAACCACATTATTGCATCATTACTGTTAATTGACCTTTTTTAAGACCTGTTACTGGAACAGCGAGAAAGGGTGCCTATAGAGACAGTAACATTAAGAGACTAATAGTGAATGTTAAACACATACTGTACAACATGCACATGTTAACCACACGCTAACGAAGATCCTTCCTCACGTCCATTTTTTAACCGGGAGCAAGATGATCTTGTAAAGCAATTAATGACTGCGTTGTGATGCCTCCAGTGGAGTGTCCCAGTATCAAAGGTTAGCCAGAGAATCTTAATTTTTTCACATTTCAGGGGCATACAGTATTTCCTGAGGCGTCCCTTTGAATGCTGTGTGCTGTATAACTAAATATTGATTATTGGGGTTGAGCGAAGGTGCAGTTATGATACCTATTTAAAAAACATAAAAAATCAACACTACAGCCTCTAATTTTTAAGAAGGTATAGGCACATTTGTCGATAGTTTCCCAGCGCTGTGTTTTTTCCCAAGTTCCATTTAGGTACCAGTGTGAGGTATTCGGGTCAGCGCTCAAGTATTGTGAGCCAAAACCATCGCGTTGGGGGGTGGCATTCCTTATGTGGGTTTGCACAAGTTTGACTTGTGACCAGGCCAGCCATATCCCTTTTTATTTGGTGAAGACCACATACATTGGATCTGATACAAAGATTGTTGGTGGAATAAAATGCAGCACAGGCCAATGTTCTCCCTTCTCATTAGCCACTTTTAGTCCTTTAGCACCAGCTGTACAGATTCTGCTGCTGTGCTCTGCATCCATTGCCCTGCCAATAAACATTAACGTTGCCACCCTCAAACTAAAGGCCTATTTGTGTTATGACTCCATGATAACAAAAAGTCCCATCATAACAGGTACTCAACTCATAAAGCCAAAGGAGGAATCCCCTTAAAACATTACACATCAATGCTCCGCCATAGCTTGAGGCAGACACCCAACTTGCCTCATTAAATTCTCATACAACCCTCATCAAAAGCCATCTTTCATCTAGACATGGTGTTTAAGCGACCAAGAGAGCGGACTACGTACAGCACTACCAATAGGAATTAATTCTGTGGTCTGCATGCTAGCTTTGGGTGTAATACTTTAGGGTAGATCATTTGTTATATTTCACATTCAACGAGGATGCTGGCAGACATGCTAATTCAATCAATGCACTTGATGTTCTGTGTTACATTTCGGTTTGCATTGTTATGAATGTTATGTTAATTTTAATGTAGTGGTAATTTTCCATTTCTGGAATCGTAGAGACATATTTGTGTCTCAGTATGAAACCGCATCATCTGCATGGTGATTCTCTCCTGTTTTCCTCCCAAAAAATATCTGCATCTGTCGATGTTCCCTTGATAGGCTAACGAGGGTTCACCGGCATGAGCATTATCGGATGCTGTTGTTGGTTCCAACAATAAGACTTAATTTCACACTGCGATGGAGCTTAACAAAGACTCTCATCTGCCATCCCTCCACTTCCACCGGGGCTTGCTGAATAGACATCTATATTGTTGTGTACAGAACAAATGAGGGGCCACTTGCCTTGAAGGAGAACAATACGGTTTCATAAGCCAGACTTCATAAGTGGATCCTCAATGTGATTCCAGGTAACTGACACTGCATTTTAAAAGTATAAATAAGTTGTCCTTTTTTTTTCTTCGCTCGCGCCACTCACCGTGGCTGACATTTAAGGACCTCTCCTTTAAGACTCCAGATAAAAGCATCTTTTAAATAAAATTAAAACAGACCGTAATGGATTCCTCGTAATGGGCAGGCATCCTCTCAGCTCCATAGCTAATAAATAGCCAAAGCTTGACAGCGACAATGCCAGCATCACTTTTTGTATCAAGAGCAAGTGAAGGGAAAATGGAGGATTGTTTCAGTCACTTATCTATCATCAGCGAGGCCGGCTTCCTGTTAACGTGGAGCCTTTTAGCTCTCAGTCAGCTTTACGGTGCACCAGCCGGTCGCGGCACAAGATAAAGCTTTAAAAGAAGAAATGTAGCATGCAGTAAATACGATGGGATTTAATGCTAGGGAGCATGAATAGGATCTCTGCTGGCAAGAGTGTTCTACAATCCACTAAGTACAGTGTCTCCTGGAGTTGGTTTTATGTAATTGAAGTTCTGCGTCTCCAACAGCCATTACAGTACACAGACTTCTTTATGTCGCCAGGCACTATAAGTGGAGTACAAATCAGAATGTAATTTCAGCAAGTGCACCTCTAATGTTCATCAAGCTTAGTAGTCACCGACACTTATATAAGATCTATTACAAAAAGCACCTTAATGAAATGGGAGGTTAAAGTCAATGATCACTAATGTACTATAGTAAGTATGGGGACATGATAGCTAAACGATTACATGTTTATTTATTTATTTTTAAATAATAACGATTTACTGAATGGTTTAGAGGTGGGTTGATCGATCAGCTGAGTGAGTGACTGATTGATTGATTGACTGACTGATTGATCCAATGATGCATTATCAATCCAAATTGATTTGTTGTGCTCCTTGAGCCCCCAGTAATGGATGGTAAAACCAGAGACAGACTCCGGCACAATACAGCTGAGCACAAATAGCCCTGAGAAAGAACGAAGAGGTAGCTCTGACACCGGGCTCATTAAAATAACTAATTACAGAGTGCAGGAATGATCCTCTGAACCTGTCTGCGTCTCACTGAAATGAAATGACCATCATGAGTAGTTTCATATTAAAAAGAAACACTGGAATTTGTGGATTTGCTTTTTGGTATGCAGTGTGAAATGTTCATGTCTCGAGAAAACCAAACACGCAACTGAACGTTGAATCAATTACATTTCAACATTAAAGTATCACCCCTAAACTCAGGTCATTTCGCATTTCAAAGTTGTTCTGCTGTCAGTGGCGTTTCTTATGTAGCCTACTGAAGGCGCATGGAAAGCCGGTCATATAGGGGCATCTATTGCTGCCACCTTCAACACTGACGCAGAACATCTGAACAGCTTTTTACTGCAAATGAAGATGAGATTCAGCACCGAGACAGTATGGTGGAAAAAATCAATAACATTTATTTCTCTAGAACCATTATGGTTTCGTATTCCCCCGGGGAGGGCCGGGGGCTGAGAAAATAGAAGCTTCAGAATCATAGCATCAAGTGATCTGATCCATTCTGAACTCAACTGTGAAGAGTGATTTCTTTCAGTGCCAATAGGGCAAAAAAAAGCTGATAGCAGTAATGACTTCCTAATGTTCATACATTCCTAATCTCAATCTCTTATCTCTTCGTCTTCCAATCTTCAACGCTTCTATAATTCTCTGTGGAATGATATTCAAATGGCTGTCCGTGTGTCAGTCTTCAAACAGTGATTTTGTAAATAAGGAATGAAACGGTACTTATCTTCACCCTCATTGTGGTAAACAGATATCACAATCACATGGTAGACAATGGTCACAGATGGGTGATTATGTTTCAAGTGTTGTCAGGACCATGCTGTCTCTCCAATCAATGGATATACTGCTGCAGGCCACCAATGTACAACAAAGAGGATAATCAATCATACATTCTTCTCAGCTGTGACTCTCAACACTAATGGGCAGTGGTGGAAGAAGAGTACTCTGCTTTTTCTTTTTACTTAAAGGGGGCCTGTCACCTAAAGGGTTACTGTTTAAGAATCATCTTAAAAAACAAGTTAATATTTGTACAGTATGATGTCATTGTGGGGATGCGCAATTATAAGCCAATCAAATTAATTGTCTGTATAGCCTGACTGTATGACTACTTACTGTACTGGTCAGCTGTTGTTGGGGGGCGAGGGGCAGATTACACTGTGACATGAGCTTCAGACTGTTTCAGACCGTTTTCAGAGAAGCTCATGTCACAGTGTAATCTGCCCATCAACCCCTTTAGGTGACAGTACCCCTTGTAGTTAAGTGTGGAACTACACTGCACTCTGTCGAGGTGCCGTCTTGTGCACTCGTGGCCATGTATGGCCTACTTGCGCGCCAGCAGAGCGCTCCTTGTTATTTATGTCAGGTCGCACTTGTTGATGGTGATGTCACCAGGAATGCTGGTCCTTCATTGGCTGTTGATGGTGACGTCACCAGGAATGCTGGTCCCTGATTGGCTACGGGCGTAAATAGAAACATATATGTGACAGAAACACTGAACTCAGTACTTGTGGTGCCATGGCATTGGTCCGAAGGTTCATTAGTCCGAAGGTTCATTTGTCCGAATTTGTTAAGAATACTATGCCTAACTCTAACCCTAACCCTAACCTTAACCTCAGTAACCCTAACTAAATGCAGACTAATGAACCTTCGGACTAATGAACCTTCGGACTTATGAGCAGCCCCGTACTGGTTGTAGTGGAGTGCCAGTATAAAGTATTGAAAAATGGACATACTCAAGGAAATGAATACCTCATAATTGTTTAAGCACAGCACTTGAGTAAATTTACTTACAGTAGTTAGTTACTTACAGTAGTTTACCACTGTTAGTGAACAAATATATTCTGTATGGAATTCTCTGTTCACATCTAAAATACTGCATATTGGCAAACTCAAACACATGCAAGTTGCCACTTGACTGACCTACTTTTAAACTTTTGTGTTTTAGCTGGTTAAGATTATTCACACATCAATATAGTTTCATGCGCGTTGTGTAATTTCTTTCATGATCGCTCATGGCATAACATCGTTTTCAATTTAGGATTAGAATTTAAGTAAAAAGGAAAATATTAAATTCAGAGTTTAACACCAATTAACTTGTATAAGGTCAACTGCTCGTAGCAAATAATTGCTCCTTGTAGTGTCCACTCTTTTTTGCTGTCCGTCAGCAAATTCAGAGAGCAAAAAAAAAATAAGATATAAAGCTATTTCAAGCTACCGTGGTACCGAATATGCTGAGATGAATTAATTGCTTTCAGAATCAGATGATTAGACCAAGCTGAGATGGAAAGTGAACATTAATCATGCATTTTGATCATGTGGAATGGAGAAATCTGCTCTGTGGAACCTGTAGAAGGCACTAATTGAAGTTAGGGGGTCTGGGAACTGTGTGACCTTCCAACATGTTAGTAGTTGTGTGTTGATGAGTTCTGTGTGTGTGTGTGTGTGTGTGTGTGTGTGTGTGTGTGTGTGTGTGTGTGTGTGTGTGTGTGTGTGTGTGTGTGTGTGTGTGTGTGTGTGTGTGTGTGTGTGTGTGTGTGTGTGTGTGTGTGTGTGTGAGAGAGAGAGAGAGAGAGTTTGTCTAGCTATACTTATGTGGACTAAACCCATGTTCACACAGTCACCTGCAGGGGACCTCTGACAGTGTGGGGACAAAATAGTAGGTCCCCACAAGGGTTAGGTTTAGGGAGGGGTTTTGATTTCAATCGGGATTGTCACATAAAGAACACTGTTTGTGGTTTCTTCCATGTATACAGTCCCGAGAGAATGAATGCACGCGCCATTCTTTAAAACTAAGAAAGAGTCCAATGTCATGTCTATAATTAGTCCTTTTTAGTTTTTCCAAATGTTTACTAACCTTTCTAGGGTTATGTTTTTATAAAACAATATATGTCACAGTTATTGTCCACGACATTGCAAGCGGCGCGAAGGCCAGCGGTCCTTGGTCCTGCTCTTCGCGCCCGAGCGCCGCAGGCGCGAGTGCCCGCGAAGAGCGGGCCAGGGCCGCGCGGCCGGCGGAGCGCCGCGCGAGTTACGAAGCCGTGGTGAATGTAATCGTTATATTTATGCCCAGGCCGTAAGGCCTGGGCAAGCGCACGATAAACGCCATGATCAGTATAATTTCTGTAAATCTTACCTTGATATTGGCCTTTGTTGTGGGACGAGGCTGTAAGTTTATTTAAATTTCAAGGTTTGAGTTTGTGTTCATCCCCCAGTCTTTTGTTTTAGGCATAACAAAGGGAGCCGGATGGGCCATTACTGGTTTCGGGTGTGTTTCACACCAGCTCCTAGGCATGACAAAGGCCAAGTAGGCTCATTGTTGTTTAATCACAAAGGCATTGGGGGCCTTTGTGTTAGGGATTGTGTAGGTAGAGTGTTTAACTTTTATAGATTTAGCCCTCCTGGGTATCTAGTATCTAGTCTTCTAATCCATTCCTGTTCTTGGAATTTCCTCTCTCCAACAGTCCAATTTCTGTTGTGTTCTAGACCACACACCTTAAGGGCTTGGATCCCATGTGTTAAATAGTGTTTTACAATCAGTAAATGTGTTTCTTTATGGTTATTAATATTATAGCGATGCTGGTTAAGCCTACACGCTATGGAGTTTCCCGTTTCTCCAATATACTGTAGTTTGCAAATGTCACAAGTGATAAGGTATATCACATTTTGTGTGTTGTAGGGTATAATTTGTTTAATTCCAACTACATTTCTTTTTGATCTATTTATAATTTGTTTCTGTGGGCTAAAATAACTTGGAGTTGGTTTTGTAGCCCTGTTACTTTGTTTCAAGTTACTACGGACCAGGTAGTCCTTTAAATTTTTATTTTTGCGATAGGCAGAGATTATCTTGTAATCCTGTAGTAGATTGTTCTGCCTATTTTCAAAGTTGCTTTTTAGGCGTTTGTTGGCCAATATGCTTTGGCTGGAATAAGTTGTTACTAAGGCTAAAAGGGGTCTCTGGTCTCTGATCTTGACCTCCTCAAAGGTGCTGTAGGCCTTTCTTAGGTAAGTTCTTGTGTAGCCTCGTTCTCTTAGGGCTTTGAAAAGAATTTTACATGCTGTTTCAAAGTCTTTTTTTTGGGTACAAATCCGTTTAAAGCGCAGTAGCTGTGACTTGACGATTCCTGAAAAGCAGTGTGGTGGGTGGAACGAGCTCTTATGTAATAAAGCGTGTGTGTCCGTAGCTTTGAAGAATACTTTCAGGTCAAGTTTTCCTGTTGTGTCAAAATATTTACCCTTGTATGTAGTGATGTCCAAAAAATCAATTTGTGTCATGTCTGTGACATATTTGACTGTTATTGTTCTGTGATGTGTGTTTAGGATTGTAATAAAATCCTGGAATTCCTCCATGGTGTATTCCCATGTGCCCCATATGTCATCCAGGTATCTGTAATAATGTGATGGTTTGAGTGGACATCTTTCCATTACTGATTCCTCCCAGGATGCCATGTAGATATTGGCCAGTGACGGGGCAAATCGTTTGCCCATGGCTGTTCCACTGATCTGGAGGAACGTCCTGCCATTAAATTGGAAGTCATTTTTTGTTAAATTCATTTCCAATAATTCTAAAAGCTCTTTGTCTGGTCGCTTTCTGTCCGGGTATTTCCGGAAAATGTCCCTGATGGCTTGTAGCCCTGCGTTTGTGTCAATATTTGTGTATAGACTATCAATATCTATCGAAAATAATATCGCATTCTTTGGAATGACAATGTTCTTTATAATTTCCACAAAATGATAGGAATCCTTAATATAGCTCTTGTGTCTTATGGATAAGGGGTTAAGGTGATATTCTATGAATTCAGCCGTACCATAAGTCTCAGATCCGCAGTCTGAGATAATCGGACGCCCTGTTGGAATTTCGTAGGGAATTGTCCAACTGGCTGGATCTTTATGTATTTTTGGTAAAAGATACATAGTTCTAGCCTTGGGTTTGTCCACTCCTAACAGGTATCTTTCCTGTTTTCTGTTTATGAATTTTTTATGCCTTAAGGTGTTTATCATTTTTTCAGCTTCTAAAGCTGTTTGTTCAAATATCGGTTTGGCTAGTTCCCTGTAGTGGTTCACATTTTTCAATTGTCTCATGCCTTCCAATATATATTGCTGTCTGTCCAATATCACAATCGATGACCCCTTATCAGCGGGTTTGATTATTATATCTTGGTTGTTAGTTAGGGATCTGAGTGCTCTTACCTGGTCTGCAGTGAGGTTCGGCTTCTCCTTCAGATGACCCGGCATTTTTCTGATCGTCGTCAAATCTTGCTGGATCAGTAGCTTCAGGCCCTGTGGGAGTTGCTCCCCTGCTGGTTCCCAGTAAGATGCTGGCATGAATCTGGGGATTTCCTCTTGGTCCGTATTTCCAAAATGTGTTGTTAGTTTTAGCCTCCGGTGATATTTGGAAACGTCCTTTCTCAGATTATTCATCTGTTCACGGTAAATGTCTACTGTGGGTACAAATGATAGCCCTTTTTCCAATAGGGTTTTTTCGTGTTCGTTAGGTCTAAAATAATGCGATAAATTGATTATACTATTTGTTTGGGTCTTTTCTTTTTCCCTTAGTGCTTCGTGGCGTTCAGGGCCTCTTAGTTTAACGACTCCATCCAAAGGTCAACTATACTAGTAGCTGTCCTTCTCGTCCAGTGTACGTTGTCCCATTGTGTTTTAAATTTGGTTGGGTCCAACATTGGGAGACAGTTGGTTTTTTTAATTTCTTTATTCAGATTGGTAAGGATCCATTTTTGGTTTTCTTCTAGATCCTCAGAGAAGTTTATTAGCGCTACTTGTCTGTTTGCGTTAGGGAATTTGGTTTTGGCTATCTTGATCAGTCGTCCTACGTTTTTCTGACTGGTCACGGTACTCTTCTGGTCCATGTTCGTTAGGCCTATACTCAGAATGAGACGTTCTGTTTCCTCGTTAACTTCGGTGTGCTCTAACACTGTGATTGCCCACTCCAGGTTCATGCCCGGGTATGATTCTATCTGTACGTTGGAATCTGAGTAGGTGGGAATCGTTGCTAGATTGGAGTCACCCATGATGACTATCGGTTTGTTGGGGTGTAGTCTCCAATTCTTCTTTTTGCCCTCATGTTTGCGTGGTTTGTAGGCTGTGCAGGAAATGCTGTCCTCTTCTTCCTCTGTGTCCTCTGCTTGGGGACTCTCTGTGGCCGGAGTTGTTGCGTTTAGTTCCTCTATTCCTTCGTCAATCCCATCTGGTGATGTTGGGCTGTCTGGGGTGGTTTGTCTTCCATCCTGGAGTTCTTCCATGCTCCCTTCTTCATCCAGGTTGTCCAGGGTTTCCTGTGCTCTGTTTTGGTTCTTTCTTCTCTGTCTGGGACGTTGAAGCCTAGGTGTCTCTCTGTTCGGAGTGAGGTTAGGGAAATCCGCTTCGGAGAGGTGAACCTCTGCTGTTGTCGCGATGGTTCTTGCGTTCCAGGCTAGTAAAGGGCTGGATTCTACATCTGGTCCAGTTGTTTCCCCTGGGGTAGACAGTGAGACAGGATGGGGGGGGGAGGGTTGGGGGGTTGGGGGGAGGGTGGGGGGTGTGGTGGTTTCTGGTTGTGTGTGTGTAGCGCTGTCAGCCTCTAAGGCGTCTTTTAGATCCACAAATATCTCCCGGGTTGCCGAAATCGTTCCTTGTGTTAAACGTTTGCCAAATTTCTTTTTTGCCCATCTTGTTGCGATAGGTAGCGCTTTCTCAAAATCTTGTGGGAGGCATTCGTAAAGCATGGCCGTTGCTTTGTCTACTTGAGTGAGGAAATGGTTTTTGAGAATTAAGAGTGTTGTGTATTCCCAATTTTTCGCATTACCGAATAGTAGTTCTAATGTTTCCCCTGTGGGCTGTGCTGGGGTAATCCATTTGACCAGTTCTTTGGTACGTTTTGCTATGTTTTCTGGAATTTTGTTCCTAGGGTTGACATTTCCTAGATGGTGGTTTGCTACTATCAGGTTAAATATGTTTCGGATTGTTACCAGTAAATTGGAATTCCTTTGTTCCTCTGGTGTGTGGATGTATGTGTGTCTGTTTGTGGGATTTACCTGGTTCCTGTTGTTGCGTCCTTGATTCTGTCTGTTATTCCTTCTGGGTTGAGTGGTTGGTTTATTAGTAGGCCCCCTCTCTCCTCTCCTGGGCCTGCTATTGCTCACCTGCTGTTCTCGGTGAGCCCAAGTTTCTCGTCCAGTTCTCCTGTTGGTACTCACCTCATGGGATCCTCCAGGATTTCCATGGTTCCTATGATTGTAGTAGAGCTGTCTGTGACTAGTTTCCCCTCCGGGCCTAGTCGAGTTCCACCGTCCTGGTGCTCCTGGTATACTTACCTGCTGCACTCCTGTGCCTTCCTGGTTCCTGTTGCGTCTTCGTTTCCGCCCGGCTACCTGCCAGGGCTCCGGGTTCTCTGGCCTTCCATGGCCTCGGGTTTCAGTTGAATAATGCATAACGTCGTTTCGTACAGTATTAGTACTTCATCAGATGCTGATTCTCCAGATGAGAAACCCCACAAGGGTTAGGTTTAGGGTTAGGGTTAGAGTTAGGTTTAGGTTTAGGGTTAGGGTTAGGGTTAGGGTTAGGGTTAGCGTTAGGGTTAGGGGTTAGGTTTAGGTATAGAGGTTAGGGTAAGGCCACAGGACTTGCATAAAAATGAATGGAAGTCTATGTAATGTCCTTACAAGTGATGTAAATATACTAGAAGTTTGCGGCCCTTCGGGCCGCAAAAGTCTAGAGTTCAGGCTGCTGCGCGGCCTTCACCGCCATGTTGCGGCAGTGTGGTGTGTGTAATGGCCAAATATGGTAGTTTTTTGAGAAAAAAAAGTTTTTTGAGAAAAAAAAGTTTTTTGAGAAAAAAAAAGTTTTTTGAGAAAAAAAAAGTTTTTTTCAACATTTTTGAAAAAAAAAATTTTTGGAAAAAAAATTGAAAAAAAAAATTTTGGGGGGTAAAAAAAACGCTTGCGCACACACACACGCACGCGCACGCACGCACGCACGCACACACACACACACACACACACACACCCCCCTCTGTGG